>NC_082362.1:7518426-7852355 GCF_027477595.1 Haemorhous mexicanus | reverse complement strand
ACTTTTTGTGTAGAGACAAAAGGAGAAAAGGTTTTTCTCTGTCTGACTGACAAAAAAAAAAAAAAAAAAAGAGAGGGAAACCCCAGCCAACTCATGAGAGTTTCTATTTAGTTTCTTAAGCTTTACCCCAGTCAGAGTGAAAGGCATCCACTCCCTTGGGAGGAGGAGGTCTGAGTCACAAGTGACTTGCAAAAGCCCCTGAAGACAACACAAAACTGGCACTGACAAGATCCTAAAGCCCCAGTCACTGACACTACCATGAGTATCATCCACCCCACACTGCTCACACTCAGCACAAGCCACAAACACTTAACCAGCTGAGTGAAATTCAGATGTTTCACCCCCAGAGAAGTCAGGCAGTAAAGAGGAAACAACACCTACTTGCGGAGGTGCTCGTGCTCCTTCAGGAACAGCTCTGTTCTCCTGTTGTTCACGCCAGAGCCGCTTTTATACGACCTAAAATCCAACAGAACAGAACCTCACTGAGAACTCAAGGAACTTCTTTTGCTTTATTCAAAGCACAGACAAGTGAGCTATGCCAAGCATTCTCTGCACTTTCTCCCTCTGAGGACAGCCCCACACCTTTGCTGTACCAACACAACTTACTCGATGTCTTTCCGTACTGATCCCAACAGATTCTCCCTTTCTCGTATTGCCAAGAAGTTTGCTTTGGTTTTGTGGAATTCGTGTGTGTAATCCTGTAATAACAAACAGTTATCCCAAAATTAGGGTCCTGAGGTCAACTGAGCAACACAACACACCCACAGGAGAGCCACCCACCTTCAAAACTGTCAATTGTTCTCTAATACAAAGTGCAAGATCAACCCAGGAATTTAACAGCAAAAATGTTGGAAGTTAACCCGAAGTATTCTTAAAACTCACTGCTCTTAGAGTAGCTGCTAAATTAGATGGCTGCAGCTACAGCTGTGGAGGGAAATCCACTGCAATTCCTTCTCCCAGTTTCAGATACCCTCACCTTTCTGATGAATTGTTTTGTGTTGACATTTCCCATCAGAAGCCCTAATAAAACCTACTTCTTTGGTGTGGTGAAGACGTTCTTGAGTTTATTCTGTTGTTACACCAGATTAATAAAAAAAGTCTTTTCTGAACAATAAAGATGACTGCTATTTTTAAGGTGCAATTTTACATTTTAAACCATTTCAGGCAGGTGGTACTTCTCAAAACACAATTTAACTGGCAGCTGGTGTGCACCAAAACCACTGTAACCATTCATACAAATGCTACTGCTTTTCACACTGTGTATGAACTGCACAGATACCAAACAGAAATCAAACTGTACACCACCAGCCAAATAAAAGATGCATTTTAACAGAACTATACCATGAAAACATGGTTCATTTATAGCACTGACTGGCAGCTTTAACCATCACATTTCCTTCATCTCCCTTGAGAAGCTTAGGAGCTTTTACAATCATGTTTTCTGAAGTGTGATGTTCCCTTGCACATTGTTACATGACAAGCCACACAAAGGTAATTCATTACATTTCCCCTTTTGCTATATAAAACCCACCCACACAAGGCAGCACCCTTTATTGTTCTTTCTCAGCTAAGTTCTAGTCACCAACATGACATAAAAAGCACAATTTTCTTCAACTCAGAGTTCAGCAGGTGCCTGGAGAGAAGCGAGATGGAATCAGTGGCATTCCCACCTCCTGGTGAGACACTCCAGCATGCTGTGATACCAGCAGAGATAATAAAAATTGTTATTTTAGCCAAAGAAAGAACACCAAGGCAGGGAGGAGGCCCCTTGGTTACCTGCAGGATGTCCCTGTGGCGCTGCAGCGTGTGCATCAGCGCCGCGTTCAGCGACGGCACGCCCGCACTGTTGGTGTACTCTGCCATCTTGTCATTTATCCCAGTCAGCTGCAGGAGGAAAAACACCCCAGAAAATGAGAAATGGCTTATTCTTGCACAAAAAATTACAATGCACAAGCTGAAGGAGGCAGCTAGACATGCATACCTTGTTTAATACCCACACTGGGATTTCCTAATATCCGTCACAGAAATCCAGACTGGGATATTGCCTAAATGCCGAAATCAACCCAAAGTAACTCAAGTTACCTTTCCCAGAAGTTGCTCAATCTCCACAGCCATGGTCTCAAACATTCTGTCCTGGCTTGATCCATTTAACAGAGGAGTTGTGTCAGAGCTAAGGAGAAGAGGAGGAGCAGTTACTGAAAAGTTGCATCATTTCATGAGTGCCAGAATTACAGGGGCTGTAAAGCTCCACTATACCCAGGTTTGCTAGAGATTAAATAAGCTCTGAAAAATTACATTTTCTTATTGTGCATGGTTTTAACTCCTATCTGAACAGAAGACACAGTATCACCTGCAGGAAATAAATACCACTCTCCTGGGAAGACATGCCTGACACCACACACCTGTCTGGTACCAGTGTCCTCCTCTCCCCAGCTTTTAATCTTGATTTATTTATTTACTGGCAGGAGAGAGCACTGCACTCTTAGCATGTTACTCCAGCAACATAATCACACCTTAATAACACAGTGTTAGGACAACCTGTGACCTATTAAGCAATCACAATCTGTCCTACAGAGCAACACAGACCACACCATTTATCACAATTAGTTTCACACATCTTCCCTACTTGCTTATAAACTGAAACCGCAAGGAAAAGTCACATCTCAGAACTATGAGCCTGCAGAACTGTGGCAACCAACACCCCTCAGAGACTACTCATGGCTCTGGTAATCTGCCTTGAATGAGAGAAGTTTGGCACAGGACAGCAAAAATAATGAAAACAATTGGACTACATGGCAAGTAACAGCACAGAGACAGAAACAAAAGTGAAACTAGGGCTGCTCAAGAGTAACATGATCATTGATGAGGTGCTCTC
This sequence comes from Haemorhous mexicanus, assembly GCF_027477595.1. Lineage (NCBI taxonomy): Eukaryota > Metazoa > Chordata > Aves > Passeriformes > Fringillidae > Haemorhous > Haemorhous mexicanus. The sequence goes on along the minus strand of NC_082362.1, from coordinate 7,849,480 downwards.
AGGCTTCCAGAACTGTAAACTGAGGGAGAGGTACAAAATAGATTCAGTTATTAAATTAAATAAAATAAAACATTTTATTTATTTATATAAAAATATTATTTATTATATTTATTTAGAATACCAACACACATACCTAAAGCAGCAACACCTACAACAGATATAGTAAATAAGCAAAGAAAAGGTTGCAAATGGAAAAAGAGGTTGATAATTCCTGCTGTGGAAGTGCAGGGAAGAGCTGACAAACAGCACACCAGCCCACCTGGGAGGTGTAAAGCTACATTCCCCTAATACTGAAGTCTCTGAAAACCTCCTGTTAGTTTAATACAAGAAAAACTCAGAATTAAGCCAGCGTAACAAGCTCGATGATCCCACACAGAACAAAATCCAGCTTTGCCCAGTGACCTGTCACCCACAGCCTGACTCACACACCAACATCATATCAAGAGTAAAGCCAGCCGCAAGAAGCGCTGAAAGCTCCCCAGGAAGCCAAGCCTTGAGAGCCACAGGTGGGAGCAGCACTCAGCAAACGATAAAACCCCAACAAGCACCACAGGCAGCGTTTAAAACATAAAGAAACGGGCTAGTACCTATACCTGTCGCGTCTTCCGTCTCGGGAGCTGCTGTAGCTGGTGCAGAGCTTGCTGAAGGAGACCAGCTTCAGGTCCAGCTCGTTCTCCAGCTGCCTCGCCTGCTTCCGGAGATCTGCACGGGCCGGGGGACAGTCACGGACCCGCCCAGGGACCCCGCACCTCCGCGGCTCCCGCTCCCACAGCAAGAGAAACCCACAGGGAGAGGGGACCCTCGTGGCGGGGCAGCCCCCAGGCCGATGGGAGGGCGCGGCTGGGGACCCGCAGCCCCTCACCCGCAGCCCGGGAGGGTCCGGCGGGGCCGCGGGCTTCATTCAGCAGGCACCGGCGCCTCACGGCTGACAGGCCGGCACCGCCTGCGCCCGCCCGGGAGAGAGCAGAGAGGTCCCGGCGGCGGTCCCGCCCTGCCGTGCCCGGGCCGTGCCCCGGGGCCCCGCAGCCGCCCCGTGCCCGCCGCCCCCCGCCCCACTCGCCTTCCCAGTAGTTGCTGCTCCCCGCCGCCATCTTTGTTGTCCAACGTCAGCGCGGGCCGGGCGGGGCAGAGCGGCCGGGGGGAGCGGGGCAGGCCGGGCCGGGCGGGCCTCCCGCGGCAGCGCCGCGCAGCGGCCGGGCGGGGAAGCGCCGCTGCCGGTCCCCGTCCTGATCCCGCTCCCCCAGCCCCGACCCCGACTCGATCCCCATCCCAATCCCGTTCCTCCAGCCCCCATCCCCATCCCAAAGCCGCTCCTCCAGCCCCGATCCCCATCAAAATCCCGCTCCTCCAGCCCCGATCCCCATCCCAATGCCGCTCCTCCAGCCCCGACCGCGATCCCCATCAAAATCCCGCTCCTCCAGCCCCGATCCCCATCCCGCTGCCGCTCCTCCAATCCCAGCCCCATCCCAGTCCCGTTCCTCCAGCCCCGGTCCCCATCCCAAAGCCGCTCCTCCAGCCCCCATCCCCATCAAAATCCTGCTCCTCCAGCCCCCATCCCCATCCCGCTGCCGCTCCTCCAATCCCAGCCCCATCCCAATCCCGTTCCTCCAATCCCAGCCCCATCCCAATCCCGTTCCTCCAGCCTCTGTCCCATCCCAATCCCGCTCCTCCAGTCCCGATCCCCATCCCAATGCCGCTCCTGCTCCCCTCCCCCCGCCCCCTTGTAAGGAAGAACGAGAGAACGCACGTGGACATCAAAATAGTTTTATACAGATTATTGATCTCGGTATACAGGTAAAAAACAGGCGGCGGCGGCCGAGGGCAGAGCCAGGCCCAGCCCCGCGCCGCCCCCTCCCCTCCCGCTGCCCGGAACGGCGATTCAAGTCCCTTTGAAAATTACATTTATTTATCTGAAGGCACAAGTGCACGGAGCGACAGCGACAGGGACGGTGCCCGCGGGGACCGGCTCCTCTCGGCCCGGGGCGCGGCTGGATGGACGGACAGACGGACGGACCGAGGGCACGGGAGCTGCTCCTGCCTTCCCAAAGTGCCCAGGAGCAGCCCCAGGGCTGGCCAAGCTCCAAGCGCGGATCTGGAGCCAGAGCCAGGCACTTCCCTTGGTCCTGCTGCGTAGAAAAGTCTCACACGTTTGCAAAATATCTCAAATCCACTCACCTTAAATATACACACCTACTCCCACAGCTAATTCTGAAATGCATTCTGAGGGAAAGGGCCAGTTCCTAACAGGACTTATTGCTACAGGGACAAAGCAGGGCCAGCTCTGTCCATTACCTGCTGCCAGAGCAAACAAAGCCCAAACACAGCCCTAAGAGCAATTTGCAAACTCGACTTTAAATAAAATCTACTGCGTCTCTTGTTAAAGGAGGAACAGTTCAGAGATGAGGCAGGATTAATGCTACTGTGTGCTGGTGTCCTGCAGCCCATTACAGGTGGAAAAGGGACAAAAAGGGACCAAACCCCATTCCTTGCTCAGCACAGTGAGCTGGGAACGGGCACAGAGATGTTCATGGCTCCTGCACAAGGCAACCAGAGCAGTTCTGTCACAGCAGATGCGGGACAGGAGCAAGGGGGGTGCTCAGCATCATCATCTCTCTGTTCCCAGAACACCTCCCCAGCCACACCTTGTGTTCCCTGTGGAACAGGGAAGGTGTCTCAGGGATCTCTCTGTCCCTGCCCAGAACCAGATGAGATGATGACCATGGCAGCACAGCTGCAGCCACGTGGCTCTGGAAGGGCATTTCCACAGGCAGGGGTGAGGAACAGCTTCTGCCCAGGTGACATGGCCCATGGGACTCGAGTGGGGCTGTTCCCCCCAAGAAGATCAGTCAGAGCCGTGCAGAGCAGACCCCATTAGATTTTTGGGTGTAACCCCTCCACCCACAGATACCACGTGCAGGTTTCACCAGTGGACATCCCCAGCCCTCTGGAGGACAGAGCAGCTCAGGGCAAACTCAAGGCCTAAGGCTCCTGCACCCCAGAAATCAGGTCAGTGGGGCAAGAATTAAAAACGAAAATGAGCAAGAAAGTAAGTGCCTATTCTAACCCCAGCCTTCGGCTTCTGCAGAAAGCACAGGAACATCAGAGATACATAAAGGCTTTGGAAATCAAACATTTCAACCATTCTTTCCTTCTGACACCCCTTCTATTCCCCACAGATCCCACGTGTCTTGGGGATGTGTGCTGCAGCTCCTCTTTCCAACCTCCTGCAAAGTGCTACAGAACAGAATCTGGCTGCTTTTCCCTTCTCCCTCAGCACAGTTCAGCCCTTCCTCACTCCCTACACCACAGCTGCAGCCACACACACAGGTGGAGCTCCTGCTCCACACTCTAGGGGTGCTGTAGGAGCAGAACAGAGCCAAGCCAGCAGAAAATTTGCTGCCTGCTATCACCAGAGCTCAGTGATTAAATGGGATTAGGTGGACAGTGGTAAATGGTGCAGGTTTTCTTCAGAATTTAGCACCAAAGTTGGGCCATGGATACACCCATGACCTCTCCCTGCTGCTCCAGTAATGCTCAAATATAAAGCAGTGGTCAAATTTCACTGTTTCCTCCTGAATAGTGGTGGATTTGAGCAAAATTGATCAGGTTTTCAACAGATGAGTGAATCAATTTGCTTAGAACAACCTTCCAGCTGCTCTTTCAGGCACTGAGCTATTGGAACATGAACATGAGACCCCAAAGCCAAGCTATGACACAAACAAAACACAATCAGGGTGATGGGGATAAAGTTTCTTTGCTCCCCAGAAGTGAGGAACAGCAGCATGGCAGAGCTGGCAGGCAGTGGAGCTCTGTCAGAACTCACTGGAGCTCTGACCCTCTCCAGCTCACATCAAGAGCAATGTCATCTCCCCCAGCCTTCAGGAGGCCAAGTCACTCCCTGAAAGTAGTGACACATTAGAGGTGCTCCACAACCACGGCAGGTCACAGCAGACCACAGCAACCCATGGTGGGAAAAGCTCCAAGGGAACAGCTGAGAACCAAAGGCTTCTTTTGGGTTTTTTTGGGCTTTTTCTGAGGGCTGCTCTGCAGAATGTGGAGTTACATGAAGGACCTGGCTCCCCCCAAGCATGTAGTGGAAAACATGAAATCAAAACAGGCAGAGAGACCTTTTTTGGAGTGTTATGACCACGACCCTGTGCAGGTCTTGGGGCACTTCCCCACCATCTGCTCCCTGTGCTGAGATGCTGGGGAAATGCTAAGAGCTCTGCTGGCCACCCTATTAAAGCTGCCTTTCAAACCACATCATATAAACCTCCAGATCTTGACCCAAAAATGTAACAAACCATGTCCCTACCTCAGAAACAGCCTCCCACACCCACTGAGTGCCTGTACACAGGAACAGGGTAAACAGAGGGAAGCTGGGAGCTGCCACCCACCCCTCTGGAGGACACATCCTGAAGCGAACATTTCAAAACTGAACCACAGGGATCGCCCCCCACCACCAGGTCTGGTCCATGGGAACCTCCTCTCCTGCTCTGGAGGTGTCAGTGCTTGCTGGAGTACAGTGTTTCTTCCTCAGTGTCTGTTTCATCCTGGAACTCGTGGCTCAGGAGGGATTTCTTGGAGCCAGTGGACATCATGCGGATTTCGTCCTCGTAGTCGTCGTGGTGCTGCCGGAGGCGGTGGAAGCCATCCTTGTGTCTGTTGGACTTGATGGAGCACACACACCAGATGATACAGGCAGTGAGCACCAGGGCAGACATGCTGGCACCTGCCAGAGAGAGGACACCAAAGTTAATGCCACGTTCCCCCATGCTGTGGCATTCACATTCTCTGAAAAATTCTTTTGCCCAGAGTTTTCCTCCTGAGAAGCTGAAAGGCAGCGAGTGAGGCCTCAGAGAAAAGGAAAAAAATCTTATTTGCTTTTCCCGTGTTGTGCTCATGTAAAATGTGTTTAGAAATTGTTTACCCAGAGGTGATTGCCTGATTGGATTCCAGTGTGAGTTGTTTTAACTCATTGTGTCAGGACTCTAGAAAGAGTCACGAGTTTCATTATTATCTTTTTAGCATTAAGTATCTTCTCTGTATTCTTTAGTATAGTATTCTTTAATATAATATAGTATAATAAAGTAATAAATTAGCCTTCTGAGAACATGGAGTTAGATGCATCATTCCTGCCTTCATCGGGGCTCTTTAATTACAATACCACGCCAGAGGCTCCCTGATTTGTCAGCATCTCTCCTCCCTCCTGCTGTCACAACCACCTTCTTCACTTCATTGTGACCCTGCTCCTTCCTCCTAGGCCATGGAGGACAGGAGAGCTGCTCCAAGAACAGGACACACTCCATTTTCTGTTTGAAATCTAGGAGATTATCCCCAAGCTCCACTACAGACCACTTGGTCTAAACTCCCACACACCCCTCCCCAGCAGCTGCCACCTTGAGAAAATAAAATAATCTCTTCATGCTTATCTGATGTCACAACACCTAAAAAAGCCTTGAAGAAGCAAGATCTCCTATGCACACAAGCTCTCCCCATTCCAGATATCTCAGTATATTTTGGACCCTCCAAACCCCTGCAAAACACTCTACTTCCTCCCTCCCTCCTACCAAGCAGAACCAAGGGCTGTTGGATGAGTTTGCAAGGACAAGAGTGCATTCAGAAGGGAAAGCAGGAGATGGCTTAAGCCTGCAGACTGCTTTCCCAGTTCAGTGGAGAGTCTCTGTCAGCATAAACTGGTTCAGAAAGCAAAGCTCAAAGCTTTGATAAAAAATGTCACTGTACCTGCCACAGTTATAACCAGCTCTCTTGGCAGTCCAAAAATCCTATTTTCTGTGTCAAACACAATGAACACAGAGCTGGGTGCATCATCACGTACAAAGACCTGCAGAAAGACAGGAGAGGTGAGATCATCTCAGAGCTTGGGGATCCAAACAAGAGAGACATTTGTCATCTGCCTGGTCCTGCCCTGATCAAAGAAAAGTGCCATGGAAAGAAAAGGTACTCCAAAAACCACCCTGCTGTGCTGGAAAGTTGTTCTCCATCCATTCTGTCAAGGCAGAAAGCAGCTCCTGATGGCACCTAATCAGCAGCTAAACACAGGCACAGCCAGGCAGAGCCCAAACAGGGAAGATTTTATGTCAAAGGGAATGGGGGAACATCTCCAGCATGGACATTCATGTACCTTGACATGTTTCTGCTGGTACCCACTGGCTGTTGCATCAATGCTGTGAAAACCTGGAGCCAGGAGCACGTGGAAATAGCCACCTTCCTTAGTGTACACCCTCAAGCCTTCATTCAGAACAATGGCAGCTTTAGAAATTGCCCTGCCACTCTTGTCTTGGACAATGCCATGCACTCCCTTGTGGACCTGAAACAAAGCATTTAAAACACTTCACATTCAGATCCAAACTTACGGTGCATTTGTAACTAAAATGAGATCTCTAAAATACAGCCCACTCACCATCCCTGACCCTCACAATAAATAACAGTACAAGGCAACACAGCACAGATGTTTAACTCTTGTGCAACACATGCCCTGGTCACCTGCTGCCTTCCTCATAGGGCCTAAGTCATGAACATCTGTAATTACACAGCACCAACCAAACCACAAAGACTCTCCATGCTGTTCTCTTCCTCTCCCCCGTCCCCACCACTTCACTCCCTGCCAGAATTTCCTCCCACAGACTGCAGCTCACCTCCACAAGCATGCTAAGGAGAGATTTCCTGTGGTCTGCCCACAGGCCAGGAAGCTGTCCAGCACTGGGGAAGTAGCAGCAGCCGGTATAAACAGTGATCTCAGGACACTGACCAAATGTCACGCTGAAATCCTGCAAAAAACAAAACCACAGTTACAAGGAAAGAGGCAATAAAAAAAGCTTTGCACAGTGCAGCTGGAGGGGGAGAAGCTTTGCCCAGACATCAGGACAAATATGCTTTTTATTGGTGGTTTAGCAGAGATGAGAAGCCCTGTGCCATGCAGCAGTACCTTCATACTTCCCAGGTGACTGTGCCACTCCGAGCCCCGGATCACTCCACCAGGAACTGTCTCATCTGTGAGAGCAAAAACACAGCTGTCAGCCAGAGCCTGCCTGGCAGAGTCTGCCACAAGCTGACAGGGGGTTAAAGGATTCAACCAAACATACCTGACTTATTTGGACAGCCTGGCTGGCCCAAATGCATCACTGGGTGGTTGTTTGCATACACAGATGCCAAATGCTTTAGTGTTTCTTTGTTCTCCACTGCAACAGGAAAAGTGAGACTTTGAGCATGCAACTCTCGTTCCCTGCATGGGAAAGATTCCCATTTTAACCCCCTGATCCTGTACTAAACAGAGACACATATTGTTTCAGAGCATTCCTATTTCCTCTAACAATAAGGGGCAGTATCAAAAGCAGACTTTATACTGGTTCTGGCAAAGAAAAGGTTGAGATACTGCTGTAGGTATAGAAATTGTAAATGTTCTGATCCCTAGCTGAACCCTGTGAGGTTTTATAGATTTACTTAGAGACTGTCAACTCCACACACAAAGAGCTGAACACAAAGGAGGCTACAGAACACCAGGAGCACAAAAAGCCCTTACAGCACGTGGTCACATGAACTTCTGCAGAGACAGCCTGAGGGGAACCAGGCAGTTGGTCACACCTGACTGTGTTGGCTTGTCATAGGGGTAAGTGACAAGCAGAGATCCTCCATCCAGAGCAACAGAGAGGCTGAAATCATGCTTCAGGATCAAGTTCTCCACAATGGCTTTGGTCTCAGGCTCTCGTGCCGCTGAGTACCGGGTGTAATTGCCTATAAATCAGAACAAATAGAAAAGGGAACTAAGAACAGTTACCTCTGCTGCTTGAGAAGCCAGAAGTACATCCTATATGTCTGAAATTAGGTCTGCTGTAGGTATGAGATGGCCTCTCTTAGATCTCAGCAGGTGCAGCTGACCAATCAAGTAAAACACCCAGTGCACACTATGCACGGGGGGATTCATCTGCAAAGCTAAACAAATGTGCAGCACCACAAATTCCCCAAGCTATTTCCTTTTGTGTTGCAGAAGGTATTTCATGTGTGTTTTCTCACAACAACGTCACAGAATTGACATTTTCTTAAGGAAGGAGTTAGGATGATCCCAGCCAAACTTGGGCAGAGAACATTTCCTTCTCAGGAAGGGTGGGCTGATACAGTGCTATGGATACAGTTACATGGAAACCAGAAAAACATGGAAAAAGGAGACTCTTTCTGGGGAGCATGAACAGAGGGCATTTTTTCAGAGATGAAAGAAATCCATTAAGAATAAGAATACATCAGGTATTATCTGACCTCTCCTACTCCTAAATAACTCTGCTTTGTCTCTTGCACATAAGAGACTGCAAATTGCTGTCTGTAAAGAGGATCCAAGCTCTGGAAGCTTCCCAGCAGCTGTGCTGCCTGGAGCACTGCCTCCTTTACAGGCAGACCATGTAACCCAGTGGCTCCAGCCAACCATGGGGCAGTTGTTTTACTTGTGAAATCTGTGTCCAGATCTCTGCCATGAGCGTTGGTCTGGCCGATCTTTGAGGCGCAGCCTCTCTCCTGCGCGATCTCGCGTCCGTCTGGGTTCAGGGAAGGCACAATCACAATCCGTGTCCGGTCAATCAGCTGAGCAAAAGGAGAAACAGCACAAAGTGCAATTAGTAGGGCTAATTTCCCTGGATCTTAAGCTAGGAGCTGCAGTTTGAGGTTCTCATCCTGTGGATCACACACCTCCCCGTTACACACAGAATCACCGCAAGCCCCACACCAGTTTTGGCAGAAGGAGTCTCCCCCAGCGAGCATTGTCATCTTGGGCTACAGCTGGAAGGCTCCAAGGAGGTCTTTGGATTGGCCTCTCACCTTTGTGATAGCATCATTCTTCTTGTAGTTCATGCAAAGAAATTCTGCCAGTGTCAGGAGCAGCTCTGTCCCAACGGGAGCGTTTCCGTGAATCCCAGCAACAAAGCGGATCTTGGGCTCCTCGGGCTCGGACTCGTTGGGCTTGTTGGAGATTTCAAGGGACCAGATCTGGCGGAACTCCACACTCTGACCCAAACTGCCAAGAGATGGGAAATGGGAGCGTCAGCTCAGCAAGAGAACTGCAACTCCAGCCTGACCCCATGGAGAAATCCTAGTGTGAAAAGGAAGTGCTGCCAGCCTCCAGCAGGGGCCACAAAGGCAAGAGAAACACAAGCAGATCAGGGAGGCAGATTTGCAGCAGCACTGAACAGAATTCACTCTGAACATCAGTTTGAACACCAGCATCTGGGTAAGGGTGTATCCAGGTCCAGATGCACAGAATATCCAATGCTCCATACATCTCCATACAGCCTATGAGATCACGATAAATGTGGAACTGTTGGATCCTCTGTGCTGCCAGTGGTGGCTTTTGTTTTGTTTCTATTTTCCTTTCAGAGCAGGATACATTTGGACATCAAACTAATTTATAAAGTAGGACAAAAGAGGCCTGTTCCCAGTAATGCAGGAGCTATTGCTACAGCCATGCTGCTAACTTGGCAAACTGAGTGCAGGGAAAGCAGGAACAGGCTCAGGGCTGATGCAACTGAAGGGACAATAGAGGCTACAGATCAGCAAAGCAGCCTTGGCACCAGCAGGGACAGCACATGAGCACATTGTGCCTGGTTACAACAAGCAAATGAGGCCCTGGGACAAAGGGATTTGTGCTTTCTAAAGCTGACAGAGGGTAAGCGTTACAGGTCACAAAGGAAAGCAGAGGATGGCAGCAGCTGGTCTTCTGCAGGAGGGCACAGACCTTGACCCAGGGCAAACTCACACAAAAGTGTCTTGCACTACTGAAATACAATCTGGAGGCAGACAATGAAAAAAAGGCCATCTGAGATTTTTAAGTCATATCTGGTCATTTTTGCTGGGGACTCTTCAGCAGGGTGGATGTCAGAAAGGATTTAAAGAACAGACAAAATAGTAAGGAACAGAGATATTTGCAGAAATCTGGGATATCAGTGCTGGGAATATCACCAGTCCCAAGCATCCCTGGGGAACTAAGTCAAGGAACAGCACATGGATGCACCTATGAGGCCCTGCAGCCATTGCTCTGCTACCATGTCCTTACACATGGGGTCCCTCCAGCTCAGAGAGCACAGGGAAGGGAGGGGCGAGCTCCCCATCTCTGCACTGTGTTCATGACTAACAACTTCACAACATCCCTAGCCCAGGCTGCTGCTCTGTTTTCACCTGGTGAGGTTTGTGATGTGTGGGTAGTTGAGGTAGAGGCCGCGGAGGAACTCGGAGAGGTCCTTGTAGGGCCGGTATCTGTACGGAGTCACATCCCTGGAGGAGGTGAGCAGGAGCCGCTCCAGCCCATTCTCAGCAGAGAGATCTTTGATCAGGGTCTCAAACTCCTTCTCGTTGGGGTTGCTGGTGTCTGGGGTGTTCAAGACCAGCATCTTCCCCTCTTCCACTTTGCTGTCTGTCCGTGAAAGAGTGAAGTTGACCTGCACCCCACCTTTGCTGTCAACTTCCACCACCTTACTGAGTGGATCATACCTGCCCAGGGACGAGAAGGTACAAGAAAACATCAGGCACTTGAAACCTTGGACAAGCCAGCCTCATTTCTGACTACACACCCACATGGCACTGCTACTGCTCCCCTGCCCACAGTGAGAAGCACAGAAATGAGGAGCAAGAACAGCTCAAAGGGATGTGGGAATGGCAGGAGGACAGGGAACAACTCAGGCCCCAACATGGCATTGAGCTGCTTTTGGCTTAGGTGTTGCAGGGTTACATGGCAGACTGGCAAGACAACAAGTCAGGCTGCTTTAACACAGAATTTTGGCAGCACTGAAGTGATCAAGTCTCTTCTGTGGGCAGCTGTCTGGAAAAGAATTTCCCCTAAAGACACTAAGTTATCTACTTCTAACAAGGGAGGACTGGGATTGTATCCCAGAGCCAGGTGAGCAGTCTGACACCACAGCAGTCTCACACTGCTATCTCTGCACAGGCCAGAGGGCAGGAGAAACACCCATGCCTACATGTGCTGTAGGCAGGCAGAGGTGCTGGAATATTCCTGAGTGGGAAGTCAGTCATGCAGCTGTTTGCTCCTTGGCTGGGGCTTGCTCACCCTCGGGCAGATGCTGTGATTTTGTAGGTCCCTGGGACCAGCAGGCGCCAGAAGTCTCCATCCTTGTAGGTGGTCACCGGGTGGTTGATGTCAGCCACGCTGATGGTGGCATTGAGGATGCCCCTCTTGTCCACAGCATCCAGCACAAAGCCCCAGACACCCTGGTGAACCTGCACAAAGGAGCTCTGCTGAGTGCCAGCCCCAGCTCTGCCTCCCACCCCTCACATTTTCAGCATTCCCAGAGGAGCAAGATGTTCCAAAAGGGTTCAGGTTGGACTGACCAGCAGCTGGTGTGGACAAAGATCACCTGATGAGTACAATGAGCAATTGTTTGGCTCAGGGTGTCAGCATGGCATTCTGCTCCACACCTTTGTTTGCACACCCCAGGTGTGAGCACCAGCCCCACTTAGACAGGAAGAGAATATGAGGGACATTCCAGCCTTAGGAAACCCAAGGTAGTGGTACATAAAAAGCCCCCACCTGCATCCTCTGGATGCTACTTCCATACAGATTTTTGGTGTGTTGAGAAGAGAGAGCAGTTGAGACAGGCTCTGATGGGGGTGATTTCTGTAGAGCAGGTAGCCAGGCTGGTCAGGAAGCAGGAAAGGAGGCCAGATCACCCTGTTCATTCTGACTTGTCTAAAGCAAACCCCAGAGGGAGCTGGCCTGGCCTGAGGTCAAGGCACCTCACCTGTTTGATGAACTGCAGCAGCGAGCGCCGGTTCTGTGCCCAGTACTTTGGCAGCTCCTCAGCCTTTGGGTATTTCACACAGCCCAGCTCAATGGTCACTTCAAAGCAGTTTGTATGTAAGTAATTCCAGTCTTGCATCCCACCTACAACAAGAATGTAAAAGAAGTTTTGACTTCTGAAGTACCACAGCTCAAAAAAAAAAAAAAAAGTCGAGATACCAGAGAAAGATGAAGTACAGACTTGAAGGGAAAAGGCTTTTACACAGGGCAAGATTCAAGCTTCAAAGGGATGCCAAAAGAGCAGACAAATAACCTTCCTTCTTGTAAATACCTTTCATGCTAATAAAGTGCTGTAAAATTTTATGAAGCCATTTTGCTAATAGCCAGAGAAACTACACTACAAATTCCTTCCCCTGGGAATAACTTTATTAGGGTACATTATTTAAGAGGTTATAAAAGAAACCTGAGTCCCATTAATCTGAGCTGACCAGTGCAGAGTTCCTGACTGATCAGACTAAATTATTTAAGCTGCACATGCATTAAGGTGAAGACAAACAGTACAGGAGATTTCAGGTGTGCTTTACCTGGAACGTTGTACCACTGAGCCCCGTTAGTGATGCCATGTGGGAAGTACTCAGTGGGGTACATATCCTTACAAGGGCTTCCCTGGTACATCTTTGCATTTTCCTATAAAACAAGATGCAACATTTGAAGGTGAGCCTGCACTCCACAGGCACTCTTGTTCTACCCTTAGTCACACATTCAGGGTTACCAAACTCAGATGTGTGTCTATCACTGCAGCACTGACTGCACCCACACCCAATCCCAGCCCAGATATCCTTGCTCTCTCCTCCCAGCCCATGAGCAGCATTTTCCACCACCCTTCAAAGTGCCTGCACAGAGCTCTCCTCCCTCAGTGCCTGCAGACAGAGCATGCTGGGCATCACTCATGGAATGGGAGCCTCCTGTAGGATCCTCCTGCTGTGCCTGCAACACCAGGGGCTCAGCCACAGTGCCTGCACCCACCTCTACCAGCTGCTCAGGAGGCTCCCTGGAAGCTGAAAAGGAGTTTCCCAGAAGTCAACCTAGCAGGATGTGCTCATTTTCCTGTTAGAGCTTTACCTTGGAGTAGGCAAGTGCCAGCTTCTGGAACACAGCATCATCTGGGGATTTACTGTATATGGCTATTCCTTGCTCATCGTCATCGAAGGGGTAATTAACCACCAGGGAACCTGCAGGCAAAGCAAGCTTTGGCTCATTCTTGGGTGCTTGCCCAGTGATCCCTCAGCATAACAGTGGAAATTTTTCTCCAGCAAGTGCCAAGCCTTCTGTTTCTCAAGACTTGGCATTAAACAAAGCATTAAGCCCAGTGGATAGAAGAGACAGAAGCACAGGAAGAGATAACACCACACCTAGTCAGGAAGGAGAACCAAAGCCACACAACAACATCAAAGCTTTGGCTCTCACATGAAGGAGGGCTGAACACAGCCACATAATTGCTTTCACAGAAAAGTGGAAGCAAGGGGAAGAATTTCCCAGAACATGCATGGTGCTTTTGACCCAAATGATGCAGTTTTTCAGCTTTCTGGAGTTTATTGCTGAAGGTTTCCCCAAGGAAGCTGTACTAATAGCACCACAAAACCCCAGACACCACTGCAGCTGGAGACCTGCCAGCCCCCTCACACCCACACATGACACTTCTGCTCTACAAACCAAACACAATGGCAACAAAGCATCCACCTGCAAGTTACCACAGCTACAAGCCAGCAGACAAACTGTCTAGGGAGTAAGCTATAATACAGAGATTTAATTTAGAATACTCCAAAAGGATAATTAAATTACTGCAAATTTCATAGTTCCGCCATGCGATTCAACCCTCAGGACTGCATTCACTCTATAAATGCTGTAAAGCCCTTAACAGCCACAGCTCTATATCCCATTCCCAGACCATCTGCTGAGCAATTGCTGACAAGAGAGTCCATCCCCATCTCCCAGATGCTCTCTTCAGAGAAGTGGTTGGGATCTTCCCAGCAGCCGCCTCAACTCCCTACAAATATGTTTGAGCACATGATTTTCACCCTCTGCTTCCTGTTTCTGCTCCATCTTGCAGCACGAGAGCTCCCCAGTGCACACCTAGAACACCCTGGAGACATCCCTGCAACTCCCACAAGCCCAGCACAGAGGAAGGAGCTTGGTTTGGATGTGGTACCTCCATGCAGGTTTGCTGAGAGCACAAATGGGTAAGACTGGAGCCAGGCCATGACAGCACGAGTTTCTGGCTGGGGAGGGTCTGTCACATGGACAAACTGATCTGGAAAGTTCCTGTTCAGGTCATAGTTGTTGCTGTTGTTTCTGCCAACAGTACCTCCTTTGTCTCCTGAAAATGAAACACAAGTTCAAGCCCATGTCCTGTGAAGAGGCTTCAACCTCTTACTACAGAGTTTACAAGTAGTAGTTGGTGAAGAGAGCAGAGAGCACAGCAGTGCTGGCCCCCTGCACCCCGGGGCACCCAGGCCTTCCCCAGAAGTGGCCTGCTCTGTGCAGCAATGCCTGGGGGCCCTTCCAGGCTCTCAGGGCAGTCAGACCAGCAGAAAGGCACTGAACCAGGAACAATCTCTGCAGCCGGATGTCACGACCACAGAAACCTCAGAGCTCACCTTCTCAAACCAGCCAGACAAGTTCTTTGTTAAACCCAAGCAGAGCTCTGCTTCCAGAAAATGATTCTGGACAGGCTCTGTTCTGCCAATCTGCAAGAGCCACGTAGTTCTAAGACTTCCCTGAAGGATGTTTTTGCCAGTTTCAACCTCATGGTAAAAGTCTGTGTTATCCTTGGACAAGTGCTCTGCAGACAGCCTGGCTCCCACACTGCATTTACTAAGAGAATGGACCAAAACACAGCAAGCAAGAGCTGTCTCAAAGAAATGTCTTTTTTCAAAGAAAGCCCTGGATTAGCCACAAACCATCAGGGGACCCAAACAGGGGCAGCTCACAGCACTGCTGAAGTATAAAAGCTCTCCCCAACAGCTTCCAGCATCCATCAGTCAGGGTTCACCCACTCATCCCACAGCACACACCAAGTCCCTTCCCAGCCTCCCTGTGTGGAGATCACTCCTGCTCCAGCAAGGCTTCCAGATTTCCCAGTGATTCCATAAACCCAAAGGCTTGTTCTGAGAGCTAGGAACCCCACAGATTTTGGCACAGACAGCAATACCTTCCTGGGACTTCTCATAGCCATCAGGGTTCATGGATGGCATGATGTGGATCCGTGTGCTCTGGACCAAGTCAGTCACTTCAGGATCTGTGCCAAAGTTCTTGCAGAGGTACTCGATGAGGTTCAGGAGAAGCTCTCGCCCCACAACTTCATTCCCGTGCATGTTACCAATGTACTTGAACTCTGGCTCACCTGCAGACACATGGTTACACCACAGAAACAATTATAACCACTATGTTACAGCTTGGAGACACCTCACCACCCTGAGCATTGCTCTTGCAAGCTTTGCTGGAGGGCATTTACCTAAAACTCACATTTCTGCTCCCACAACCCCAAAAAGAACAATATCTCATGGAAGTCTCTTTGTCCTTCTTCCCTAGAGCTCCATGACCAGCACAGATGTCCCCAGCAATGCTCTAACACCTACTGCACTCACACTTTTTATCAAAGATACTACAAGGAGCAGCTCAGTCTCTCAGGAGAGGCGCCAGCTCTGCCTCTCCCAGTGTAAAGGGTCACTTGCATTTGTGCCTTGCCAAAGAGGATTTCCCACATCACCTGCTTCGTGGACACCAGGGTTGTCAGAGATCTCCATGACGTAGAGCTCCCGCAGCTCCACGGACTTGCCCACGGAGTAGAGGCGGGTGATGCTGGGGTACTCGTTGGCGTAGCGCCGCAGGAAGATCTCCATGTCCGAGAAGTGGTGGTGCCGGAAGTCCACGGGCTGGATGGGTTCATGGACAGGGGTTGGGTTTGGGGTCTCAGCCTGCACAGGGGTGGGGGTGATGGCAGTGACAGGGGCAGGAGCTGCCGTGAGCTGGGTGACATTAGGAGCTGGTGGCATCACAGTCGGCTGCAAGGAGAAGTTCACTTCTGTTGCATCTCCCTCCTTCACCTCGATGTTCTCTTTGGTCACTGGTGTGTAGCTACAGAATAAACAACTGGCTTCAGCAAGGAGGCTCTGCAGAGCAGAGGCCAAAACTCCCTGCAGTCCCTCCATCACTCCAACTTACTCCCCCCAGCCCAAATGCACTGGGCTGTAAATGACTGAGAGATTCACAGGGACCAAGCTGATGGGACTCATCCCTCTGCCACCAAACCCAGCTCCACTGCTGTCCTTGCACGAGTCCACAGGCTCAGCAGGGAAGAAGCCCCAGGTGTATCACAGCACTAGCCAAGGGGCAAGTTACACATCCACACCCAGGCTTGGGACAACACAAACTCCTGTTGGGGTAACCCTACTCCACTTCCTCACTTTGCACAGAAGTTGCAATTTGATACAAGCAGTCAAACAAAAGCTGACAGAAATTCTGGGCACTCAACAGCACCCTGCTGCAGGAGCAAACACAGCTGCAGCTCTGAGCTGGAACCAATTATTGCTGCAGCTTCTAGCCAAGCCCCTTCAGTACATAAGGTGTTTTGGGGGGGAAATCAGTAGAAGGAACAGGAGCAGTTGGCAGTGTGGGCACAGGCTGCCACAGAGACGTTACCCCATCACAAACGCAGTCACATTGTAGGTCCCAGGCACCAGCAGCCGGTGGTAATCACCAAACCTCCCTGCTGTGATGTTATGAGCGATACCAGCAACAGCGATGGTGGCATTGTCCAGGCCAGCTCCTGTGACTGCATCCCTCACAAAGCCCTTCACACCAATGTGCACCTGAGGAAAACAACGACAGGGCCTGGCTGAAGACAAGCAACATCAGGGGAACTGTGTCCTAAGGCTGCAACACCCCCTCACTCCTCCCCAAATGCAGCAGAGCAGGGCAGCTGCCAGGCAAAGGCACCCAAGGGCTCAGGACTCAGTGTTCAGCCACACAGCAAGGACAGGAATGCCAGCATGGACTGGGAAGGCAGCAGGATCTCCGAATTTACCCCCCCTAACAAACTCCCTAATTCATCAACATTGGCAAACTGCAATATGAACATAGCAGCGTTACAGGCCAAATTCAGCTGCCTGTGATCCCAGCCTAAACTGTCACCTACTCAACTCATACACAGCATCTGGAGACAGCCTGGCAGAGGGCTCTGCAAGCCAGGGTCTCAGCAGTGTGGATGCTTGTGAACATCACTGGAGATTCATGGCACTGAGACCAGCCAGTACTTTGCTGCAGATCTCCCTAAGTCATGCAATCAGTCCCTCTAACACTGCACCCCACAAGAGCAAAGCTCTGCTATTGTGGGGCATGTGGGAGCTGTGGCAGAACCACAGAGAAACACAGCAGCTTTATAGCCACCAACCTCCAAACAAAGCTGCAGCACCTGCATTACTTCACACAGCAAACAAAGCCATGAGGGCACCTGAACACAGTGCTCCCAGCCCAGGATGGGCTGCACAGGTTTCACAGCTGCCACCCCACACCCAGCCCAGCCCTCACTACCTTCTCAATGAAAGCCAGGAGAGATTCCCGGTTGTTCTCCCACTCCTTTGGAAGCTCAGAAGTCGGTGGGTATTTGCAGCAGGACAGCTCCAATGTGATCTCAAAGCAGTTGGCCCACACGTAGTTGTAATCCTGCATCCCACCTGAGAAAAGGAGGCAGAGATGTCCCAAGAGCAATGCACACACATCCCATCACAGGATGCTATTTCTCCTTGTCCTTCAGCCCCACACAGCATCTCCCCAGGATGCTGCCCCAGCTCCAGAGTGAGCAGCCTAAGGAGAAAAGTCAGGTCACATTAGGATGACACCTGTGCTGTAAAAGGAACACTGGGCCATTCAAATCAGCCACAGCCAGCTCAAAGGGACAGTCCTTTTGTCTTACTGCTCCACCAGCTGAACTCATCAGCACAGCTCTTGGGAATTCATACAGGTTCATTTTACATTTCCAGACAGGACAAACCCAGAGTGCCAGGGCAGGTACACCAGATTCTGAGCATTCCAGCTGCCAAGTCCTTCCCTGAGCATTCTAAGCTACTTCAAGATTTGTGAGGTCTACCTGCAAGAGAGGTTACTTCACTCAAAATGAGTTTGAGGCCTTTGATAGAAAAGAATACCAGATGATAAACTTGGGAGCTGGCAGCTTAAATCTGCACACTGGAATCAGTTTCAAGGACAACTGTTCTCCCAAAAGCCTCTGAGGAAAACCACATGTCTGTGAAACAGGTGTCAGAATCACCCTGCTAAACCCCACCACATGACAGTAGCCAGATGACCACATGAAAGGATTGCTCCCACCACCCAATCAGGCAGTTGTGTCAGTAAGGAAAGACACATCACACCACGTTTCTTGCATGCTGACAAAGTCTTCTGGCTTACACAAACTTATTTAGTTATAACACAGGCAGACTGGTGGGTCACAGCCTTGGCTACCACTTCCTAGACAGCTCCAACCCAACCTGCACAGCAGCACCTGCAATCTCTACACCAACAGAGTGACTCCTACCAGGGTCACCTGGACACAGGGGCCCACAGTCTCTGCTGCATGAGTTGAGGGGCTTGAACTGACCCTCAGAAGTCCCTCTCTAAGAGAACAGCAATGCATTTTCTCCACAGGAGGCAGATGTCAAGTCCAAGAGAAAGAAAGCAGAGAGCTGTGGCAGATATCATGGCACCAGCCTGCAGAGCCCCAGCAGGAAGGTCTGTTAGAAATGCAGATTTTGTGTACGCATCCTTTGCTTGGCCCACTGAAGCACTGCATCAGTGCTCTGCCAATAGACCTCATTTCCTTTGAGCAGTTTCCTAATCATTCACAAGCCCCTTGAAGTGAGGGACCCTCCGTGGCACTGGCCAATTAACCAGCCAGAATGGATCAATACCCTGATGCAAATGCACTGCCTGGCACTGGCAGGGGCTGTGTTAATGCCTGGGCAGGAACAGCTGAAAACCAGCAGCACCTGACCAAGCAGAGGAGGCTTCTACCAGAGGGGGTGGCCCAGAAGGTCACAGCCCACTGCTCTGAATTCAACAGCCCCACTGCAGCTGGGTAAAGCAGGGATGGACTAACAGCACAAAGTAGGATTTAGAACAGGCCCCTGGGAAGATGTGTGGGATGGGACCACAACAAAGATGTCCCAGTTCCTCTCAGTTCTCCTGGGAATGTGCTGCTAAGGGAACATGGAGCTTTTATTGTAACAAATCAAATGTCCCTTGCAGCCAGGAGAGCACTGCAGCTTGTGCACAGCCTGACATCAAAACAGGAAAGAGACTTTCCTGTCCAGCACAGGGGGCCACAACGTGCTGGAGGACCTTCGAACTCTCAAACTCAGTTCAAGGGGTTAGAAAAACAAGGGCTGTGGGTCTGATCTACCCTCAGCTTCATTCAGCTCCTGTAACCAGGCTCAGAACAGTCAGGCACAGCAGGCTGCTCTCTCGCCAGTAAACACCACGCCGAGCCAAACGATTTGCCAGCCCATAACCATCTGCTCCTAGCAGGACGTTAATGCACTTGAAAACATCCAAAACGTAAACCAGAGCCATTATGAAACATATTTAGTGCTTCATCTGCCATTCAAGCAAATTTAGGACAGATGCTCACCCATAATAGAGCAGCAACGGACTAAATTAGAGCTTGCTACATCAATTCTGGTAAAACTGTCTCTTGGAGAAAGTAGTACACTGCATTCTTGAAAATTTGGATTGTATCCACTGCACATATTTGGCCTTCACACAGCTCTGCTGCAGAGCAGGACAGTTATTTTTACAGCATGTGGAATTACGTATTTTCCCACATACCATCTGCACAGCCTCCCCTGACTGTGCAGAGACCCAGAGGGGCAAAGAGAGATCTGTACTCAGCCTGCCATGAGCAGGGCACTGCATTCATGGAGCAGAGAATACACACCTGAGGGAGAAAACTGCCAGACTACAGTGCTTCTACTCTGTTTGGGTAATATCTGGGATAACCATTTGGATTTATTTCAGCATTTTAACCACGGGGTGCCTTTTAGCCCACACTGTGAAAAGTTTCAGCCTCCCCATGAAGCACCATTCCCCTTTTTATCAGTGAGCAGCTTAGTGGCACGGCAAGTCAGCCCCTGGCTGGCAGTAGGTCACAGAAATGCTCAGAACAAACCTCTCTCCTGCTCTGACCCATTCCCTGGGCATCAGGACTGCACTTCAGGCAGGGATCCCAGGCCTGAAGCATTACAAACACTGCAGAGCTCATGCTGACAGAGGGGCCTCTGCTCCCTGCCAAGCTCAAACCAGGAGAATGCAGCTCTCTAGAGTCAAGCCTGAGGATACAGATACCATAAATACGCCACATGCCAGGAGAAGCCTGCCAGACCAGGCAAGAAGGACTCTATTTTCAAACTGCACTATGCAGAAAACTAATTCCAGCTCTCACTGGAACAGACAGCAGCAGATAAGGAACCTGCAGCTAAGCTAAAGCAGAGAAACAGTCATGTCTGCTCTGCAGAGAGAGCAGATGGCACCAAGCAAGCTGGAGACATGACTCAATGCATGGCACAAGTTGCTGACTTTGCTCAGAACTGATTATCTCATAGCATGGACTGAGTGAGCACCAGCAGCAGCACCAAGCAGGCAGAAGAATGTTCTGGTCCATTAGTCTGCAATCATTAAAACTCAGAGGAGGTGAGGTTTGGGGGCCTCCAACTGCAGCAGCTGCATGACCCAAGCCCAGCAGCCTTTTCTCAAAGACAAGGGCAGAGTCTCCCCAAGAGCTGCACCAGCACAGCACTGCCCAGCAGCACATGACAGATGTGAAAGGAGGCCTTAAAACATTCAAACCATCAAGCCAATACTTCTCTCAAGAAGAAAAAGAACTGCAGCAAGACTTTCATGAAAATACAAGCACATAAGTGCAAAAAGACATGGCTGAGACCTTCTACAAGAGCTCACTCTGTGCAAGTGCCCTCTGCCATGCCCAGGAAACAGAGGCCACCACAGTGATGCCACAATGTTCTCAGCACTTATTTTAACTACACTGAGCTGGATGCCACTAAAAGTTGGCTGGAAGCTCAATGTGGCTGATAACCACAATCAAAACAACCCAGTAAACACACAGGTAACCAAAATCCACTTTCAACCTGAGAAGTGCCTCTCAGTAGACACCAGAAACATCTCAAACACCAGGACATCAGAGAGACAAATAGCAAGAAAATATATTTTAGGAAGGGACTGCATATTAAAACAAACTTTCCAAGGCTGCCCACAAAATATGCTCAATGCTGAATTTAGCTTCTGATCTGGATCTCTGAACAACACAAAGGCAAAACACATCCTGCCCACAGCTGAGAGTGGTTTCCCAACTGCTCTCCATACCCCAGCCCAACACTGCATGTATTCCCTTGATCTGAACCAGCCACTTGGTAGTTAAAACCCTCAAAGGTTAAAAAGGAAGAGAAGGAGCATGCAAACCAGAGATAGCCTCTAAAAGCATCCCAGTCACCAGTGTGCTTATCTAGAGCAGCTGGAATGCAGGAGCCAAATTCAGCTGTCTGGCAGAGATCCATCTTCCTCTGTGTACACTTGACCTCAGCAATTACTCTCATGGTTTGTACTTGCCACCTCCATCTGACACATGTAAGAGGCTGTTTGCAAACTCAAATGGAAGTTAATGGAGTCTGGCACCAGCATAAAATTGAACTGGTAACTGTGGGACAATGAATCCTGTGGCAGTTTACTCTCCAGCATGTTTGATTTCACATGATAAAATGTGGCAGGAAAATTTCCACCTGTTGAAACAGTGTGTTCTCATTTCTTTGTTTTTCCTGGCTTTAGTTCCCTTGGAGCCTGCAGGAGTCTCTCCTGGCACAACCTGATCTGGAGGCCTCCAGCATGTGCCCTGCACAGCTCACAGAAGCAGGAGCTCTGGTTATCTACCTCTAGAGCTCAGCTCAGGGACTGGGATTTCCCCAGCCTCACTTCACCACACATTTCAATTCTGCAATCAGTGGGAAAGGCCTCCTGATCCAAGCACGAGCCTCTGCAGTCCTTGGCACAGAGCTGGGCAACTCAGATGACTCAAAACTGCCTCTGATGGTTTTGCTGCTTCTGTCACAGCACTGAGAACTGACTCCCCTCTGCCTGCTCTTCATCCACTACTAAAAATAAACATTAAAACCTACAGCCCCAAAGGGGTGAACTGACACAACATCAAATTACAATCGTGGTATTGGTCAGTTCACCTATGCTCTCCCTAGGTTACATGTTACATGAATTCCTTGGCTCTGGGGGAACTGCTGCTGTCACTGTGAGCAATGTTCCACTCTCAGAGTCCAGTCAGTGCATCCTCCCTGCAATCTCTGCCCGTGAATGCCCTACAGCCATCAGTGCTGAGCCCCAGCCTGTGGCTTGTCACAGAGACAGGGTTTATGTCTGCAGAGACTGGGTGCTGGAGGCTATTGGATAGACATAAACCACAGTGACAGCAGCACAGAGCAATCTGGTCTGCAGTTCACACCTTTTATTTCCTGTGAAAAGAAAATGATGCCATTTCTTTGTACTGATGGCAAAGCAAAAACAGCCTGCAAGGTTCACACATAGTGCACAGCCACCAACCAGCCTCACAGCCAAGCAGGAGGATGAAAAAGTCATCCCTGCAGTGAAAAATGCAGCTCTTTGGGGTCAGGAGAACACAGACCCAAAGCTCTGGAATAACTTTCCTTTCAGAGCACACCCACCCCACTTCATTACAAGGAGAGAAGATCTCAGAGCTGCAGTAAAGAAACTTCCCATCTAAGGTGTTTGCCCAGAACAGCCACCACAACAAGGCAGCACAGATCATCCAGGATATCCTGTTCCCTCACAAGCCAAGTCACCAGATTACACAAACTTTCCTCCTGCTGGACTTCTCACAGCAGCAGAATGAACCTTGAGCCTGCAAACAGCAGGGCTAGTGTGCTCAGCAGGGTAGAGGGAAGGAGACAGCTGGTAGAGAAAGAGATCAAACCACATCTTATTTGAACACGACATCTTATTTGCCCAGTGAAATCCTGGGGGATGATTCAACCACTGCTTAAATTCAAGCCTTCCTCTTCCAGCTCAGAGCTGATGTGTTCAGGCCCTATAATGGATCCCTCTCCAGCCTTCCCAAGCAAGCTGGATGCAGAATTAACACAAGACTCTGCTGCAAAGCCCATGCTCCAGAAAGACACTGTCTTACCAGAAATGATTCATCTGCAAGCTCTGAAGGATAAACAGCATTGCCTGTCACTGCCAGCTCAGCACTTCTGCCATCATCCCTCAGCCACAGCAGAAGGAAAAAAAGCAGAGCAGCATAGCAACACAACTTCTTGAGATCATTTCTGCAACTTTTTTTCTGTGTTCTCACCACAGAAGCTCCTGCCCTGCCTGTACAACATCCACCAAGGAGCCACAGCAATGGGCTAACCTGGGAGCTCCCTTTCCCATGAGAGCTTCTCCTCACATGAACTATTATTTCAATTTTCAACCAAACCAACACACACACAGCAACCCACTGTGTGGCTGAGCCAGGCTGTAACCTCCACCTGCACAGGCAGAGTGGTGGCACCAGGAGGTCATTTGCTCCTGTTAGCTCACTTCCATTGCAGCTGCATAATGGAGGGATCAGGAGCTCTCCTAGAGGTTCCTGCAGGGCAAATCTCAGATCCCTTCTAGATCTCCCACACTGGTGGATAAGAACAGGTCATGCAGGCTGTCACCTCCCACACAGGTCTAAGAGTAGAGCAGTCCATGGAAAAGCTGCAAACCCCATTTTCAGCAAGAACTCCTTGGTTAGCTCAGAACATGTAACTAAATTTCACACAGTTTTACAGCAAGTTATTCTATAATCACAAAATTACAAGCTCAGAGGTTAAAAGACCTCACAGAACACTGGTATTGGTTTAATACCATTAAGAATCATTTCCTCTTTCCTGTATCAAAATTTAGCAACTGTCAAGAGACCTACAAGAATTCATTTGGCAAATGAAGCCTCCCACGTGCAGGACAACTCTCCACTACATAAGAGGGTCAGAAAGAACCCTTCAGTTTGCTGTGATCTCTTCCCTACAAACACCTCCCAAGCTGTTACTCATCAGCTGGTGTTCCCACAATGCCACCTCTCTCCATTTCAAGCTGCTAGAACACATTCAAAGCTGAAAATATCACTTAACCCCCAGTGCTTTCCTCTGTGATAATCACCACTGGTCTGGATGGGAGTTCTCAGGTGAGCACAGCTTACCTTCCACATCATACCACTGGGCACCATTTGTGATGCCATCTGGAAAGGTCTCTCCCTCCTCTCCAGGGCAGTTGGGTTTGCCAGTTCTCATGATGGGGTGATGTGAAGCATAAGCTTTTGCCAAATATTTGAAGACTTCATCATCAGCTGATTTACTGTAAACTCCTGTGAGCCTGTGTGTGGGCGAGTCATCGTAGGGGTAGCTTGCCACCACAGAGCCACCATGGAGATTGCCAGAGAGCAGAAACCTGGGGTTGGGAAGGAAAGGGACAAAAAGTCAGACTGGAAATATTGCAACAGGAAGTTGGCTACAGCCACCCAACCAGTTATTCTGCTGCTTCCCCACCCAGATCACACTCTCTGGAGTCCCCAGTTTTGGATTTTTGAGGCAAAAGGCACATACTGAAAGTGGAATCAGTTCTGGAGATGGAACAGGTTTTTTTCTGCAGCCTAAGACCAAGCCCCCAGACTCGGTGACAGACACAACAATGTACTCTTGTCAAGCTCTGAGTACACCTGGTATGTGCAACAGAATTAACTCACAAATAAAATCTGGATGTGAAACAGAGTTGTTAAAATCTCAAGTCAGAAAATATAGCAGGGCATGCCCCACATCCCCCTTCAGTCTGATCACAGGCTGCACAAGCATTTCAATGAGTCCCAAAGGTAATTTTCTCTGTTCTCCTCTTCCCACCAAACACAGCACTGTGGGGAAAAAGAACTCTCCTGTGCATTTGCTCAAATGGGACTTGGTTTCCAAGCAGAGGTAATGTGACCAATACCTCTACCTTGCTTAAAATAGTGCACACAAATTGCATTACATCCACTATCTCCCTTTTTAATCAAACAGTTCTGTTTACCCATTCATTTTTCTATCAGCAGTTATGTTAGTCTAACAATTACACCAGTATTAACTGGTGCTGCCAGGCAGAGGGACACACAAAGCACCACGTTCTTCCTGTTTCACCCTGGCTGAGAGTGATAGCAAATATAGGTGGGATAGCAAATCCCACCTCACACAATAAGAGAAAAAAATAAAAAAAGCTCAAGGAGTTTTCAAAATTAATCAAGAATGCACATGAGTTTCCCCAGTTACTAATTTTGAGCTGAACCAACTCTGGAGGGATTTTAGTGCAAAGTGCTGCACCAGAGCTGTCCTAAAGGATTCTTAGGACAAGAAACTACTTCTGAAGTTTCTGCAATTCCTCTGCAGCACCATCCCCACGGGCACTGCCATCCACCAAGTTTTAATGAAGATCATTTGTTCGCATAAATTTTGTTTCCTAAATGTGAGCAAACACTACAGGATGCTGAATGTTTTGTGTGTTGGTTGGAGTCAACCAACAGCCCTAGTGTGCACTGTCACCCCCCTCTTCATCTCTTTCTATCCCTACTTTGGGAAGAGGGCCACAGTTTGCTGCAGTGCATTGCTGCTTTCTCTGCACAATTTCCCACAGTTGGCTGCATTGACCTTTGTAGTCTGGACCTTACAGAGTTCTCTGAGGAACACATGACAAATGAAGAATCAATGCCCAGCCTGGCCACTGTATTTTCTGGAGCTGCCCCAGACCCCCACACCAGAGCTGGGCTTTAAAGGCACCATCTCCTCTCCTGGGCTGCTGCACTCCTGGCATAGCAGCTTCCCCCTGGGCTATCCTTTAGGATGGAGAGAGACAAATGGGTCAGCAGGGATGCTCGAGGCTCAGCCCCACGTGCTTCAACTAAACACATGGGGAAGGCAGCTGTAGAAACAGGGCCTGTCTCTGGAAATGCTGCTGCACAGAGCATTATTGCTAAATGCAGGGAATTTCCCATGCAACACAAAGAAGAGGGGAAGAAGCCCTGCCCAACACAACTTTGTTAACATGGTCGTACACAGATGCTTAACCCCAAGTATTTTCAGCACCCTAAAGCTTGTGGAGTAAGCATTATTGGCCCTAAGAGCAAGACCCACTGACAAGCTCACAGCGAAGCAGGTGAGAAGTTTCCAGCGAGATGGGAGACCTGCAGCTGGCCATGGAGGCCGGAACACCTGGGTGTGTGCAGGGCACACGGGCTGTGCCCCGCGGGGCTGCTGCAGCTCCCTGGCAGCTGCACAAAACCCGGGGCCACCAAATGCTCTCCCCAGCGCAGGACGGTCCCGGCTGCAGGGAGGCAGACTGGGGATAAACAGGTGGGGAAATTACTTCTCCTTCCCCCCCAAGCCTTGCTGGGAAGCACCGGGAAGGGCTGGAAGCTGGCTGACACCCTCGAGGAGTGAACCCGAGGGTCTCCCGTGGCCCGGAGCGGCGCGCCGGGCAGAGGGGAGCGGGCAGCACTCACCTGTTGCGGCGCATCCAGTCGATGAGCGCCTTCACCTCGGGCACGGGCTCCAGGTTGGGCTCGGCGTCCCCGAACTGGTCGGGGAAGCTGCGGTTGAGGTCGCGGCCGCGGCTGTTCTCCCGCCCGCCCTCGGCGCCGCCGCCGCCGCAATCGCCTTCCTGGGCGCGCTCGAAGCCGTCGGGGTTGAGGCTGGGCAGCAGGTACAGGTCGGTGGTGTTGAGCAGGCGGACGATGCGCTCGTCGCCGCCGGCCCAGCCCAGCACCAGCTCCCAGGCCAGGCGTAGCAGCAGCGGCCGCGCCAGCGGCTCGTCGCCGTGCATGTTCCCCACGAGCTTCACCTGCGGCCGCCCGGGCAGGGCCGCGCCGCCGGGCGGCTCGTCGGGCCGCTCGGGGCCCAGCCCGGCCGTGAGGCGCAGCACCCACAGCGGCCGCTTCTCCACCGACTGCCCGATGCTGAAGAGCCGCACCAGGCCCGGGGGGGCCGTGGCCTCCAGCGCACGCAGCGCCTCGCCCAGCTCGGCCGAGTGCAGGTACCGCAGCGCCTCGCCGGGCGCCGCCGCCGCCGCCTCCGCTTTCTTGATGTGAGGGGAGCGGGCCGGGCTCTGCAGCGAGGGCGGCGGCAGCAGCAGCAGCGCCCAGAGGAGCGGCAGCAGCCGCGGCATCGCCCGCAGCCCCCGCGCCGCGCTCGCCATGGCCCCGCGCACGCCCCGGTCCCGCGGCTCCGCTCCCGGTCCGGGCCGAGGGGGCGGTGGCGCTGCCCCGGGGGGCGGGACCTGCCCCCTTGCTCGCCAATCAGCGGCGGCTGTGGGGGAGGAGCCGTCCGGGCTGGGCGGTGGAAAACCAATGAGAGGCGGCGGGAGTGTTACGTCATGCGGTGGGTGTTACCGTGCGCCGCGGCGCCCCCTGCGGGCCCCAGGCCAGCCCCGGGCCGGCCCCGGAGCGGGGCTCAGCCGGAGGGGAGCGGAGTCACTCGGGCTCCGAGGAGCTCCGAGGGCAGGGGGGGTTCCGTCCTCCCTTAGGACAATGCGGCCTCTCGCTCTTGGCGCTCGCTGTTTGCCCTCACGAAGGCCCCTGCATGAGCTGTTCCACGGCGCTCACCGCTGCGGGAGAGGCGGATCGCCCAGCACGGAGTTGGTGCGCTCAGGGGCACAAACAGCAGCACCTTGGAGGGGTCGCGGCAGGCCCCACCTCTCCAGCGGATAAAGCCGAACACAAACCAGGAGCTGGGAAGGAAGGACGGGACTTTGCCTGGGCACGGTGACAAGTTGTGGGTCACGGAGCACAAGGTGTTGCTTCTGGTGCCTCCGTCTTCCCCAGCCCTGAGCGAGCTGCGTGCTCAGATTGGACCTCTGGGGATTAAAGACATTCTAACAGTGCGATGTTTGCTTTGCTTGTAGCTGTGACTGCACCGCCATGAGCCTCAGAGGAGATATAAACTATACTTTGGGGCTTCCTCCATCAAATTCCCTTTGTGAGGCAGGTGAGATGATAAGGACTAAAGGCAGGACACCTTATTCTGCAAACATCACTTTGCAGTCCATAAAACAATGGAAGTGTCCATCTCCAACAGCAGTTTCCTGCCAATTCCTGTTTAACTTTTCAGTAGTATCTCATGTACACATCTGCTTCCCAGCTCTGGCATTTCCTGCTGCAGACACCAGCCCCAAGTCTAGCACATAAAACTGATTTTCAGGGGAACCATCAGTGGTATGACTCCTTCATCTCATGGCATTCCAGCATCCTTTGTGCAGGAGATCAGATGATGCAAACTTGTGTGTGAGCCAAGCATGGTACCGCATCAGAAGGGCCCTGAGGAAAGGGAGAGAAAATTGGCTTCTCTTTCTTGGGGCTCATCTGGCCTGCACAATCATTAGGAGAGGAACAAGCAAGAAACATGGGTTATTCATCAAAAAGATACCCCAGATAAAATTAAACTGGAAAAGCCAAAAGACCTTGGTCATCAGGATGTTCTTAAACCAAAAAGGAGAAGGAATATTAAGAGAGAATGTGGCTCTCTTGGAAGCGATCACCATTATATAGCTTTAAGTCCTCAGTCTACAAATGGATTGCTCTGGATTTACCCACAGTAACTGAGCTCATTTCCCTTTTTAGCTGATAAAAGCCCAGTTGTCTGGAACTCCAGCAGGCCAATTGTAAAAGCAGCATGTGGCAAAGGCTGATGACTCACCAGCTCATTTGCTCAGCAGCCACTAACAACAAACTCTCCGTATTTCCTTGAGCCAGCCCAGGAGAGCTCTGACTTCCACATCCCTGAGTGAGCAAATACACAGACTGGGGACTGATCTGCCTCCTCCTTCTCTTCCTCCTCCCTTTCCTCTTCCTCTCCCTCCTCCTCCTCATCTCTGCCTTCTGCCAGTGCTGTTGCACTCAATAAGGTGATTACTCAGGAGCTGGGGCTTTTGCCTCACCACACTCCACAGTGCTTCCAGCCATGGAGCAGGAATGTGATTTTCTCCTGTAGACCAGCAGCAAATGGTCCCCCATGAACTGGAAAGATGGAGCAGCTCAGTCCTTGCAGATTCCTCGCAGTGGGAGCAAGGGATGACCCCACAGCAGGGAAGTTAAAGCTGCTAATATTGTTTGGCAGCACTTCACAAGATCAAATCACCACTTGGTTTTCCAGCAGAGAGCACTTCCAAGAAATCCCACTGGTGATGAAAGTTCCTAGGTAGACAAAAATATTCAAGGTCCAGGCTGTAGAGCAGCCATAGCAGAATAGAGTCTTGAAAGAGAAGCAGCTCTGGGAATTCTGCTTGGGAATGTCATGTACTTGCCATCAGCATGAAGCAGGCACCCAGTTTAGCATCCTCCCCAGTCAAGAGTGTGGCTTCAGCTTTCTACAGAATTTCCTGCCTTTGAGCTCCTACCAAGGTGATCACAGGGATCTCAGCCGGTTTCCAGCACTCCCAGGTGACTTTGCTCCCCTTCTGTGGGTGGGTACCCAGCAGGTGGCATCCACGTCCAACACTTGTGCTGGAGCCTCACCTTCCTGAGGGCTTCTCTTCCACTTTGTTGATCCCAGGATCTGTTTCTCATTAAAGCTTATTTTCCATTTGAATTTATTTTAAAATTTCAAAATATTCATTGATTTAGTGTTTCTTTAGTTATTCCTATTCCTTCCCAAAAAGTTCACTCATAATTCTTCTGTGTTCAGTGACACAGCATGTGAACCTTTATATAAAGATCATCAGGAAATAGATTTACTAAAAAATTATGAAAAAAATACCTGAGATCTGTCCATCTCACCTGTGAGAAATATGCTGGATCTAGGCTGGGAGAAATCACGGCACATCACACCTCCATAATGTTTTTAAAAAACATTTGAAAAATAGGTTTTGTGGGAGGGAAGAGGAGCGCTGAGTAAGTTCCAGCAGCATTCCCGGACAGCCTCGGTTTCCAGCCCAGTTATCTGGCAAGGAGAGGCGCTGGATTTGGTGTTACAGTCATCCTCCAATAATGGAAATGTTGCAAAATATGTAGCACCACATATTAAAATGGGATTAGAAGTGGGGAACCACAACAAGTAGGAAGACAGGAGCAGCCTTAGAGCAGAGCCTCAGGCACTATTGCAGAATCATGTTTTCTGGAGCAGGATTACAACCACGTTACAGCCTTTGTTTGCTTGACAAAACCATAGATACAATCCTGGGTTTCCACACGTCTGTGCAGATCCTGTCATGCCCCCGACTCCAGGAGCAACCATCAACCCTCACAACTGCTGAGGATAAATCAAGATCTCATCTGCCAGTGAGAGTGTGGAGGATTAGGAATTGTGCTCCCTGCTCCTGCAGGCACTGAGGAGATCCACACAGAACCCAGCTGCTGGGAAGTTTGAAGTTGGAGGTTAAGAGACCTGATGGAAAAAAAACTTCTGCTCAATCTCTATCATGTTCTAAATCTTCTCTGCTCAGGTTTCTAAGGCTTGGATTACACCCAGGAATAGACTGGTGCTTATTAATTAATTCCTTTGAGGCTGTTCAGAGTCATATTTAACAACAGTCTTATTCTGGGTTTGTTGGTGCAACGTTGCCATAAGGATGACAAGCAGGAACCGGTGTGGTGGATTACTGACTCTAGCCCATGGTCTGTCTAATCCCTAATCCAGCCTTGGCAGTGCAGATCCAAGTACCTCAAATGTGAGGGCTGGATCCTTTGCTGTGGAGAGTTATGGAGTTCTTGCCTCTGTGAAGAGGTTCCTCCTAGTCTGAATCATTAGTGGCTGCTTTGCATTCTGGAACATGAGGTTTATGTCCCTCCAAAAAACGTAATGGAAAGGTGGAGAACGCAACCCACAAAACTCTAGACCTCAGTAATTAGACACCCACAAGATTAATTACACCCTATATGAAAAGAAAAGTGTAAAAAGCCATTGCGAAAGTAGTTCTTACCTGGTCTAAACAGCTGCCTTTCAGTGCCTCTGGCCAGGTAACACCTTGATTTTCTAGTCCCTCTTCCTTCAGCAGATCCTGAGCCCATTGCAAAAGAGGACACTGCCAGTGCTCCAGATGAACCTCAGCTCACCTCTGCCTGGCATGGACCTGCTGGGACAGAATCTGACCCAGATCCCAGCTGGTGCTGGGTCTCACATCATAACAAAGTTCCCCAGAACAGCTGTTGTCTGGAAATCTTCTCCTCTACTGTCATTTCTACATTAAAACTCCCAAACTCCACTCCTTCCTTCTATACATCCTCACTTACTCCAAACCACCTCCTTCTTCTCCAGAGTGTCAATCAGTGCAGTGACCAGAGGGAGCACAGATTTCACTTTCCTGCCTTTGGCTCACCTTGTGGTGGGAGCACATGAGCCATTTCCCAGTCCATTCCTTTGAATCCCTCTCTATTTCAACTCAGCTTAATTCCAAACCACAGGGATCACTTTACTCCTAGGAAGAGCATTTGGATTAAAATTTGTACTGAATCATAAGCCAACATTTAGTTGAATTCTACAAGGACAGGACAGTTTTCTAGAAGGAGGACTGAGAACTCTCTCTTCAAGGGACTTTTATACACACATACTTTTTTAACCAAGAATGATTCCCTGTTGGTTTTAAGGGTAAACCCATAAACACAGAAAGAATTCTATTAAGAAACACTCAAAGGTGACCCTTGTTTGCAACAGCCCCACAAATAAGCAGTGCTGTGTGCTCCTGTGCAGTGTGTGCAGGCAGCAGCCCCAGAGCAGGAGCCCTCCCTGCCCAGTTCTGTGTCACTGAGCTGGGACACGGCGTCCACAGGCCAAGAAAACACCAAGGACACATCCCAGGCTCCTCCTGCTCATGAAATGCACTTTATGGCTCTGCTGAGCCCATTCCTGATGAGTGATGTGCCTGCAAGGACACTGGCAGCAGTGACAACACGTTTGAAGGCTGCAAGGACCCCGTGCTTTGTGACCACGTCACCATCACCCTGCTGGGGTGCAAACAGCAATCTCAGACAGATTTCCACATAGCCAAGTGCTTCAGTTGTGCCCTGGACACACAGCCCAGGCACAGCTGTCCCAGCAGAGGGGACAGCTGGGACAGACACCCTTGCTCTGTGCTGGGGGGTGCCCAGGGCTGAGCCAAGCACAAGAGCAACCTGGGGGTACACACTGGTGAGCAGGACAATGTCTGCTCTCTCCTCTGCCAACATGCAGTTCAAAGTCTGAATCAGTGAATTTTCTCATTTTCCACTCAAAGGAGGACATGGCAATGGAGTCTTGGGCAGAAACAGAAAAATCAGAGTCTACTCCTGCTCTAGGATAATCTAGGATAAAATCCCTGTGGCTCAAAATAGTGCTGCGAACACACAGAAAGCTGGGGAAAAAAAGGTATTATTTTTGGCTGAAAGTCTTTATGGCTGATGCAGGAACTCTCTCATTAGTTACTCATTGCCTCAGAAAGTCTCATAAAACAGCCAGCAGAGCCCAGCAAATACTTCAGTCTTGTGGGAGCTCAGAAATCCAGGAATTGAACGAGGCCTTGAACCCATTTTATAGACTCACTTCTTACTGAACAACCATAAAATATTAAAATTCAGACCCTATAAATAAGGAGGGTAAAGAACTGTGCATTTCCCAGCAGAAGCAGCCTCTCCAGAGACTCTTCCCAAGGTAAGTCTAGTGCTACCTGATCCAGAGACGGGTTCCCCAGACTGACAGGTGATCAGGGACAGCAAACTCATGTAATGGAGATTAGAGACATAAAACCCCTTTGAATCTGCTCTGAACTGGAAAATGCCCTGCAACAATGGACTCAGTTTATTCCCTGGTGACCCTGTGCCTGCTGTGGGGGCTCTCCCCGGGTTGTCTGATGGCTGTAGGGATTAACCCCTGCGAGCCCTGGGCAGAGGCAGCAGTGCTGTGACCCTCTCTCCAACAGAGCCAGCTCTGCCCCGAGATGGCGCAGAGACGCAGCCTCGCCGTCCCCTACGGAGCACCCATCCTTGCTGTTTCCTTCTTGGCATGTGTGGCCACAGGTAAGCAATGGAAAAACCCATCCTGGCTTTGTCCAAACCCCATCACAGCAATTATTGAAACTGCCCAGGGCTGGGTGATGTGCTACAGCAGCATTTTGAGTGTTCTGGAGATCATCCCCAGAGGACTGTCTGGAAACTGACCTCTGATTTGAGAGTAGCAGAGAAGGGAATGGGGAAATGTCAGTGTTTTCCAGCATTATTGCAGCAGGGATGATGAGGCCACAGTTTCCAAACCTGCTCTAAGCAGTGATAAGTGTGATAGATTTGGCCACCTGGGAACACCTTCAGACAGGGACCTTAATACCTTTATAATCTGAGCTATATTTTTCATTCATTATTCTATGGCTCAGGCCGCAGTAGCATGTTTCATCCCGTTACAATAATTTATTTCCCATACTGGTTGTTCATTTAGGATGTCTTGAGGTTTGTACCTTTGACAAATTGCAGCTCTGCAACAGCCAGGATACAGCTGAGGGGCTGATTAACTCATTTATACTCCCAGGGGCATCCTGCTCCAACTGAAAAACAGAGCATCAAAAACAGTGAGCACAGTGGTGCTGCAGCAGTGATTGGCAGCAGGAGGGTGATGGGATGGGAGTGACCTTTTGCTGGGCATCACAGGGTCAGTCCTGGCTTCAGACATTTTGTTGTCACAGGTCAGGCCTTGGTCTTCTGGCAGTCAGCTGCAAAAGGCTGATTTTTATTTTAAATAACTGTGGAGGGAGCTTTGAAATGAAGACAGGTTCATGTCTCAAAAACTAACATTCCACCTAAAAACAGATTGAAACCTCAAAGTCTCATCCCTCCTCCAAGGTGGAGGCCTGGAGAAGTGAGCAGGGCAGCTTTTGTGAGAAGAGTATGGCTTAGGATGCTTAAATGTCCTTGTCCTCCTTCTTCTGCAGGTTTGGAGCTGTCTGTAAATAACCAAGCTGCTGACTTCACCCTGTCTACAGGGCTCAGCCCTGCCATCTCCCTCTCGTGCCTCGTGCACAACAGCAGCCAGGCCGAGGAGCTGCTCTGGTACCGCGGGACTGGGCAAGTGGATCTGAAAGATGGGAATAAAGTGAACATCAGCAACATCTGCATATCCCCGGTCAACGAGTCTGACAACGGAGTCACCTTCACGTGCAGGCTGGCACGGGACAAGGCTGTGCAGGTGTCTGTGACCCTGGATGTGCAGTGTGAGTCGCCGTGGTGGATTCCCTGGGGGAATGGCTGGGTGGGATGGAGTCGTGGGCCGAGCAGCTCTGTCTGGGCGGTGTTTTGCACCCTTGTACGCTGTCTTCACCGAGAAAAAATGTGTTTAGGAGGAGATAACTCACGTGATAAGACACTCCCTTCCCACAGTGGTGCTTATGGCTGATCTAAGGGCTCTTTTATAGGAGTGGGTGGGCCCTTAAGAAAGATACTCTGGATATGTCCCTGCCTCCACCTAGTTTATTTCCCAAGGATACAAGTCAGGGCAGAGGAAATTCTGGAGTGACAGTCTCTGCCACTGACTGCCCTCCTCATTCTCAGGGATCAGGAAAGGCTGCACTGCTGTGATCTGTTAGACCACTGAACAAGGAGCATGAGGGATGTGAGAAGGGAACTTATTTTGTGTAAAATGTGGGCATTCTACAAGGCTGGAGCAACGTGGCTTCAGTCTCTTCTCCCAAGTAAAAAGTGATAAGAGGAAATAGCCTCAAGTTGTACCCAACTTAGATTGGGTATTAAGGAAAATTCCTTTACTAAAAGGGTCCTCAAGTCCTGGCACAGGCTGTCCATCCCTGCAGGGATTTAAAAGATGTGTAGATGTGGCACATGGGGACGTGGTTTTGTGGTAGCCCTGGCAGTGCTGGGTTAATGGCTGGACTCAATTTGAGAAGGCTTTTCCAACCTAAATGGTTCGGTGATTCTATGAGCAGCATTATTAATGACCTGCTGAACTGCATTCCTGTGAACAGTCCCTCCCCAGCTGAGTGGAGAGGAGACCCTCCACGTGGAAGAAGAGAAAGATGTTACTCTGACCTGCAACTCCAAAGCCAACCCTCAAGCACAAAGCATCTGGTTAAAGGACAACCAGATCTTGACCCTGCAGCAAAGTCGCCACAAGCTGTACCAGACCAGTGAGGTCTTTCAGCTCTCCATCACAAAAGTGCAGACGTCTGACAATGGGACCTACACCTGCGTGGTGGAATCAGGCCTGGGAAATGGGACAAGGGATTTCCACCTCTTTGTTGAAGGTAACAAGGCTGCTGCTGATTAATAAGCTTTACAAATAACTCTCTGTTCTCTTTTATAATGACAACGATCCATTTCTATTAAGCAGTGTAAGTGGAGTGGGTTAAATTCCCTGCATGGATTTCTGAGGGCACAGCAACAGCAAGGAGCTCTCCCTGCACCTGTTCCTGGGACCACAGCACCAGGAAGGGCCTCTCCTGCTCTACCTGTTGTTCAAAAGCATTTGGCAAGTGTGACCCGGGGCATGCTCTTCCCACGCTGACAGGGCACGCTCAAGTGTGGTTTAAAGCACCTCAGGTCTTGCTTGAAGCATCTTACTGTGACCACAGGATTCTGTCATGCCCAAAGAGCTGCTTAAGGCACGAGTTGTGCTCCAGAGGTCACTCCGGGGGCTGGGTGCTCAGGGCTCAGACAGGTGACACTAAATCACCTCTGTCCAGACCCCTTTCATTTCTGTCCTCCTGGCACAGGGAGGGAAGCAATGTTACCTGTGGCAGTGGTACCTCTGGACTGACTTATTTCTGAGCATAACAGTGCCTGGGGGTTGTTCTTCAGGAGCTGATGTTTCAATCCTTCTTCAGTTCACTAAAATACAGGCTCAGCTCCTTTCTATCCAAGGGACAAACACACAGAGTCAGTCTGTGGACAGCAGGGAGAGCAACAGTTAACTCAGCAGTGACAGCTGTGGGAAAAGAAATGTCTTTCCACAGTCCTGTGAAATGTTCTGAGTTGTGTGACTGCACAAATTTCTCTCATATCCAACTTCTTCTTTCCTGACAGATAAAAAACCTGTTTTTCCCACGGAGGCTATTATTGCTGCTGCCGTGGTGGTTACAATCACAATACTTTTTGGAATCGTGGCTCAAAGAGATAAAATTTTTAAGGTATGGAAAGCTCTAGTTTCATAGGAAAAAATAGTATTGTTTGCTGCAGTGCCCTGTTTTTTTCTACCTTTTCTATTCTATTTCATAATGTTGCTTTTCACTGTAAGAAAACTGCTACAAACTACCTCCTGCTTTAGAATTACCAGTAGATAAATCAAGTATTAGGTATTTCATGTGGAAGGCATTATGTACTTGCAAGATTTGTAACAATATCCCCACAGCCAGGAAACATGAATGATAACAGGGCTGCTTTTTTCTTTTCTTTTCAGTGCTCCAAGAAACCAAAAGATACAGCTCTGTAAGTATTTGACTGCTTATTCACACTTATTCCAAATGAATTTCTTCTTTAAAATTGGCAGAACCTGAAGAAGTTCATCAGTATAATAAACACACCCTGCTCTTGCTCTGGCTGGTGAACATCAGCTCTGTCCCAGCAGAGAGGGGTCCCTGGGAACATGACAGGACACACAAAAATCCTGCCCTTCCCTGGCCATCCCAGGGCTCTGGCTACCCCTGTATGTAACCACTGCAAGGGAAAAAAACTCTAATGTCATATCCTCAGCCTGCTGGCAGCTTTCTGGAGCTGAACACAGCCCAGATGAATTCAACTTACTTGTGGTTTTTTTTTTCTAGGAGGTGATTTTTCGTTTCTTCTGTTCATTTTGCTGCAGGTAAAGAACTCCCAGAAAACATCATTTCTAGTGGTCAACCAAAGCCATGTGTGAGATGATGAGATAAAGCGCTGAAAGAGTTTTTTTGGGATCAAGTTTATATGTTTTTTCAAAATATAAGTGGTTCTTTGCATCTGTTGATTCTAAGCTGCTGCTTAGAGGTCAGAACTGTTAGAACTGGTCACTGGGAACCTTTCCTTGGAGCACCATTGAAGTGGGTGGGCTCCATGAGATGATGCCGGCTCTTGCTCTCCAAGTTTATTCCAAGAAGGAATGCATGTGCAGTCGGGCTTGTGGATCAGTCTGTAGAGCAATCTCTACTGCATTGTGATGCTGATGCACACAAATGAAGGGAGGTGTTGGGCTGACAGCTGCTTTCTGTCCTGCAGTGCCATTCCACAGGGCGTTGGGGTGGTGGCCACCCAACTCTCTGCCCCTTCCCAATGATCCTGTGGGCATCTCAGCTTCTCTTGCCAGGGCAAAAACTGCCTGGCACTCAGCATTGCTGCTGCATTTCTTGTCTCTGTGGCTCACCAGGGCTTGGGGCAGCCCCAAGCGCTCAATGACACAGTGAAGTTCCAGTGTGATCGCTCTGGCACCATGATGGGTGGAAAACATCTCCATCCATCCCTTCCCCCAACAAATGTGCCACTCAAGCACTTTTCTCAAGGTCCTGGCAAGCTGTTGAGGCCTCATCACGCCTTGGAATAGTCCATTACTAATACTGTCAATAAACACTGCGTGCTGTAAATCAATTTGAGACAGTGAAGCACCAGCGCTCTTCTCAGAGGAGTGGGCAGTTCCTCAAGAGGAAAATTCAGCAATCTGATCTGGAGTGTGATCCAGAGCGGGTCCGTGACTCACCAGTGCTCAGGGAGGTTCCTCAAGGTGCCACAGCGGTGCCACCTCATGTTCCTGGGCACTTGGCCTCAACACCACCAGCTGCGGAGAGCTGTCCCAAACCCTCCTGCTGATCTGCCACAGCGCAGGGGTGACACTGTACGGACAGAGCTGGGGACAGCGGGATGGGGGTGCTCCGGATGGGTGCCACTCACCCAGGGTGACACCAGCCCTGCAGAGCCCAGCCTGTGCCACTGGCACTGACACGAGCTTGTGTCACAAGCAGCCCCCAGCACTGACCCTCCTCGGGGCGGGGAGACCATGGATTGCAGGCAGTGTGGAAGGTTCTGGAGCCGGGGTTGTGTGGGTGTGAGGGGTCCCTGTGAGGGGCTGGCAAAAGGGGCCGGTGAGAAGGATCCGTGTGAGGATCTGTGTGAGGGGTCCCTGTGAGGGATCCATGTCAAGGGTCCGTGTGAGGGGCCGTGTGAGGATCTGTGTGAGGGGTCCCTGTGAGGGATCCATGTGAAGGGTCCGTGTGAGGGGCCGTGTGAGGATCTGTGCGAGGGGTCCCTGTGAGGGGCTCGCTGTGAGGGGCCGCCGAGAGGGGTCCGTGTGAGGGGTCGTTTTCAGGGGTCGCTGCCAGAGTCCGTGTGAGGGGTCGTCCGAGATCGCCGCCAGGCACTGATGTCAGGCGCCAGAGTGAGGGGTCTCTGTGAGGGGCCGTCCCACCGGCACTAAACGTGTCCCTCGCCTCTCGCCGTCCGCCCTCCCGTCGCCGCTCCCCCCCTCGCCCCCGGCCGCGGCCCCGGGCCCCTCTTCCGGCTTCCGGTGCCGGCGCTATAAGAGCCGCTTCCGCCTCGGGATCGTGCTGCCGGTGCCGCCATGAACGCCCGCGGTGAGGGGGGGCCGGGGGGTCCGTCCGTGAGGGGCGGGTACGGGCGGAGGGGGCACAGCGGTACCTCAGCGATGGAGGGCGGTACCGGGGAAGGGGGAATCTTGTCATTGGGGGGGGGGGGGGGGGGTGGGTCGCGCTCATCGGTACCTTAGCAGTCGGTCAGGGGACGGAAATTACCGGGATAACGAGGGGATTACCGGCCCTTGCCGGGGAGTGGGAGACTCATGGATACCTCAGCAATAAGTCGTGGGGGGGGGGGGAGGAATTACCGGGGGCAGCGAGGCGTTCTGGGACCTTACCGGGGCTATGGGCAGGGATAACGTGCCCATTGTTACGGGACGGGAGCCTCACCGTTATTAGCGGCGGATGGGGGGGGGGGGTGTGTTACCGGGGTGCGCGCCCAGCGGTGCCCGTGCCCGGCGGTGACCCTGCCCCGCTGTCCCGCAGGGCTGAGCACGGAGAAGGCCGTCGCCTTCACTCGGCGGCTGCGGGCCGAGCCGCAGTTCCTGCTGGCCCAGAACGTGGCGACATGCAACGACCCGCTGGAGGTGTGCCTGCAGCGGCAGGTGGTGCAGGACACGGTGCAGGTGTTCCAGCACGCCGTGCCCGCCGAGGGCAAGCCCGTCACCAACCAGAAGAACTCCGGTGAGGGCGGTCGGGGCCGGGGGCGGTGTTTGGGGGCTGACTCCTAACGCTGATTGCGCTCCTGGCAGCGGCTGCTGCTCCAGAGCCCTTTGTCCGGGCTTCGGGGAAAAGTGGAATTCTTACAGCATCCCCTTGAGTTAATAACACTCGTTAGACCTGCGGCGTTTGCCTCTTTTCCCGTCTGCATGGTGTAACTGAGAGATGTGCTTGCGATGAAAGATTTCAGAACACCTTCAGAGCTTTTTGGTGTTGCAGAAGCCCGGCCAAAGGCTCGAGGCAGAACTGTGTCATGAATCTCGTGGTAAAAGAAATAGTTGTGCAGCTCCTGAGCACAGGTGTTCCAGTTTAATTCGTGTTCCTTTGATCTCTCAGGGAGATGCTGGATCTTTTCCTGCCTCAACGCAATGCGTCTTCCTTTCATGAAGAAATACAACATTGAAGAGTTTG
Organism: Haemorhous mexicanus; assembly: GCF_027477595.1. Lineage (NCBI taxonomy): Eukaryota > Metazoa > Chordata > Aves > Passeriformes > Fringillidae > Haemorhous > Haemorhous mexicanus. Next base: position 7,810,002 of record NC_082362.1, on the reverse strand, counting down.
AGTTCAGCCAGTCCTATCTCTTTTTCTGGGATAAGGTACAGTCGTGTAGGTTGTTGTAGGATTGCTTATGCAATCAGGTGTTAGTGTTGGGACAGAGCTTCTTTTAGGCTGCATTGTTTTAGCGTGTATGAGAAGAAACTTCAAATGTTCCTTTAAAATGTGTTTTAAATGCAGGTGGTCAAGCAAAGTGGGACTTTTAGCTTGAGAAGAAAGTTGTCAAGATGTTGATGTTTTGGAGTAGTAGAAGTCTTTTTTTTCAAGAGTTCTGTATATTTCAGCAGTTACTTGTTGGTAGTTCAGGGGAAACATGACTGTAGCTCTGAGGTTTCAGTTGTGCTTGTGAGCTGTGTGCCTGCTTCTCCCCCTAAGGGAAATCAAGCAAATCTAGTGCTAGTTTGGGTCAGGCTTCACTGCATAGCTTCTGCTCCCCACTTCCTGTTCCCCTGTCCTCAAGCTCTGTGTGAAGTCACTCCTAAATATTTGGTCAAACAAAGCATTTATAGGGTAGCCCCTGGAATGCTGGAGGGCAAAATGAGGACATCATTGGATGAGCATAAAGTTGCTTCATCTATTCTGTGCTTACAAAGAACTGCATACTCAGCAATTAATTAATGCATAATATATCAGACTTAAAAGGGTTGGTGTTGTTTTATCTGTGTGTTTCAGGTTGAGCGTTGTTACTACTTTTTAAATGCCTTTGTGGAAACAGCTCAGAAGAAGGAGCCAGTGGAAGGAAGACTGGTGCAATTCCTGCTCTCCAACCCCACGAATGATGGTGGACAGTGGGATATGCTGGTCAACATTATTGGTGAGAGAACTGGTCACAAGGAGCCCTTTCTGAAACTGCAGCCTGCTTTGAGAAATGGGGAATGGAATAGAATAAAAAATTGAGCTTGAGACCTGGGAATTGGCTAAGGCACATGATGTCAGTAACTGAATTTTTTTTTTAATCAAAGACTTTTTTGGGGCCAGATTATAAATATTGGGCTCAAATCTTGTCTGGCATCACTTTTGCATAGTCCTGTTGATGATAAAAGCTCAGATAATCAACAAATAATTAGATAGCCCTTGGGTTCAACACTCTTTTCCTCCAGTCATCAACTCAACCTCATCTATTTATAGCCATGTACAGTCTTTAGGGCACATGGTAAGGCAAAAGCCCCTGCTGGACCAGGGTGTGTTTACAAAGCAAAACTGCTTGGAATTGCAGCCTGAAGTTGGTATAAAGATCAGTGAGAAGGAATTGATGTGGAATGTGGCACTGCTGGTCTTACAGAGCTCCAGGAGGAATGGGATCCTACGCTGCTGGAGTTAATTAATTACACCAGCACTTGCTCTCATTTGTGTTGTGAAACAATGTGACACCTTTGTAAATCAACAAGGCAATAACACAAATTTAGAATCACAAAAGGAATTTGTTTCTTTGAAGCCTGGAGGTTCCTTTTTTCCTCATCCCATTGCTATAAATACTTAATCAGGGCAGAGATTTTGGCTGCTGCTGTTACATCCAGAGCCTTGCATGGTGAGATCTGTGAGTGGTACTCTAACGTAGGAAGCCATGAGCTGCTGCTGGTGTTTTATAAATGTTGAGCAGGAAAGGAGACTGGGAAGTCAGTTTTAACCTTAGATAATTTACATGGAGTGATTCACAGGAGGCCCAGTTCTTTAGAAGGTATTTCAGGAGATTAATTTTAAAGTAATCAAGGTTTGTTTTTTTTTTTTCCTGGTGAGCAGGACTTCCTAAAGCACTAATTAATTCAGAACTCTTAAGTGTTGAGTTAAATAATACTGAGTAGTTCAGGGATTCCACTTACTGAGATCCCTGTGGAATGCAGCTCAGAGGTCAAGATGCAGTCACAAATTAAAAAGTAAACTTTGGGTACTTGTAACCTTTAAATAAGAGCCTTTCTGTTATAATCTCTGCACAAACCCAAACTCTCTTTATCTTTCATATGCGTATGAGCAGTAGGAGCATCTATTGTGTGAAAAAGCCAATTGTTAACCTGTAGATTTATTTCTTTTAGAGAAGTATGGTGTTGTCCCCAAGAAATACTTTCCAGAGTCTCACACCACAGAGGCTACCAGAAGGATGAATGAGATCTTGAATCATAAGGTAAAATTGATTTAGATGATAAAACTTGGGGGAGGGGATGGGAATGAACCTGCTCTAAATGTTCCTAACCAATTTATCCTTTCTGACCAAAGTGTTAAGTGCATCTCAGCAACTTAAATTTATCTACAAGCAGCCTAAAGTCTCAGCAAAGTCTGATGTTAATCTTGAAATACGGAGCAGGAAGGTGAGATCATGGAAGATGACCATTGTCAGGCTTCAGTAGCTTGAAAGTAACCTTTTGTGGTTTTAGTAGCAGTTATTCCTAATCCTCAGATTTCCAAAGATTTCTTGACATGTGGCTGCTAAAATCTGTTTCTGCAAAGCCAGCACATGGTGTCTAAGTGTCTCTTTCCCACCCTTTCAGTATCTCATCTCCCTGTGTGCCAAGGTTTCTAGAGATGACTGCCAAATGTGGTGAAAAAGATGGAGGAAAAAAAATGTATTTTAAAAACACTGCATGTTAAAAATCAGCTTTCATTATAGAAGTGCACAGCTTTGTCTGAAGGAAGGTGTTAACTCACTCCCTGAACTGCAGAAATGAATTAGCCTGGGAAGAGGCTGGTGTAGGTAGCTAGATGAAAAAGGCAATTAAAACATTTTTTACAGTTTGCTACATTTTTTCCAGTTCATATGCTGCATGCTCAGGGAAAACTGTCTGCTGAAATCCACATAAAAAATGCAAAATACGTGGTGGAATGAGCTTGGACATTTTAAGTGTTGTTAATGCTGTTCTAATCCTGAGCATGACAAAGCAGCTGGTCCTGAGGGAGCCCCATCACGTTCCTGGCCTTATGGATGGTGACACTAATGGGAAGCCTGTGCTGCTCTGACTGCAGCTCTGCATGCAGTGGGGAAATGCCCCTTTCTTTTTATCAGCCAAGAGATCAATTATGCATTAGAATTACAAAATAAATGTGACAGTATGAAGAAAGTGTGTGCTGTGAGTCACAGCCGTGCTGGTGTGTGTGGATGTTGTGGCATCACTTGTGGGACTGAGGGAAATCAAACTTTAAGAGCTTAATGGCTGCAAGCCTCACATCAGTGGTTGGAAATGGTAATTGAATTGTGACTATTTGTTAATTTTTTGGTTGTGTTTTACTTCAACAGCATTCAATTATCTTGTTATTTTGTAATGACTCAATCTCTAATGATGCTTCTGAAAGGTATTTTCATTTTGAAAACATGTTGTGAAGAGTAAAAGAGGTGCTGGAAACAAGCAGATAGGAAGTCCTGAAAATGATCAGGTGACACCTTTCACACCTTTTATAACAAAGTGACTTTCTCTTTAAACAGATGAGAGAATACTGTTTGAGGCTAAGAAATATGGTGGAAAGTGGAGGAAGCAAAGGAGAACTTTGTGCTGCCATGGACATGATGATAGAAGAGGTAAGTAACTGGTGTGACATGAATCATGGAGCACAGGGCTGGAATGGATGAGATTCCTTACTTTCATTGTGTAGCTGTTGGATCAGCCAAAACAAGTGCCTCTTGTTGCTTTACAAAGTGTTCTTGGAGCTGTCCAAGTGAATTTGTTTTGCAGTGGCTTGTTGATTACTTCATCCTGAGTTTTTCTAATCCTTCCAGACAAATATTTTGAATCCATAGGTTTCAGAATGATGATATTTTACAGACATTTGCCCCTTGCTGTAGGAAAAGCAGCATTTTGTCCCTTGAGAGACCAAAAGAGTGGCTTGTCTGGCTCTTAGAAATAACAGGAAAGGTTGAAATTTGCATTCTGATGGCTTTGAATGCAAATCTTGTAGCACAAGTGTTGTGCAAGGATTCCCCACAAGAGAGCAGAAAAGAACCACAAAAGGGAGGTGCCTGCACGAGGCTGAGCCCAGCTGAGGGCTCGTCCTGGGGGCAGCAGAGGAATGAATTGCAGCATGGGTTTGGCTGTGAACTGACTCCATCACTGTCAGTGTGTCTGCAGTGCCTGAACCTCCTCCTGCTCACACAAACACACATTTTTCTCATTCTCTGCTGCTCATACTTGATTCTTAAACTGCCAAAAATAACTTAAACTTGGGGCTGTTTTAGTGTGACCGAGTCCATGCACTTTAAAAAAGTATGCATTTAATTTATTTCTCAAATATACAATGCCAAGTGACCCACTGGTTAAATGTATGTCTTTAGATGAGTCAAGAAATCAAATGTTTTGGTGTTTGTTAGCTTTTTCTGCAATCTACTCAACATCACTGTTAGGCAGAACCTACCTTGGGCTACCTCTGTAGAGTTTTAGTTCTATAGTAATGTGTTGTTTTGGGTTTTGAAAATTCATCTTTGCACTTCATGTAAAATTCTGTAGCTTCTTTTTATCTAATTTTAAGGTTAGGGTAAAAGAAGAAAACTGATTTGTGTTCCTTGGGTTTCATCAAAACTGTTGTGAAATTCATGCCTTAAGAATTCTGTGCTTTAGCCTACCCCAGAATGTTGCAAATTTGCACTTAGTTCAAAGGTGAATTAATGTAATTTACATGCAGTGTGTGTCCAAAAGCCCTTGGGGGATTTGGCAGCAAACATCAAAAGCTTGCTAGAGATGGTCATTCTTAGGGCATGGACACACAGTTCACTGCTAAATGTTTCCTCATTTATTTAGAGCTTCTTGCCCTCTGACAAGAGATGCTGGAACTGACATGAAAGGTTCTTAACTGATTGCAGTTTGTCTGTTCTGTAGATGGTTGTGCTCAATTCTCTGAGGTTAACACAGCATTTTCTGCTGCAGTAGTAAAGGTGGTTTGCATGTGTTTAGATGTGTGTGAGTGGTGTTGCCTCTGTATTTGTGTGGCAGAGAAGAGCTTGGTTTTGTTCTGGGAGGTTCTGTTTGCATAGAAAATCTTGGTTTGCTCCTGCTGGGAGCAGCACTCGAGCTGAAATGGGGCAATTGTTGTGAACATGGGATTAAATATTCACTCCAGAACTGTATAAACATTCTTATCAAACCAGTGCACAGCGGGTCAGAAGCTGAAATCAGTGCAGTTCATGCGATAGAATTTTTCTTCCTTTGCTGTTCTCTTTGTAGACTCTTCCTTATCAGGAGTGTCCTCCTTTTCCCCTCCTCATTCGTTTTGGGGTTTAGCACAAGCCACTCTATCTTTGCCTTATCTTCCTTCTAGTTGTCACTAGGGCAATGTAAGTCACCTTTTAGTTTAAATATGCTTATTTTATTTATTGGTAGAGGAAGCTTGAGAGATATGAAGAGAAGACCTATGTTGGGTGTGGTAGCAAAACAATTGAGGGAGGCCATTCCAGGCTCCAGTGCTTCTGTTCACTGGAGACTTCTGTCTCCATCATTTTCCTTCCTCTGGCTGGAGCCCATTTGGTTGCTGCTCTCCTTTTAGGCATTTTTCTGGCTTATTTTGTGTTCATGGCCTCATCTCTCAGTGCTTGCAGTTATCTGAGGTAATGTGGGTGTAGCCATAGCAAATGGTACCTTTTGTGCAGTCTGTGCAAAATTAAATATTTATAGTAGTTCAGGGGTTTATATTTGCTCTTTACCATATTTGAGAAATGTGTGAGTTCCTGCAGTAGAAGCCTTATGCCCACACCCTTGTTTCAACCTGTAATTAATCTTTTTACTTGTTTTCTTAAATTGCTTAGAGCAAGAACACCTTTATTTAGCAGGAGCATTGCATTCTTTTTGCTGCCAGCACAAAGAGCACATTAACATACAGCCAGTTCTTATGGCTCAGCTCCAGGAAGAGTTAAATCAGCTTTGGGCAAGGTATTGTGTCTGTTCTGCTGTGTAAGTGTGAAGACTGCCAGGCCAGGAAGGCTGGCACAGACCACAGGAGCTGGATCCCAGTGCAGAAGGTGCAGCTGAGATTTGACTCCCTCTCCTCTTATTTTAAATAACCTGATGGTTATTAAGAGACTTGTGCTCAGGACATGGACAGAGCTGAAGATCAGTGTCAGCTGAAATAAAACAGATTCAAACCTGTTTAACTGTGATTAAATTCCCTGTCCCCAGAGTACCTGTGGCAGGTCCTGCTCTGTATCTCTAAAGACACTTGTGTGGTTACACTACCTGTGTTGGCACATTTTCTGATAAGCCCTGTGAGAAAGTACAGTAGTGGTTCTGAAGTGCAGCTTTATATTCTGATCTACAGGGAGGCTGATGACTTGAAATCTGGTCAACTTCTTGTGCTAAAAATCCAAACATAGCTGCCAGCTGCAAAGGATGTCACAGGCAGCAGGCAGGGAGATGGAATTAAATTGCATAACCTGCCAGCTCAGCCCTAAACAGATGTTAAATGTATTAAAAGAGATGAGGAGATTATTCTGGGGTTTTGAAAATAAGCAAAGGCCCATCTTTGAAATCCAAATAAACATTACAGTAAAAAATTAATTAGTACAGGGGAAACACTGGGATAAAATGCCCACATTAAAAGGTCTGGTTTGTCTCTGCATGGGGCAAACCACCTGGTGGAACAGGTGATGCTGTTCTTAAGCCTTCAGAGAATCAATTTGATAAAGTTTCTCTGGCAGTGTTGGGGGAGCTGCAGAATTACTGATGAAATGTTGTACCAAGGCTAGGAAGTGTCCTGTTTTTGCTTTGGGCTGCTGCATTCCTAGGATAACCTGGAATCAGTAAGCTTCTCTTTTGCCTGGTGGCTTACCTGAGAACATGGAGTGTGAGAGTGGAGAAAGAAGCTCTGTTGATTTTCCTGAGGCCTTTCAGATTGGTTTTGACCTGCTGAAACACCAAGAGTGCAGGAGCTGAATGCAGATAATTGATGTGTGTGTGTGTTCAAAAGTGACCGCTGAGATCCCATTTCTCCAGCTGGTTCTCACATGGAGAAATCCAGTGGCATTGCTGTGGTAGGAGAGGCACAGCTGCGTGTTCCAGCAGGCTCACAGCTGTTTGCTTCTCTGGGCAGGTATTCAGAATAGTGAGCACTTGCCTGGGCAGCCCTCCGGAGACTTTCTGCTGGGAGTTCCGGGACAAGGAGAAGAACTACCACAAATACGGCCCCATGACCCCGGTGCAGTTCTACAACGAGCATGTGAAGCCTTACTTCAACATGGAGGACAAGGTTGGGCATGTTGAAAACTTTCCAAGGCCTTTTTTTTTTTTTGCTGCTAAGCCATTTATTTTCCACTGTTGCCAGTGTCTGTGCCCCCTGTAGCTGCAGCACCTGGGATGGGCACTGCTTGCCCAAGTCAGTGTGTTTATTCTCCCTGTTGTGCTGTTTGTGCTCTACCCTTCAATTATCTGGGCTCTTGTGTTGCAGTCCACAATGGTTTTGTAATGATAAAATATGCAGTGATCTAATCAGTTGTAATAGGTCGTAAGGCAGACATTAGAGAGGAATAACACGCAGAGCTGCTCTGCCACAGTTACGAGGTGAACTTTTGAAACAAAGCAAAAAAAACCCAACAAACACAAACTTAAGAAACCTCTTATTTCAGCCAAGTGGCTTGTTTGCTAATGGGGCAGACAGATGGCTGGGACAAAAGCCATTCCCTGAAATCCTTCTAGATTCAGTCTTCAAGGATTTCAGTTATGTTGCACCTTATTTTATGACATCTTGGTTTTTTGGCAGATTTGTCTAGTGAATGATCCTCGACCCCAGAATCCCTACAACAGGCTCTACACAGTGGAGTACCTGGGCAACATGGCTGGAGGGAGGAAAACTCTCTACAACAACCAGCCTGTGGAGGTCCTGAAGAAATTGGCAGCAGCATCTATTAAGGATGGCGAGGTTTGGTTTCTCTTTGTGGGTGGCACAGTGCAGCCCATGCCATGTAAAGCTCCTGGGATTTGGCCCAGACATGACCCTTCCTTCTCTTTACAGGCTGTGTGGTTTGGCTGTGATGTGGCAAAGCACTTCTATGGCAAGCTGGGAATCAATGACCTGAATATGTGAGTAGAGAATCAAACCAGATTGTCATTTGGGATCCTTAATGAGGACATGAACAGTGCTTTAGTCCTTTCTACATACTTTGGATTATATACCCCAAAAGAGTATATTTAAGTAAACCAGCAGCAGAATTTTCTACTTGTTAATTTTATCTGAATCCTTTATAGATGCACTATGAGTAGTTGTTAGATATTCTTACTTATTTAAATGTCTAATATATGGTGAGAGAAACTCCTGAAGGGATCAGGTTTTGCATTTATTCTGACATTAAAATTGCTTGAACTCGTATGTTCCTGGCACAGGGCAGTCTCCTGATTCCCTGACTTAGTCAGAACTCCCCCTGCATCCTTTCTCATGTGGCTTATTTGTCTTTCTGCTAGATTTAATCATGAGCTGGTGTTTGGTGTCTCCATCAAGAACATGAACAAAGCAGAACGGTTGATCTTTGGGGAGTCCCTGATGACCCATGCCATGGTCCTGACAGCTGTCACTGAGAAGGTAGAGTCTCCCTCCTGGAGTTCTGGTGCTGGCAGGGATGTGCTGGAATATCCTGGGAGCTTCTTTGTGACCTGGGCTCGCTCAGAGTGTGCTACAACCCCCTGGTGCATGAGGCTGGTTGTTTATTCCCTTTGTTTTTGTCTGAGTGTTCAGAACTATAAATATTTAACAAGGAGGGAAGAATTTTAGACATCTCAAAGGACTTCTTTCCTTTTACCCACAAACTTGGATTGGATAACCACTGCATGGTTAGTCCAGTCTGGTTTAGAGCCTGAAGCTCCTGTTAAAGTGCTGGCAGGAGGCATTTTGCAGCAGGGTTAACCTCCTGCAGCTCCCTGGCATGTGATCTCTGACCTCTAATTAGGGAAGGGAAATGGTGTCCAGCATAGCTCTGTGGCAAACAGCAGGCTGAGATGAATCCACAGCTAGATCTGCTCCTGGCACTAAAACAAAGCACATAATGAAGAAAAAGAAGTATGCAAAAACTTACAACTTCGGGTTATCTGCAAAGTTGAAGTTTCCATTTATTTCCAGAAGCTGTCATTATTAAAGTTTCTTTGAAGTGATCTCTTCCTGTCCAGCTTGACCTTGGCTTGAGAAACAGCAGCTTGCACAGCTCTGAATAAGTTTGCTTGAGCTGTGGAGTTTTGAGACTTGAGATGGAACTGCTGAGTCATAAGAATGTTCCAAGTTACTTTTTACAGCTCAATTTTTTCCTGTTGTCTGCATTCTGAGCTCTTAATGTTTCCACTGTGTATCAGATTGCCCAAACACCTCTGAAATAGCTAACTGAAAAACAAGGAAAACTTTGTAGTTGGTACTTAAAAACCTTAACCTGAATGTGCTCTGGGAATCTGAGTTGTAAAATGTAATATTTTAGATTTACTTACTTTTTTATAAAAAGGCTTTGAAGATTTAAAAACAATCATGTTACAATTTTACAACATCAGAAATTGATGTGGATTAAATGCACCTTTTGGTTAAAAAGTTACTGTACATGAATGTGCTCTTCCCAATTTCTGAGAGCATCCAGAGTTGACATCCTTGGTCTGGGAGCTCTCGAGTGTCCCATCTTAAGGACTGTTCTATCTTTTAAGGGAGAAATAGAAGCATTACAACAATAATCCATTCAATATTCAAAATGGATTTATGGGGTGTTTTTCAGGCTAGTTTTTTGTATTAAAATATTTTAATTGCACAGCACCAGACTTGAAGCTGTGTCCTTCAACTGGATTCTTAAAGGATTTGCACTTGGTTTTACCATTGCTGTTCTGAATTCTGACAGTTCCTTCTTCCTTTCCTCTGATTCCCTGTTCAGGCAAGTTGTGCATCCCGTGTTTAATTTCCCTCACTCCCTGATGGGAGACAGGGACAGCAGCTTAGATTCTGTGAGTCAGTTAAGTCCAAATGAGAATTTTGTTAAATTTCAGCTGCCTGGTGATATAATATTGATTGCAGGCTCTCTTCTTCACCACATTTTATCTAAGTAGGTAGGATGAGTATTTTATAAAATGGCATTTCTCCAGCCATTAGCAAGAAGCCATTGGGACTCTCAGGAGTGGAGCTCTGTGTGTTCCTGGTGCTGGATTTGGATTTGGAAGGGGTTGCCTGCTCAGGTGTGGCCTCTCCTTCACCACTGACTGTCATGGGCTTGTTTTGGCACAGGATGGGCAAGAAGATGCATTTGAAAAATGGAGAGTGGAAAACTCCTGGGGTGAAGACCGTGGCAATAAAGGTAATTTATAGTCATGAGAGCAGAAAGCTGAGTCTTTAGAAATAAGGATGTGGCAAGGACAATGAGGCAGCTTTTCCTACGTGGAGTGGAGGAGAACTCCATAATTTTTATTATCTCCTGAGTGAGACAGGCCAGATGTGGGCTCAGCCATGGCACAGCCTCAGTGGTGAGTGTGCCAGGCCAGACTCTGTGTCCCCAGGAATAAGTCACTGCTGACCACATTTTTCTGCTGCACATTAATCCCAAATGTTGTGCTTGTAAGATTTGGTGTGGCAGAACTTTCCCAGGATGTCTTGATTTTCTTCTGGGAATAGACTATTTTTGGAGAACTCTGTTTTAGGATGTGGTATTATTTATAAGCTTTTCAATAACATGAACAACTCAGAGGAAAACACAGAATATTCTTGGAAGTGTCTTAATTTATGTTGTGCCCTCTTGGTCTTGCAGTAGTTTCTGTTCTGAGTTAACTGTTACTTTTCACAGCAAAGTATTCCAATAAAAATCTTCAGACTTCACAGAACAATGAAACTGTTGATGTTCAGCCTTCAAGGCTCAGCAATATGACAGCAGTGAAATGTTCTTTAGAGTGTTGGATTAAGTAAAGAAGCCAAATCAATGCTGAGGTAACATCCATGGCTCAGGGCAGGAGCTGAACCCTGACACTGCTGCAAGTGGTGCCTGCTGGGCTGGGACTGAGCTGTGGCACTTCTGTGCTGCAGCATCCAAACCCACACTCACCTGTAAGAATGAGGTCTAGAGCTGTGTAAGAGGAGCTGCTTGTTCCTTTGAAATAAAATAAATAAAATAGGAGCCCAGAGTGACTTGAATAAACCCTGCCCTATCTTGTCCCCATGGCCTCTGTGTGGACTTTGCAGGGTGAGTCACTGTCCCTTATGTACCAGGGGACACCCTGCTCTCTGGAAAGTCTTGCTCCCTGACTTTGCTTTGTTTTGCTCTGGGAGTTCCCTGGAAGTGCCTTGACAGAAAATCCCATCAGAATTAGGAAGCTTGCCTCTATTTCAGACTGCTTTTTTTCCAGGGAGCTGAATCCCTGAATGATTTTCTTGGGTATGACCAAGTGAGCTGCTCTGGAGCAAAAGGCAATGGGACATGTCCTCCAGGGCTCCTTCCCAAACCCTGGGAGAGGTAACTGAGAGTCACAGAACCATTTAGGGTGGAAAAACCCTTTTAAGGTCCAAAAGAGTCCCACTGTTCACCCAGCACTGCCAAGTGCCCACTGAACCATGGTCCCCAATGTCACATCTTCCCATCATTTAAACCCCTTCAGGGACTGTGACTCACCTTGATGGGTTTTTTTCTCCTTCCTGCCCTGATTTTCCACTCTGCAGTGCCCAGCAGTAGCTGTGTAGGAGGGTGAGGGCACAGAGTTTGCCTGAGCTGTCTTGCAGTGCCACTGAGTCTGTGTCTCACTGTGATAAGAGTTAAGATTTTTATCTTATCTGCCTTGTTAAGGAATTGGGAAGCTGTGCTTGGGTAAGTCCAGCACAAGAAACCAGAGTCCACATCAGTGAAGAGTCAGCCAAGAATGATGCTAAACTTGGCACATCCCAGCTGGGGCCCAGCTGGGTGTGGGGATAGGAGTAAGCCCCAACTCCCAGGATTTCTTGGACAGGGTGATCAAGGGGTCCAGCCTGCAACAGAACACCAGGGACTGCACTCGAGCCATTAAACAATGAGCAAAGAAATGACTTTTTTTGTGAGGAAAGAGCAGGCTTTTTTCATGTGGGGTTCCCTGTTTTTCCAAGTACAGTCCAGGGTGCCAGGTGCCACCTGTTTCCCTTGACAGGAATGGTGCAAGACTGGAAAGATTGGGACTCCTGGTTTGGGAATTATGGGATGGAGTCAGTTACATGCTCACACTCCAGAGTGGGCAGAACTGAAATCTTGTGGTACTGCTTGTCCTGGAGAAAGGGAACCCCAGCTTTGCCTCTCCTAAATATTTAGTAATAACATTTATGTCTGTTGTATAAGTGTTTCTGGAACCCTGTGTGTTTTTCCTCGAGGAATGAACACAGCTGCTGACAAACATGGTTTGTTTTCTGAGGTAAAAAAGTCACTTCCCAATCAAATATTTCCTTTCTGTTTTATTGGCTCTTTTTCAGCCACACAGGCAAGTTTAATTATTCTGTGTAGTCTTTTGTTCTGGAGACACACAGGACGTTATTACCTAACTTTGAACCCAGCTTATCCCATCGGATATCTTTTTTTAAAAGCAAGGAAGAGGGGAGCACTAAATCACACTGTGGAGAGGGGTCCATCTGCTTGTTTTGGCATGAAAGGAGCTTTTTTGGGATGCATCTCCAGCTAGAAGTCAGCTCCCTTTGGGCTTTTCATGTTTTGTACTGGCTGTTGCTCTCCTGCAGGAAGGCATTTCAAGGATTTAACTGTAGGCACCCTGTGTCTGTCTGAGCATCTCTCATCCCAAAATGCCCTGCCCTGGGCAGGAGTGACAGCACAAGCACAATGTGGCTCCTCCAAGGCCCTTTGGGGACTTTCAGGGGATAAGCCCAGGTGTGTGTAGGGGGTGTGGGTGGGTCTGCACTGGCCAGGCCTCCCCAAAGCTGAGGTATTTGCATGTTCTGGAGTCGTGCTTGGCGCTTCCTCCCCGCTCAGACGCCGCGATCCCAATCGGCTCCGAGGGACAGGATGTCAGAGGCAGAGTTCATTAATCCTCTCAGGGTGCAATTACTTGTTGGCTCTTGGGAGTGAGAGGTTTTTGTGTGTCCCAAGAACTCATATCCTGAAGAGAGGATAATCAAGGCAGCTCCCTTTGGCAGTGTTTCCAGAATGGCTTCTAGCTCGGGTTACAGTTGATAGGGGTTTTAATTTATGGGATTATCTGATCTCTTGCTTTAGAAACAAGATGGTGGAGATTGATGCATTTATTGTCCATATTCTTTGGACATTTTCTTGTTTCATTTGATTGTGTGATGATACAATATAAGGACACGAGGAACTTTATTACATAAAGCCTTCTCATCTCTCTCCTAAAGGCTTCCTTTCTCACAGCCACTCTTATTCCCATTTCACCTGGAATAGCTTGTTTCCAGTGGTAGCTCTCTGCTAAAACCTCTGAAGTGACTTCCCTCACTCTCAGTTCAAGGGGTGTTCACTCTCATTTTCATATTAAGGGAGACAATTAGGATTTGCTTCAGCCTTAGTGTGATTTAAATGACTTTCAGGAAAGCAGTGGCTGCCTCTTACTGCAAAAACTAAACCAAGAAAGTTTTCTTAGAACAGGTTGATATTCACCTGAAAAAAATCTAAAGCCTCAAATAGATTCAAATGTTACATTCTGTCTTAAAGGCTTTGTACTTCCCTTGAATATTCTCAATGCCCATTTTAACAGAGCAAACATAAATTATGGATGTTCTGGCTCTTGTTTTTCCTGGTGGGCTTCTTGCCTGACCTTTAGGTGCACACAAAGTACACCCTGTATGTTAACTTCCTCGAGATATTTTTTGCTGTGTTTTGAGAGATAACCAGCATGACCAGGCCCTGTTTAATGCATCACTCATAGGTGAGGTTTGTCTGTGGCTGCTTTCCTGCAGTGGCTCTGTGCTGTGATGCTGTTTTTCCCCCCAGGTTACCTGATCATGACCGATGACTGGTTCTCCGAGTACGTGTACGAGGTGGTGGTGGACAAGAAGCACGTGCCCGAGGAGATCCTGGCCGTGATGCAGCAGGAGCCCATTGTGCTGCCAGCCTGGGACCCCATGGGGGCTTTGGCCAAGTGAAGCACAGAGCATTTGCCTCCCCATGGCCATCAGAAGTAGCTGCAATAGAAAATTCCAGTGGTCGGAAGCCATAGCCAAACGATAACGAGACCGAGCCCTCGGCCTGGTCCCTATTCCTGAAATGTAAGTTAAGGATCCTTGGGAAATAGCGCTTCACTGATCCCAGCTCAGACAGGCTGCTCCAAAACTCACAAGGGAAAAGGAAAAAAAACCTCAGCATGAAAGCAGATGATAAGTGCTGTCAATGGCAGTTTGATTTTACCCTAAATTTTTAATGCGAATCAGCGTAGTAATGTAGTAAAATTATCTTGACTGATGTTTTCCCTAGGAAAAAACGGGCATTAAAGGCCCTTTAGAATTAATAGTCAGGTGATTCTTAGAGCAAACATAGAGATAATTAATCAATTATGGTCTGGCTTGTCCTATAAAAGAACTCCCCAAAAATATTTTATATATTTACGGTTTTAGTTTTGCTGAAGTTTTGGAGGGGATGTATGAATTGAAACTGCTAAAAATGACCTTTAGAAAATTTTCTCTTCCAGCAGAATTGGGGAAGGGGAATGGTTTCCTTGAGGTATCCAGTTCCACTTGGTTTTATTCTTCCATTATTGAGCTGGGACTGGATAACCCCCCCAGGGGCCAGTGCTATGTCTGTGTGCACAGGAGCGCTATTTTTCAGTTATTTTAGCAAGAACAACCATAAATATGTTCACAGGTGGAGTTAGTGTCATGCTCAACAGAAAAACCAACGTTTTAATTGCTGCATTTTATTTGGTTGTTTTAAAAAACAAGATGGTGCTATGAAGCTTTTGAATAAACACTTTCTAAAGTGACTGGGGCAGTTCTGGTTTCTTTTTTTAAAGAGGTGCATGGAGCTGATGGAATCAGAAGATGTTGGTGAGCTGCAGGGAGGGTGTGGTGCCTCCATCACAGACCTGGTACAGAAATGTCAGAAATGGCACTGGTGGAGCTGATCCTCCTTTGGGCAGGGGGATGGAGCAGATGATCCTCCAGGGATCCTTTTGGGGTCTCATGCACAGTCTCCACTTGGTGCTGTCACTTGAGTGAAGGCAGGCAAACAGTTCTTGTACTCCCTGGTGGCTCTGACACGGAGCCAGATCTCTTGGAAAGCTGTGCTATGCACAATATTTTCATTATGACTAATGCATGGGTTGTATTGGGGGCTTTTTCCTCTTCCAAAAGGTCAGTAATTTTAGTCCTTCAAGATCTTTCTACTTACGACTTCAACACCACTTCTTCTGTTTCCTCTGTGCTATCTATGAGTATGATATCAGCCAAAGAGAATTAAGTTTTTCTCCAGAGTTTAACTGACATTTTTGTTGCTGGTGGTAGCACTGATGAGGATTGAGCTTGATAAACCCAAAACTGATTCCAAGCCAGTTTTTGCTGGTTTCAGTATTTTAAAGTATTGTCCAGCCTGTGCTTATCTCCCCAGTTCTTGCCCAGATATTTCCCTGTACACTTTATACAATAGTACTGTGGTTTTTTTCCTTTCCTTCAAATAAGCACAGAAAGTCCACATGGCTGAAACACATTATGGGGAACGAAGCCAATCTGGCAGCAACACTTCTGCCTTCATGCCCTGTGATTTTATAAGTTCTTTCCATGGTGGAATTGGAAAGGGGAAGGGGGGGGAATGCAGATGCCAAGGTGAGAGCTGTGGTTTTTCCTCTGTAGGCAGTTGAACAAAGTGTTTTGAGGTTTGTGCTGGTGCCACCAAGTCAAAGATATTCCTCTCCCTGGGGGAGGACAGCCATGGAAACATTGGTAAGGATTGGTGCCTGCAGGCTCTTGTTATCCATAAACACTTTACAGGTGGCTGTTTTTAACCTGTAGTTTGAAATGTGGGTGAAATGATTCCTCATGAACTGATTCCCTGCTGATGTGACTTCCACTGGATCACTCCTCCCTTTTGTCCTGAGGGAGAGCTCACTGATGAGATCAGCAGCCCTGAGATAAGGCTGGAGGCAGCTGGGTGAGGATGGAGCTGCCATGAGGAATTCTCAGGGTCCTGCACAGCACAAGGCACAGCTGGATCCAAGGAGAGCCTCAGTCTCTCCCCAGGTGTGTGGAGAGACTTCACAGCCAGGGATTGCTCCCAATGAACTGTTCATTCTCCTGAGGGTGTGCTGGAGGAACAAGCCATTTAACCCCTGTCAGTTCACAGGAGACGGTTCAGAGATGATAAAAAATTAAACTTTCCAAGGGATGGAATGGAAGTCATGTGGGAATAAGCCTGGCTTGCTGATTTGTTGTCACTCAGCAAAGAAAGCTCCTTGAACTGTCAATCCAGACTATGAAAAAGTTAACATACAACTGCTAAAAAGATGCTTTGGTTAGAATAAAAAAAAACCAATTAGTGCCTGCTATATTTCAATGCTGGTTTCTCCCTTAGTTTATACATATATATATATATATATATATATATATATATATATATATATATATATATCCTTTACAAAGCTTCATCTTTAGATTGCTGAGGAACCAGCTGACTTAATAGTTTCCTTTTCCAGTTTGTCAACAAAACCATGCAGTTTTCATGTGAGAATTCAAAGACTTCCCCTGACAGGTGGTAAATATTGACAGATAATATTATGAAAGTCAACTCTTTCAGATTTAATTGAGTGGCAGAAAATAACAACAATTCCTAATGAGGGAACTGAGGAGAGGTTATGTGTAGTGGTGGTTTGTGAGTTCTAGGAATCAGATTTCCCTGTTGGAATGTGCTCTTAAAACAGTTGTAGTGGAAATAACAAAACCTCTCCAAAACTCATCCCACTGCCAGATGTGCATCCCAGCAGTGTGGAAAATAGCAGGGAAGGGCAATCAGAATTTCTTTTATCCCAAAGCCAATTGTAATATCATCTAAATGTAGTCTGATTGCTAACTAAGGAAAGATGGGAATAAACAAATATTGCAGGATTTGTTTGGTTTGTGTTATTTGGAAAATGGTTCCAACCCTTTTATTGGCAGTGAATCAGAGCCACTTGCAGAGCCATTGCTGATCTCACAGTACAGTTGGTACTACTTTTATGAGGTCATTTGAGTGATGATTCCCATCCTTGTGCTGGAATCTGCAGCTGCTTTGTCTGTGTGTCTTGTGTAAAGTCCATTTCTTACTCTTTTTTTTTTTCATACTTTCCCTAAATAATCAGAATTTCACCCACCAATGCCCAGATTTCACGAGTTACAGCCCCTGAAAGTTTTTCACTTATGAGATAAATAAGGTGTTACAAGGTTAAGGAGTTTGGCCTGAAATCTCCAGTCTGTTATTTCTATTATGTCCCAAAGGCTCCAGACCGTTTGGCAAGAAATTCAAAATGAAAAAACCCAGCACAACAAAACCAAACCAAATAACTGCTGCAGAAGATAATGAAAAAAACACCTGAACCAAAAGGCCTGGGTAAGGCATAAAAGAACCTACTCGAAGCAGAGA
Source organism: Haemorhous mexicanus (assembly GCF_027477595.1). Classification (NCBI taxonomy): domain Eukaryota; kingdom Metazoa; phylum Chordata; class Aves; order Passeriformes; family Fringillidae; genus Haemorhous; species Haemorhous mexicanus. The sequence goes on along the minus strand of NC_082362.1, from coordinate 7,792,574 downwards.
CTGAGATGGAGAAAAACCTCAGACAAAGAGCATGATCCCTCTAAAATTTTTTAAAACCCAAGATATAATTATGTAATGAGCAGAAGGGCTTTCAGTAGAGAAAATTTATTTCCTGTAAGCAGATAGAAAAAGTGAGTGTGAAAAGCCCCTTCCAGTCTCCCAGCAGTGGTGAGCTGGAAATCTGTTTGGAAAGAAAAGGTGCAGATTCCTTGTGCCACCCATCCTCCCAAGACAGAAAAATTGCTGCTCTCCAGAGCACAGGGTCTGACCCACAGCTGGATATTTGCACATTGAACACTGTGCTGTGACCTCCAGAAAGGTTTGGTGGGTGAGGCAAGGCAGGATCTGTCCTTGCAAACCGTCTGGAATAGGACAGAACAGAGGGAAGGTCGTGGGGGAGCGGCAAGGACACGAACTGGGGGGTTTTCCTGCCTGCAGCCAAGGGGAGGTGAGCACCAATCCTGATTATTTTGGAAAGCAGGACACAGGAGGGAAATGCAGCCCAGCAGACAGGAGGTGAGTATTGCTGTTTGCATGAAAAGATCAATGAATTTCTACAGCAAGGGAAGGGGAAAAAGCTCAATTTGACGAAAGGGCCTTAAGAGAGTGCCCAGGGCAGCAAATGAGAAACAAAGCTGATTTCAGAGCGTCCCTCGTGTGTGGAACTGCAATGCCCGAGCTCTCCTTGAGATGGTGCAGGAGCCTCGCCCTGCCCGGCCGTGGTTCTGTCAGGGACCAGGGACAACAGAGGAAAGTGCAAATTACAGCTCTTCAGTTTCCAGTTTATTTTCTTTTCAATTGTTTGGAAGAAGACTCTGAAAACTGGCAACTGCTTACAGCAAAGCTGCTGCTGCTCCAGCAATCAGCTACTCTCACTTGCCCCTATTCTGCTTTTCCACCTTTTTTTTTCCTTAAATCTGCCACCTAAACTATGGCATTGACCTGTGATTTATGACCTTTTATAAACAAGTCAAGGAGTGCAGGAATGAAGAAATCCTGGATCAAAAACACTGGAGAAAAAAAACGTGTTAGAAGTGGAGTGAGGTATTTGGAGTAGTTGTAGGAAGAAAGGAAATTACTTGTTGAGCTTATTGAGGCAGCAAAATGCTTGTAAAGAATTTGTGCTTCAAGCTTTAGAACCAAACTAAACCTTATTTCTTTATTAAAACAGTGCAACTATTCAAGATTATTAAAAAGAAATTGTTCTTTTCAATCCCTTTTATTGTGATAATATCCCAGTTCTTTTTATCCCCCTGTAATTAACACAAATTTATAATTCACTGACTCCCTCAAAACTTCATTGTGTCCATCCTCATCCCCATCCTGTTATTTATATTTATAACAACATCCAGCAAAGCTGTCCCTTCTCAGGAAAGCTCCCCTTCCTTCTGCCTCTGCCTTCATTGGATGCTGCTCACAGATCAGAGCAGGCAAATGTAGCCACCCACCTCTAGGAGGAAAACTGAGCTGCAGCCCTGGTGAAACATAAAGTTTATTTGACTAAAGTGACGCAAAAATTCTTAAAGAGCTCTTTGGCAGCAGATTATCTGGAAATCAGACCATGTGAGGGGGACTGGTGTACAAAAAGCTCCCCAGGATGCTGAGGTGCCCACAGGCTGAGGTAAATGTGGCTGAAGGGGACTCGAGCTTGGATCTCTGCGAGGGCAGCACGCCGCACCGACCCCGCACACAGGTACTCGATCATTTTGTCTTTACACAGCCATGGCTGAGGCACTTCTATGAAATTGAGACAGGCACAGAGACAGCTGCTCCTCAGAGCTGCCCCCCTGCAGCAGCAGACGCTGGAGTTTCATTAACTTTCCCTCTTCGTTGCATTTCAGTTATAAAATCTGAAGTGTGAGAGACAGGGTGAAGTCTGTACTCTGGGTTTTGTTTGTTTTTAAATCAGCTTTAAGGTCTTTGACAATTTCTAAAACATTTTTCATCTAACAAAGCTTTGGGGGCAAAAAAAAGATACGTTTATTTTAGTTCTAGTTTTCCTTGAGTTTTTAAAACTTTTAGTGCCTTTTATTTCTTTCCTGCTGTTCCATGCTCTGCTCTGTCATGTTCAGGCACTTGTCCAGCAGTTATGAATGTTGGGAGTCAAATGCCTGTAGCAGAACATGTTCTGACAATCTAAACTTAAGAGTTTGGCAGTCCACATAACTGCATTACAGATGTAAAGTCATTTAAAGCTTAAAAAAAAGCATTAAACTATAAGGAAAAATGAAGGAAAGCAGCAGAATCCAAAGGAAAAAGAAGAAAAAATAGGCAATTTAGGCTGTTATTTATCTTGAAAGGGTGAAGTGAGCTTTATTAACTATAATAAGTTATATTTTAAAAGGTAAATGGTTCCAGCACAGTAAATTATTGAACTCAATGGGACAGATTTATTGCAAGTAATAAATCTGAAGAGTATGTCCTATATATATTTATAGTCAATCACGTTTACTGAAACCAACTGGCTTGCTGGGTTAGTTCACTAAGAAATATGGAGTTTAATTAAGGAATGCAATGCAACTGAATATATAAATAGGCAAGGAAAACATGTTTTGATATGTTAAGAAAGCCTGGGGGAAAAGGGATCAGGCATTTAATGGATTTGGATTCTTGAAAATGTTGTGGCATTTTTTTAATGTGGGTTGAGAGACATTTACCAGGGAAGGGCTCAAACACTTGGGCTGCATCTTCTGGTGATTTTGATGGTGAATTAACCATCATTTTCTTGGGGAATACTTTGCAAACTTCTCATATAGCAAGTGACTGTTGTGAGCATTTTCTAATTGGACAGGGTGTAATGAATTTCAGATGGTTAAATTGAGAAAAACTACCCCAAAACTAGAATTTAATAACAATACAAAATTATTCTCACACACGGAAACGTGCAGTGTGTTAAAGTTCCTTCCTGCTTTCTTCCATGGAAATATAATTAGCTGAGTTTTCATTAGTAACAGCCTAAAGAAATATTAATTCTGTGTCTTGATCTCCTTCCTGATGCTCATGTTTGAACTCTTTCACCAGCCTGTGTGTTTGCAGCTCTGTATCTTGTAGAACTGACAGAACACAATGAGCCCTGCCTGTGGGATAAATGTTTCATACAGAACTTGAGAAGAACTTGGAGCCTGAATTCAGGGCTGTAATTTGGAGATAGCCATTAACAAATCCCCTTCAGAGAAACATCATCTGTTACCAAGGGATGGTGCTCCATTTCTTTAGTGATGTGTTATGACCCTTCCTTCAAGTTTATATAAATAATTGGAGGAAGAATACAAAAGCAATATCATCCCCTCCAAGCTTATCTGTTTCCTTGCACTACACACAGACACTCTCAAACCAAAAAAATGCATTTCCCCTCCTCCCTGCTCTTTAAATGACTGACACCAGTTTGGCAGCATTCCCACTACAGCACAGTGCCTGTCTTCTCTACAGAACTGTAAAGGTAAAAATCTCTCTTTCCTGAGGACTTTTTAATTTCAGACTGAGACAGGGACAAGATTGTGATGTAAAACTCTCAGTGCAGGTTTCTATTTCCCCCAAAGTGCTGCTTTCAGAGGAATTCTTTTCCCATCTCACCCATGTGCAGCCTTATCTGGGAATACAGGAGTTAACCTCTCCTTGTGCCACTCTTTGGGAAGCAGCCTTTGAGGGCTTTCAGGGCCATTGTCTCACCAGCAGGACTTGCTGAGCTCACTCTGCTTTAGTAGGAACTTGAGGGAGCCCTTGGAGCCCTGCAAATATCCACACAAAGAATATTTTGTCCATTTGGTCACCTACATGCTCAAAAATTCCTCTTAGAACACTCCCAGGTCACAGTGCTGTGCCACAGTACACAGCTTTTGTAACATTTAAATTGGCACTGGGATCAAACCTGTTACAATTCACTGGACCATTAATTTCAGTGGGGTTTGATCACTCCTTATTTTGATTCTCTTCAACTAGAAAAGAATTTCTAAAAAAAAATCACCTGAATAAATCAATTTTCAGTTGTGGAGGGATGGTCTAGATGTCAGCTTAGATCTGCTTTACAACCTAATGCCCCAATTCTGTGGCTCCCAAGCAGTTTTGATTATCAGGTTTTGAAATCTGAAATACAGACTGTCACACTTGCTAACGAGCTCACAGGAAAGGACATTCTGGGCACTCATTTTTTAAAGAAATCAGTAAAAGTGAACACATTCAACACCAAAAGGCACCACTTCTTTTTAGCATTATGAACCTAAATATGACTTGTGTAGGACACACAGCAGGTAAAATCCACCATAATTGAGAGCAATGCAATTTAATTGGCTGAAATTTTAAATTTTTTAACAAGTCCTCACAGTATGAGGACATCTTTTCCATGATACTTTGATTTAAGGGTTGCTCCTGACCTGTGCAAACTCAGAGGAAAATCATGAAACCTCTCTGGTTCATTTGTGGCTCAGAGGTGAGAACAGGTCCAGGCAAACAGCACAGCCCTCTCCTGCCTGGGGTGAGTGATTCTATCTTGTCATACAAACTTCTTCCTTGATATTTGAGATAAAAGTAATGTCCTTGGACTCTTTCCATTTCTGTACAACTGCCTGGGAGAGCTGCAAGGTGTCGTGTGAGTCAGCTGTAACTTCAACCATCTCAAATTCTTTGTGATAAATGTGAGATTTAGGTCAAGTTAACAGGACTCATCCCAGGGTTTGATTCTGTTTGCCAACACCCTGGGCTGACTTTTCTTGAGGTTCAAAGCTCTTCAATTCCCTGCAAGTGCCTGCATGTGAAGGGCTGGAGGCAGGAGGATGGAGGAGCAGGGGGAGGGAAGGTGGGAGCTGAGTTTTCCTGCAGCCCAGCGAGTGCTGCTTCCCCACTTCCATGGAATCAGCACGTGAAATGAGAACATCATTGGTGTGAAGTGATATTTGTACAAACCTCTACATTTTGCAGCTGTGAGGGTTAAAATGAGAGGCACAGGGGGTGGGTGAGGGCTGGGGAAGGCTCTGCAGCCCCACCTCAAACTCAGCAGCTCCCGGTGACTCCGGATTTGCTTCCCTTGCTGCATCTGCTCTTTGCTGCACCTCAACCCCATCGCTTTGCTCTCCCAGACACATTAAAAGCCAATTCCTCCTTTAAAAAGTGCCGAGAGCAGGAAAATCCCGCTGTTGTGGTGCTGGGAAGAGTTGTTTACTCTGTGGCAGAGCATGAAAGGCGAGGGATTCCCGCACTGCCAGGAGAGGTCACTGCGAGCCTCCAGAAATAAACGGGAGACGCTCCAACACTGGAGCAGCAGGAACCGGGCTCCAGGCCAGGGATGCTCCTCGAGGATTGCTCTGCTACAGGCAAAAGACCCGGATTGGTGCATCAAGGAATGTGCAGGGATTTTACTTCTGCAGTGTTGGTTCGAGCTCATCTCCATGCGGGAGATAAATAAATATAATATAATTAATGTTTGACTGATGTGAAGTGCTTTGGTGGCTGCAGCAACACGTGTGGAAACACATGTCTTCACTTATCCATCCAAATGTTTTCAATAAAGCTGGGAGAGCTGTGGAGGACTCCAGGGTTACTCCTCTTTAGTCACTCTTTGCTCAGGGAGGGTGACATTCCCAGGGCTGGCACCTTCCACGTGCTCCTGGAGGGAGCTGCCCTGCAGAACAACCCCAGCTCAGGGCACCAGGGCCTCCCAGAGGAACAAAGTCACAAAGTCTGCCAAGCACAGATCAAAAGGAAACGAAAACACACAGCTCTGTCTTCTTCCCTTTTTTATCTCTTTTTCTCCTGCAGCTAATTAGGGCTGATAAGGAGCCAAGGTGCAGTTATGTAACAGCAACCTTTGCGACAGCTCAGATTGAAAACAGGTAATAAATTGTTATTTCTGAGATCACTGCTGTCATCATTCATTCACCTGAACTGGGGATCTGTGCAGAGAAGAAGTGGAGGATGAGGTGGGCAGAATCCTTCACTACAGGGGTCATTTTCCCCTGGATATCTTCCCTGGTGTACAGGCATATTTCCCACCCCAAGAGCTCTCTCTGCAGCTCTTGACACTCTTTGTACTGCTCACAGTGCCTTCAAGTTTTTTTTTTTTTTCTTGATTTGTAGCAAAGCAAAGAAAAATGTACATTCTCCCACAATTTTTTATGGTGTAATGAAATAATCTGAAACTGTTCTGCTTGCATTGCCAACTATGCCCCTGTGAATTCCACTGTGTAGCCATGGACTTCATCACTCCAGAGATTTCCCAGGACAGCTGACAAGCTGTAATTCCTTTTCAGAAAGAAATAGTTCTGATTTCAGCTGGAGCCCCTGAGAATTCACATGTAATTTTGCATATTTGAGGCTCGAACTACAGAAAATTCAACCAAAGTATTTCAACTAATGTGAGATTTTTTTTTTTCCTGTGATGTGCAGAAGAACAGGAGAAGGAGTTTAGGTCTGGATGGACAACAATCCTGGTTGTCACAAATCTTGGATATCAACAGTACACTCCTTGACCTCCCCTTAGTAAAGAAAGCATTAAAAATATGCAGAAATAAAGAGTTTTACAAACACAGTGAGAGTTTAAGCCTCAGGTATGGAAAAATCAATCCCATGAGATAATGCAGCTAAATCAACATCCTTTACTGTGTTCCCATTTATGAGTGAGAGGTGTAAAGTCCAGAAGGGCTCAGGTTACTTTTCCATATTCCCACCTGGTATTTACCATGCTCTGTACAAGGGGAGGATTGGCTGTGGCCTTCCTTTGGATTTCTGTGTGGCCACCAGGGCTGTTCCCATCTCCAGAACCACTTTTGGGACATTTGGAAGGTTTTGGACTGCAAAGGCATTCAGGTTTTATAGTCCTGCAGGTAAAACAGAACTTCCTGTTCTTTGCCCTGGTGTTTTTCTCTGGAACTTGAAGATGTTTCAATCTTTGTGGATGGTTAATTAACAGCAGTGTAGCACGTGCTCTTGTAAGAATTCACATTAATGATGCACTGCTTGCTGTATGACAGAAAAAGAGACTATTTGGGTAGAGACAGAAGGTAAACCTGAAGAACCACATATTTCTGAAAGTTATAAGCAATATTTTCAAGTGGTTTTTATCTCAAAACCATCCTCTTGTTTGCTCTGCAGCTCAATAACTTTCCTTCTCTTTCTACTTGCATTGAGAAATGTTTAGAAAATGTTTAACAAACTGTCTTTGCAAATGGTGGAAAGCTGGGAAAAACTTGAGTTTTAATAGCTCTGATAATCAGCAAATTCTAGAAATAAGCAAATCATATCCCTTCTCTGCTTTAGTTTTTTCCTGTAGTTGTAAGTGAAATAATGCTTTTTTTTTTTTTTTCCTGCTAGGATGTGACAATGATATTTACTACCATGATAAAATGTTTTGAAAGGGAAAAATTAGATGTAATTGTAATAACTTAATCTTGGCATGGTGTAGCTTGTGTGACTCTTTGCTAGCAATAAAGCAGGGTTACTGCCCTGGGGAATTTACAGCACAGGGGATCAGCTCCTGTTCCAAGGTTTTCTTGGGTAAAGGCAGCTGGGTGTTTACCTGAACAAATCAGCAGAAAACAAAACATGACCTGCTCACAGAATCACAGCTCCCTCTCTGTTATCTTTGTTCTGCAGGAAAAGTTAATTGTGTTATACTTTATTTCAGGATGGTTTATTTCCTTTGGATTCTGTTTTTAGCACATCAGAAGAGGGCAGAGAAGTCAGGGATCCTCCCAGTGCCTGGGTTTTTTTGCTGGCAGGGGGCAGGAGCACAGGAGCAGTGCCCACCCCCCTTCCCAGGGCTGGGACCAGCAGATCCAAACTGAATGAAAGATGCTTTATTTGCCAGGGAGTCAGATAAAATTGGGATAATTTTTGTCCTTTAGACTCACATATTAGCTCTTAATGAGAAGAATCAAATTGAAGTTTATGACCTCTCCTTCTTGTTATTGGTGTTTACTAACTCAAAAGTTAGTTGATGCAAAACCACTGAGATTTAAATACTTTTCTAAAGTTTCATTTAAGCCTTCCACATCTGCTGTTTAACAAAGCAGACACTGGGATTTCTCAAGAAAGGTGGTTATGAAATGTAATTTTTATATCACGGTTATCTCATATTTGTTTAATGAATTCTTTCCCCTTCATACCGGGTGAATCTAGAAATTGCCACAAGATGAGTGGATGAGTTGCAGGATGAACTTAGGAAAATGAAAATAAAAGTCCCACTAAGCTCTGCCCTCAGTTTGCCAGCTGGGAGTCCAGCAGTGTTCAGAGGAGAAGGTGATACCAGAAGACAGCAGGACTGTGACTGGGTGTGAGGTGTCCAGCAATGCACAAAGTCCAGCAGATCCTCCCGAGAGGGTGTGATCCAGGTACACCAGGTTCTGCTGTCAAAGAGGATGATTTCTACCTGCCTTTCTCTGGACAAAATCCCAGATTATCTGCTCCATGATTCACACTGCATGCTGTGATGGTTAATTACCTCTGTATTTTAATCACAGAATCTGCTGGCTGTAACTTGAAAATTACCAGCACCAGTAAAGCTTGTAATGGATTTTCAACTCTTTCTCATTTCTTAGATGGTGCTTGTGCCTTCCATCTGATGGATTTAAGTATGGAACAGGAATTCTAAAAGTGCTGGGAATAAAGGTGTGGGAAGACAAACCCCAAAGGGACCCTGTGGTGCTGCCTGTCTGCAAGTGACCAGAACAAATCTCTGCAAAAATGGAAAAAAAGACCACAAGCAATGAGACAGAGCCCCTGACTTCCAAGAAAGATGCCTCAGACTGTAGCAAAGGAGAAGATTGTAAAGAGAATGGACTTCTGGTCAGGAACCCTAAATCTGCCCTACGGCTGGTGGAGGATGGCAACAAAGTCCACCCGAGCCAGGGGGATAAAGGGGAGGCAGCTCAGATCTCCAATGGTTATTCAGGGGTTCAGAGCTCAGCTCCCTGCAATGGGGAGGTGGAGGATGCCCAGGGCACAGCCCCAGCAGCCACCACCACCACCACGTCCACCACCTGCGGGGCCGAGGCTCAGCAGCAGCTGATGGAGCTGGAGGACAGGGAGACCTGGAGTAAAAAAATTGACTTTCTCCTCTCTGTCATTGGATATGCAGTGGATCTGGGAAATGTGTGGAGATTTCCTTATATCTGCTATCAGAATGGAGGAGGTCAGTGTCCACTCATGCTCATTGTTCCTTAGTGCTGAATTTCTTGGTTTATAAATGGATGATTTAGTGGCTTTTAAAATATCATATGTAACAAATGATCAAGGAGAAATTATTCACTGAAAAACCTAAATATTGGGATAGGATAATCACAGAAAAGCTGTTTAGCACAGCACAACTAGAAGCTGAGAACCAGGTACCTACCTACACTCCAACACCTCAATCCCTCTCCCAAGGAGTATTTTAAAATCTGATAAACCAACATGTCTAAACCGACTCATGAGGAAGGCTGGATCTTTGACTCACTGACATAATAGACAAAATACAAATCTAAAATCTAATCAAGGAGATCTTAGAAAGGACTTTTGTCTCTCTGATGTAACAAATGCATTTTATTGGAGAAATTAATAATTTTATCTGTAGCCCATCTCACAGCTGTGAGAGTCAGTGGAGTCTTGGTGAATCCTGTGTAGAAGAAATGTGAGAATCTTGGCCTGGGTGTTGCTTCTTTTTCACACTGCTGAGTAGTTACTCTTATGAGAAATCCCACAGTAATTCAGGGGTTTGCTGGCTAGGGAGGGGATATGCATTTTCCCTGTGAGATAAAAGGAACTCCTGTTTATGGAGTGCTGGTAATGTTGGAGGAGAAGTCTGTGAAGAGTTACAATCATCTGCTTTCTCTCTTGCAGGAGCATTCCTTATTCCTTACACAATCATGGCCCTCTTTGGAGGGATTCCTCTCTTCTATATGGAATTAGCACTAGGACAATACCACAGGAATGGCTGTATTTCCATTTGGAGAAAAATATGTCCTATATTCAAAGGTAACAAAGGGAAATGGAACTTTCTGAATAACTGGAAAATCTTCCTATAAAGGTGGCATTTCGGGGGGAAAAAAGAAAATCTCATAAAGCCAAGTAAGACTTGTTCTACACAAGATTTTGGCTTTATAAAGAAAGCTTTACTAAAACTCCAGGTATATCTGCATGTGTGTGTGGACTCTTGTACACACATACAGTATGCAACTCAAATTGATTAGAGAGAGGCTGACCAAACCTAAAATGATAAAGAGTCAAAGGAACTGTTCCATATCCTCACTTACATTGGTTCCCAGTGCTGAAGCTCTGATCCTGTCTTTATATTTACTGAGACTGTAAGGTGCATATTTATAAATTGCAGAAATTTAGGAACAGATAGAAAACATCTCTTTATAAGAATGTTCTGTCTCGATTAAGGATGCTTTGCTGGAATCAGAGTATTTCTGAAGTCACAAGAGATGCCAGTGTTGTAAACACTTGGGAGGGTGCTCCTCCTGCAGAGCTGCCTTAGACAAACGGTTGTTGATGTGATAACCAATTCCTTTTCTCTTCTTTTTTTGCCTAAAACTTACACTGACTGAATGCAATTCTTTCCTGCCTCTCCAGGAATTGGCTTTGCCATTTGTATCATAGATCTTTACGTAGCCTCCTACTACAACACCATCATGGCTTGGGCTTTTTACTACCTCATCTCCTCCTTCACGGCGGAGCTGCCCTGGACCAGCTGCACAAACCCCTGGAACACAGGAAACTGCACCAACTACTTCAGCAAGGACAATGTCAGCTGGTCCCTGCACTCCATCTCTCCTGCAGAAGAATTTTATACGTAAGTGCATGTAAGTGAGGATGGTGGTGGTAGCCAGACTGCTGGAGCACCAGCAAGGTTTTCCTCAGAGGGCAGCAGGGCTGATTGTTGATGGCACCCTCTTCAAATCACTGGATTTTTGGAGGGGGTTGTAATGGGGGGTGCTCTGTGTTTTAGGAGTTTCCCAGTTGCTGTCTGCTGTCACTTAGCACTGGTGTGCTGTTAATATCAAACTTTTAAGTAAAATAAAATGAATCCAAAATGTCATGACTTTGAAGGCTGCTTATCAAGATCTCAAGATTCCTTGTAATGCTCAGATCACAGTATGGGACTGTTAAATGCACATTTAATGTAAGCATTTGTTTAAAAAGTATCTCTACTGTGTTTTTCTTTCCTCTTGCAGCCGCCAGGTTCTGCAGGTGCACAGGTCCAATGGGCTGGATGACCTGGGGGGCATTAGCTGGCAGCTGACCCTCTGCTTGTTGCTCATCTTCACCATTGTGTACTTCAGCATCTGGAAAGGGGTCAAAACATCTGGCAAGGTGAATGCAAAAGCAAGACACATCAGCTTGTCTAGAGGCAGTTCTACCTGAGCCAATTAACTGCCAGGGGATCAGCTCAGGTTGTTTTCATGACAGGATTATGGGCAGATGATGTATTTGGGGAGCACTCGCTGCACAGTGACTGCTGCTCTTGTCCAAGCAATAAAGAACAAAAACAAGTGACACCACTGTTCTCTGGGCAGGACCAACCCTGCCAGGGAAAGGGTTCAGATGTGCAAACTGCCTGTTTACACACCTGCAGAGAAGCTCACATGAAGATGCTATAAATGCTAAGACATATAATACGATGAACTAATTTTTACTATCCCTGCTAACTTTGGCAAATTCTCTCCCCATGTTCCTCCACAGGTGGTTTGGGTGACTGCCACGTTCCCTTACATCATCCTCTTCATCCTGCTCGTGAGAGGTGCAACTTTGCCTGGGGCTTGGAGAGGTGTCCTCTACTACTTGAAACCTGACTGGCAGAAACTCCTGGCCACTGAGGTAAAGAACTTTATAAAAGGGAGATTTGCTTTCAGCCTATCCATGTATCACCATAGATGCATAGAGCATGACTGAACAGATATCTTAGCATGGACCTAAAAGCCTAAGCCCATGCTCTTTCCATAATTAGAAAGAATTTTAAAGACTAGAGTCCACCCTCAATTTAGCTTGAACTACAGGCAGAGCTCCCATACAGTGGTTGAACAGAATGAGTGATCTGATTAGAAGAAAACAAGAAAACAAACACTTTTCACCAGGAAAATGGTGACCAGGCTGACACTGAGTGAGAAGCTGTGAGTGCTCCTACACTGCAACAAAATCCTTCCCCTGTGAGAGTCACACTGAGAAAAGTGAATTTATTAAACCCTAACAAGTGGTGGAGCTGCAGATTTTTGGCTTAAGGGGATGAGTACAGCTCTACACATTCCACAGCTGCCCCTATTTAAATAGTGCAGGTTCTGGAACAGAAACTTCTGCCTCCATCCTGTAACAAGCTTTGGCAGATGAGCCCATGGATACCAACTAAACCCTGGCCCAGTAACTCATGTAAGTGCCTGTGGAGGAGGAATAAATCAGTCAGGCCTGCATGCACCACCAAAATTTGACAGGAAAGCAGGAATGAGGACAGACTGAGCTAACCAACAAACCCCAGGCCCTCCAGTGTCTGATCCAGCCTTGACTCTGTGGATGACAAGCAATCCATCAGGCTCAAGGCTGTGCTCACTCCACTGCCTGTGAAAGTGTCTGGTGAGGAGGGTGATGGAAAAACCCCAACACAATAAACACTACAAACACGAAGATTAAAAATTTCCAATGTTTGCAAGTCTGCTGCTGCCCAGCTGATATGGAGAGTTTTGAATGAAGAGGAAATGAAAAGACACCAGTCTCTGATAAAGCAGCATCTCCAATAAGGAACCACATCTTCTGAAAAAGCAATAAAGGACATTGATATTGTATTGGATGTATCTGGAGTGAGGACAGCAGATTGCAATCTGTGTGCTGGGTGATGACAGAGCTCTGTCTGGGTGATACAGGATGGCCTCACACGATGGGAGAGAATATTAGAAATGAGTTGTAATGAACTCCATGTTTCAATCAAAAGAGAATAAATGAATGAGGACTTTCACCTTTAGAAAGAGAGCTGATATTGTACTTTAGAACATTACTCATTAGGGCTGTGGCCACTTTTCAAGTACAACAAGCTTTTCATAACAAGATCATCACACTTGCATCTGTCACAGCTACAACAAAGCTGAATTGAGCCCCAAGAACCAGAACTGCATCCACACAGTCAAGTGGATTTCCATAAATCTAGGAAAAGTCTACATAGCCTGGAGGACACATTGCCAAGCACAGGGCTATTCCACAGCACACAGAGTTTGGAGGAAGATTTGGAAGACTTCAAAATCATGGGTGTAAAGTTTTCCATACACTGCAAAACTTGTGTTAAATTGATTACAGGCAATTGACTGAATTAATCTAAGATGCTGTCACAAGTGCAACACCCACAACTGTTCTACAACAAACATTCATATTTCAACAGCTCTCTCAACAGAGTGTCTGTTAGACCAGGACTAGGACATAGGCAGACCAGTGAAACACCCTTTTGTAGCCCTAAGTGATATTCTGAATATGCCAAACTCATTCAATCTGTTTCATGGCATTTTTTTTCTTGGCCTTCAATATTTTTCAGGTTTGGGTGGATGCAGCAGCTCAAATTTTTTTCTCCCTGGGACCAGGGTTTGGGGTCCTGTTGGCTTATTCCAGCTACAACAAATTCCACAACAACTGCTACCAGTGAGTTCTACCTTATTCTATAAGTAAAATTGAGTTTAAAGATATAACTGTGGGTATTTATGAAAAAGAAACAGGGTGTTGGTGAAAGGCACTAAATTGTCAGACCTGTGCACATAGAAATCAGAATTAAATGTAACAGAGTACCTGCAATCTCAAGCATTTCTCCTCTGTTGCCTACCCTAAAGTAAGATAATTTTTACTAATTTTACAGCAAGAGGTCTAAAATGTAAAATGGACTAAACCCCTGCCAAGCCATCACATTGTAGTTATTTAATCTCAGTAGTCAGATAAAAAAAAACTTCATAGTCTCAAGCAGAAAGGCAAATTATGTTTTTTCCTTGTTACTTGAAAAAAAAATCTATTTCTAACATCTAAAATAAAATTCTCAATTCTTTAATATCCATGTAGTAATTCCTATTCTTTTAAAACAGCAGGATACAGCCAGCATTAATCCAGTGGCAGACTGATGTTACAGCACCTGTATGGATTTGAGAAGAAAAAGCAGTCATGGGTTGTTGGGTTTTTTCCCTCTTTCTTTCAAAACTGCTGCTCTTTTTTTCCTTGTATTCCCCTGGTTTTTCTAGGAGTCTGTCTAGATTGTGGAGCAAGAGGTTGTAAACCCTTTCTAGCAGGTGCAGATGAGAGTTGGGTCCCTGATGAGAGTTAGGTCTTCTGTTGCAGAGATGCTCTGGTCACCAGCAGCGTGAACTGCTTGACCAGCTTTGTGTCTGGCTTTGTCATCTTCACCGTGCTGGGGTACATGGCTGAGATGAGGAATGAAGATGTCTCAGAGGTTGCCAAAGACACAGGTAGGTTAACATTTCAACATCTCAAACTGCTTCTAAGATAGAATATATTTGTATATGTACTTCTAGATTGAGAGCAGCCCAAGTGATGAGAAATATTTATTGTATTATTCAGGATGCTGACTTTATTGGGCACTGTTACAGCTAAAAAATTAGCCTATAAATACCACGTATAAAAGCCAGATTGCAGTTTCACAGATGTGTGGTAACTGCACATGGCAAAGCAGCCTGGGGGGAGAAGTTTTCCCCTGGGAGACACCGTGCACAGCCTGTCCTAACAGTGATCCCATCTCTCTGCTCCAGGACCCAGCCTGCTCTTCATCACCTACGCAGAGGCCATTGCAAACATGCCAGCTTCCACCTTCTTTGCCATCATCTTCTTCCTCATGCTGCTCACGCTGGGCTTGGACAGCACGGTGAGCAGCCAGCAGGGGACAGAGCCTGGCCCCCTCAGGCACCACAGAAACAAATACAAACTCTGCACTGGCACTGAGGGGTTTGCAGCAGGACTGGCAGTGCCAGCTGCCTTCTGTAAGACAGCAACTGTTACTCCAATTTTTATCTGAATAGGTTTGAATATAATCAAGTGATTTGTCACTGTCATGCTGTCACAATAAGACCCTGAAATACAAGCAAAGCACTTGATTTATACACGCCTGCTTGAATGCAGCCTTCAAGGTTCCTTTCTTTCTTGTAAACTTACAAATCTGGAGTTTTTTCACACAATTAGGATTTAAAAGGTGGGAACTGGGGATACACTAAAAAATTGTCATGTGAGTCTGGTTTTAAAGGCAGAGAATCAGCTCCTTCCAGCAGGGTTGAACTCAGCTGATTTCACAGTCTTGGTCCTACTGAACCACCTCTCATTTCTCCACATCCTGGTGCCTGTAGCACAGGACTGCCTTTGGATGACAGTGCACCCCACAGATACCTGAACAATAAATCCCCACCCTGAAGAGTTTTAGAAAGTTAGGAGGAAAGACTTGTCTAAAAACCCCACACCAACTCCACAACAGAACAAAGCACCAACGCTTCAATGCTCCTTCAAGCAAGCACTCAAACATACTCTTAAGCAGGTAACAGTGCCCTCTATTTCCCAGTGACTTTTCCATGCTTTTCAGTTTGCAGGACTAGAGGGAGTGATTACTGGAGTCCTGGATGAATTCCCACACGTCTGGGGCAAACGCAGGGAATTGTTTGTCCTTGGTCTGACCATCGTTTGCTTTTTGGGGTCGCTGGCAACCTTGACATTTGTGAGTACTTCATCCACCCTCACTGGCAGCTTCCTGCCAATGACACCTTGGAGAGGGCAGTAATTTTTTGAAGAGAGTTTCAAGAAATCAAATTGAACCTCCAAGCTGTTTTCTCTATGCATTCGAAATCTATTACTTGGAATAAATTTGAATGATATTTCACTAGGAAATATGTTGCAAAATGATCCTACTGCAACTCATTATGTGCTACACATCATAAATGGTGCTGCTCATCAGTCAGCAGACAACCAGCCACATTTTTATGTGGTTTATTTCTCATTCCCAAAAGCTCTGTGTTTAAAAATAACATGAATAGTTATTATAATCTTCACAATGTGTAAAATGTATTTTGAATTTTAAAAAATCTAGTAATGGATTTCCTGCATCTTCCTCACTGTTTCAAGGCAGAAATCATCATTAGTCACATCAAATTGTTCCCGTGGGGCTTGTGGATTTCATTCCCACAACAAGCAATTTTTGAATAATGAGTGTAATGATCACAAGGGAAATATAAAGAAATACTTGGCTTTCCTGTCATGTTTCACTCCACTTGCTCATTTATGTGTAACTTCCCTCTTATGTTTGCTGTACAAGGATGCTGAGTCCCTCTGCAAGAGGTCTCCTCCTTCGTGGTTCTAGATCCCAAATGGAAAGAAAGCAAAGTAATGTTTTATTTATTTGCTGTTCAGTAGCTATGGAGAAAGAAAAGGGCATGCAAAAAGCCATCCTGTAAAGTCCCCTTTGTTCACTAAAATCCAGCCAGAAGAGCCAGCAGATTTTAGCATCTCTTCATGGCAGCCCCCAGGTGAAGGGAGTCCACAGAGGGTAAGCAGCTCACCAGGGTTTCCCTGCTAGGAACAGCCTCAAAGTGACAGAACTGGGTGAATTCCTCCCTTGTGAATGTTCTGCTCCAGCCAAAGGCAGCACCAACCAGCAGCAGGGCAGCATCCTGGGCACACTGACAGCTTGATCTCTTTTCCAGGGAGGAGCATATGTGGTGAAGCTGTTTGAGGAATATGCCACGGGTCCAGCTGTCCTGACCGTCGTGTTCCTGGAGGCAGTGGCTGTGTCCTGGTTCTATGGTACCTCCAAACACCCCAACCCAAACTCCTGAGCTCCTGCAGCTCAGCTTTGCCTCAGTTTCTGGAGGCAACATCACCCATGTCCCCAGAAAAAAATTTACAAAAGCTTTTCACAGACTCACTGATAACTAAAGCAGTGAGAATTAGTGTTAATTGCTCTCTAACAGAAGTACACAGACAGCTAAAAGTAACAGGAGGTATAATTCAGAATAATTAGAGATTTATAAAATTAAGAGTTATAGGAACAAAATGGTCTTTTGGGATAGATTCTGAATTTACTTGCTGGGCATTAAAAAGTGTTGAGCATCTACTTAAGAAAATCTTAGATCTGCTGTCATCCCTCTTCTCCCACTTGTGTCCACAGGCATCACCCAGTTTTGCAACGACGTGAAAGAAATGCTGGGCTCTGCCCCAGGCTGGTACTGGCGAGTTTGCTGGGTTGCAATTAGTCCACTTTTCCTTCTGGTGAGTTTTCTTTAGAGCTTTTTCTTTCCAGCACCAAGAAAATCACCACTGAATAATGCAGCTCCTTCTAAAAGCTTAATTCCAGAATTCTCTTGTGAAGTTCTTTAGTAACAATTTTTGTTAAACAAAAAAGGCTCAATTAATGACAAACCTAATACAATGCTGCAAGGTCTTGCTACAAAATCACAGTTTTAAGGATTTTTGTGGTTGAATTAGCTGAATAAGTCTGGATTCTGAATAACTCCCCCCCTGCCCTCTGGTAAACAAATTTACTTTGTTTTTTTGCCTTATGTTTACCTCAGCAAAATGTAGCAATAAAAGCTGATGAAACATACTGTCAGAGGAAGAACCAAGATAAGTAAATACGCTGTCTCAGCAACTGCTGATGGACAACTTTAGAATACTCCACTTAAAATTTCCAGCAGTTAATTGCAACCACTATAAATCTATAATTCAGAATTGGAAATACTGTCCCAGTGTTTGGCTTGGCAGTGTTATTAATAACATTTGAACATAAAGTGTTCATTTCCTGATTCAAAATTAGTCCATGCTATCTTTTATTCTGACTGGCCTTAGTGGGAGCAGAGCAGGTCAAGATGGAGTTTATGAAGCACAGAATGTAGATTTAAGACCTACAGAGTGAATTCAAACACTTGTAATGATCAAGGCATAATTAACAGACTTTGATTTTATTACCCCTAGAAAGAGAAGTCTTATTATTAAAATGTCATACCACAGTAATTTTTATACTTCTGTCCTCTTTGTAATCCTAAACCAGCAAAACAGAGAGGCACAGAGCTCTGGGGATGTGGCTACCAGGCAGAGTTATTTGTATTCCCTGTGGAAACCCACCTAAAATAAGGAAAGCTCAGGATGTAGGATGTCATTTCTGTATGGAAGTTTTGCTAGTAACTCCTGAGCTTCTGATGATACTCTGGGAAAAAAACTGTCAGAGATCCTTCCTGGGATAGTCACAGATATTATTCCTGTAATATTCAACTAAAAGTGTTTGTTGTTTCCTAAGGAATTTTTCAGTCATGAATGATATGCTCAGGAAAATGACCCAACAGCAGTAACTAAGCTGACTTTTTTTCCTTTTCCTGTTCTGACAAACAGCAGTGTAGAGTGGAGAGCACCTGCTTTGGGAAGGATCCTCTTGGTCTTTGTTTCATGATTTGTTGTTGATTTGTTTTAAATCTACACTCATGTAATTTAGGATTTTTTTTCAGTGTCAACAGAGTTCCCCAAAGTGCGTGCCATGAAAATCCACATATTCACACTTTGCCCTTTTTCTCTTTCAGTTTGTCACTTGCAGCTTTCTGTCCAGCCCTCCTGAGCTGAGGCTTTTTGATTATGATTATCCCTACTGGACCACAGTTGTGGGTTACTGCATAGGAACCTCCTCCATCATCTTCATTCCCATCTACATGGTCTATCGCTTGGTCATCACCCCAGGGACACTTAAGGAGGTATCCCTGATACTCTCTTGCTTCTCTTTGACTGTTAGGAAGGGGGGAATTCCTAAAAATATAATGACTGGCTGTTCTGTTCCCAAATTCTCACAGATCTCCCCAGTTCTTACTGAGGCTGCTGACAATTTCTTATAAAATGTTACATCAAGTCATTTTTTAAGCTCTGATGAACTAGAGAGTCTTCCTAAAATTCACCCCAGACACTCAAAATCCCCCAGTCAAGCAAATGAGGCAGTGAAAGGCTGGTTTCCTGGCGTGTATCTGTAAGAAAAGCTTGTTTTTCTTTCACACATTTACTAAAATTTCTCTGCCATAAATTTGTAATGACAATACTGCGATTTATTCTAACTTTAAATAAATACCAGTTCATAAAGAATATATTTAGTTGGCTCAGGGTATCCAAGTAAACTGCAAAGTCCTAAAGCATTAATATGACATCTGCCAAGCTTTCATTCCAATTAGGTTACAAATAATTTTACAAATACTGCTGTGACCTTCTATAGCACTTTCCATCTTCATAGTGCTAACAGAGGCCTGAAACACTCTTAAGTAGCTCAAGAGGTGAAACTCAAAGTCATACTTTATTATTAATCTCTTTCTAAATGGCTGACATGATATGTATTGCCTCTAAAATCAATCCATTTCTGATTTCTTTCCAACAGCGCATTCTGAAAAGCATTACTCCAGAAACAGCTACAGAAATTCCCTTTGGAGACATCCGCATGAACGCAGTATAAGCTGACCTGGTTCTGGGGGAGGGAAGAGGAGCACAAAATGTCACTTTCCCCCCTCTCCCCCAAAGAACCTCCTTTCCAGCTGAGACAACAAAGAGAGTTTTCCACGGAGGCTGCACCACTGGCACCATTGGGAAAGGTGATGCCTCCAGCACATTTATCCAAGCAATTCAATGACACCTACTGTGCACTTCCAAGCGGGCTGAACTGAGCACTCACTGTGGAACACGAGGGAACATCCCTGCTCCGGGAGTGGCACCGAGTGCCTGCAGCAGCCCCTCCAGGACGAGCAAGGCACGGCAGGATTAGGTGTAGACCCCCAGTGTGTGGCAGTGCTCCTGTATCTCCTCCCTCCGTGTGATCGTTCGTACCGGGCAATGTCGTATTCGCTTCTAAGGTTCTCTACTTGCTTCAACTACGTGGGAAAATGCACAAATATTTCTGATAGCCATACATTACTCGAGTAACGCAGGGTTTTATACACTAGGAAAACAAAAATAGGAAGTTCCCTAGGTTTGTGGTGGAGTAGACAGAGGGAGAGGAAAAATGCTGAGCAGCACAGCTCTGCACACATCAGCACACTCAGCTGGTAGCACTGGCCTCATGTTCATTTCCTCTGGTTTGTAGGTGGTAACAATTTCTACTGTTTCTTGCATAAAGAAAATTACAAGAATAATTTTTGTGATGTTTGAGGCTTCACTTTCCTTTAGACCCAATCAAACCACAAAAACTCATCATGAGTTACTTGACAAGCCACTTAAGCTGCCAGCACTTACTGTACTGTTTCCATAACCAATCATTGTCCTGGCAGAGCTACAGAAGCTAAAGACCAACAATGAATCTTTTTGAGTTCTGATGCCAAAAATTACAGTCTTAAAGATCTCTTTCTCTGCTTCACTTGCCTTTTTTTTACAGTTAATTTCACACCTAAAATTTGCTGGAGCCAGCCTGTAGGGTTTTCCTCCTCTTCCCTAGTACAGAAGTAAAATTCAGAATAATCCTTTTGGCTGGCTGACAAAAGTAATTTTACAACTATCCAAACCTACTTTGAAGGTTTAGTAGTTCATACTCTGAGCTACTGCATTGCGTTTTCAAGCTGAAGAAGAAAAAGAGAGGAATTTTTTTTTTCTTAGCCAAAAGCTGAGTAGAGTTCAGCAGGATTGATTCTCATCAGAACACTTTATATTAAATTTCAAGGCAGTGACACACAAATTAACCCCCATGTCCATACAAAGCTCTTTACATGATGCACACAGGTGCTCCCCAAATGCACCTGCTCTGGCCCCTGCAGGGCACAAGTTCTGCTGCAGTGGGAGTGCAGACAAACCCAGGAAGGCATCATTCCTGTACAAACTTGCATTGTATTTGTACTCTGGCACACAGACTATGATGAAAGTAAAATAAAATCGAGGATAAAAGTCTCTTTTGTATCCCTTTGCTAAAGTTGCCAAGGTTCCCTGTGCAGCCAGAGCAGGGGGCATAAAGGAACCTGTTGGAGTTGACCTGGGTATGAAGCACTTGCCAAGTGAGAGGAAAGCAGGGGGGCTGTGTTTGCATTCTGAAAACATTTCCATCACCTCTGCCAAAAATTTCCCCCTCTGCATACCTGGAGAAAGGCCTCTTCCACTTCCACTTTGGATAACGACTTTTGAGTTCATCTAAGTCTCAATCCCAACTTCCAATGAGGAAATAACTTAAGAGGAACAAGGCCTGTTCTTTCAGAACGAGACTCCTGAACGATTTTTAAAAAGGGAATATGTTCTTTAATTGCCACTAGAAAAACACAATAAATCTTCCTGGACAGTTCCTCATGTGAAAGTTTTGTAGCTTATGCCTCAAGTGTATTTGAAAGCCACTTCCGAAAGTTAAATTTTCTGAGTTCATTAACTGAAAAAAACACATGAAATGTCAGTGTAAGATGAATGAGGTATTTGTAACCTATCCAACAGCAAAGTGTGGGAAATAAAGGAGAGAACCCTACCCCGTTTCTTTCCTCTTCAGACAGGGGTTTAGTAAACAAAAAAAATTGTAATTTTCAAGACATAGGATAGACATTGGCTTGCTGGGAGGTTTCAGAGAGATTTCCCAAGAAATATCACATTTTCTAGTGAATTAAGTCAGCCAGGAAGCCCTGATAGTAACACAAGCCCTGCAACAGCTGAAATGTGAGACCAGTGTCCTCTGAGTCCCGAGATACTGAGAGAGGATGAGAACTCTTAGAATTATTTGAAGATACAAAAAGGAATGAAGATTAAAAAGGCTTTTCTCTTCCTGAATAAGACAAAGATAAAATACATCCATATTTTCATTCTATAAATGCTGAACTTGAAAGGCAGTTTAGTCCTCATGACTTTTTTGTTACATGGTGTACTGGTTCAAATATCTTATTATGGTAAGTTCATTTTTTAGTATTTCTATTTAGCTGAGTGGTTGTGAAAACATGTAAAGCAACCAATATTTATCAGGTAGCTCAGCAAGTAGCCATACTTTAAACACTGGTTTTGTACAAAAACTTCTTATATTGATACCAAATGAACTGCACTGCAGTTACAAAGTGTTTTGAGGCAAAAAAATTTCCTTCTCTTCAGCTCACCTTCCACTCATCTAGCACGAGTATATCCTACCCTCTGTTCTGAACAGTGAAAAGGAAGTCATGAAACTGGTAAATTAGGACCATCTTTGCCTTTTAAAGAGAATTAAACTGGAGTTTTAGCTGTACAGAACTAAGTTTTCCCTCCAACTTGTACATGATGCACCTGTATTAATTTATGCAGTTGTTTAGTTACAAGTGTTGCAAGCTGATTGTAAGTCATCAGTATGTGCCTTGTACTGTAAACTGTTACTGTAATAAATTTAATATTCATAAACCATCTGCAGACATCTCTTGTGCCTCTCTCTTCTGGGAAGAGCAAAGATAAAAATCTCAAGAATTAAGTAACAGCAGAATATCTAGTCCAGTTTACGATGCCAGCAAGGCCTCTGACAAAAAGCAGAGGATTTCCCTCAGTGTTTGAACCCTGGCCCACTGCTTAACACTTTCATTCCATTCCAACAGAAGAACCAAAGCTCATTACAGTTGTTTACACAGAACAGCAACACCAAACTGCTGCACACTGGAGTATGTGCTTAACTACTTGATTAGCTGACATAACTCATTCCAAGCCTTTATAAAGTGGCAGAATTTGCATTTAATTTTGCTCACACTTTGTATCATTGCTCAGTCTGCTGAACAAATCATTAGGGAAACACCAATCTCAAAACCTTTTTTTTTTAATATAGAAGTACACCTTACTCTAGCATAAAAGTGATAAACTTACAACAAAACAAAATCAAAGAAACAATTATAAAAGTGTTGAAAATGTATTCTAAAAGCTATGACCACTGTCAGACATTCTACTTACCTAGTTGGAAGATAATTTTATTCTTGAATATGAACCTTTGAAAAGAAGGTTCATATGAAAAATCTAAAATATCACTTAACAAACTGATACAACTGTAATACATAAAACAGACTCATCTACCTTATTCCATGCAAAAAAGATGCAGTAAAATAACCTACACACAAAAAAAGACCTATACATTTAATCCAATATGTATCTTACACTTTATTAACTGTTTCTGTACATCAGGTCCCCAGACCAAAACCCACACATAATACAAAATTCATACCTCAATATGCATATATCTTACAAAACTCCACTCTACATACAGAAATCTCCTAGATCATTATTCAGGCTGGTTTTCTTGCTTTTTCACCCACTTTTACAGGTTTGCTTCCTATTTTTGAGAGCAGTAGTGGGCAACAAGCCCTCCTAAGGGCTGAGAACACTTTTGTTTCAGCAGAGCTCACTGTTTTGGCTGCTGAAAGGAGCAGAGGGATGCATTCTCACCTTACACTGTTTAACACTCCCAGGTCTGTCCAAAATCTTCATGTACCAAGGACATGCTACTGAAGGGCAGGGTGAACAGCCAGCCACATTTAACATCTCACCTGTACAGACAGACTAAGGGTGTGTGTCAAGAGATCCACTGATCCATCCCAAAAGTTGTTCTCTTAAGGGACACACAACTTCTCAAAGGAAAGCCAGGAATAAATAGGTAGGATAACCTTTTCTGTACAAGGATCTGCACAGCAGTGGCCTTTCCTCTTGGCTGACAGCCCAGGTGTTTGTGCCCAGCCCAGGGCCATCAATCCTCCTCCTTCTCGATGTAGGGTTTGGTGCTGACCCGGGCCATCTGCCGGGCCAGGTACCGGTCCCGTGCTGACATCACCGTCTCCTCGTTGCTCCTTTTGGCAAATTTGCTCAGGGTCTCAGGTGCTTTCTGTGCTTGTTCCTTCTCACCTTTCTCCCCTTCTTCTCCCGCTTTACGTTTCTGCTCAGACACTCCAGAGCTGGAGCTTCCCTTCTCATCCACCTCTCTGTCTTTTCCCTTTCTCTCTTTTCCCAGATCTCCATCTTTTTCCAAAGATGCAGGAGTACCTTCTCTCCTCTCTCTGTATTTCTTTTCCTCACTGCTATATTTCTCTCTCCTCTCCTTTGCATGATCTTCCCTTCCTCTGTATTTCTCTCCTCTCTCCTTCTCTCTGTCATTATATCTATCTTTATCATTTCTGGTTCTTTCTTTCTCTCGTTCCTTCTCTGAGCCCTTCTCCTCTCTCTCCTTTGCCCTCCTCCATTCTCTGTCATGCCCCTCCCTCTCTTTTCTTTCCTTCCCCCTTTGTTTATCATCTTGATCTTCCCTCCTCCTGTAGTGATCTCTATTAGTGTGATCCCCATGCCTGTGTCGCTCTTCCCTTTCCCTCTGGTGATCCTTTTCATGGGTCCTACTTCTCTCATAATCCTTTTCTCTGTACTGTTCATCACTTCCCCTTCTGCTTGGCCTGCTCTCTCCCCTCTGGTGACTTGTTTGGGCTTTGGTGCGTGGCTCTTCCTCCACACTGGATGAACTTGGTGACCTGGAATGCCTCTGGCTTTTGTGATGTTTAACCTCCTCTTCACTGCTCACAGAGTTCTCCCTTCTTTTCTTCTTTTTCAAATTTACTTTACTATGCTTGTGTCTCTTGTCATCATCACTACTATCAGTTCCTAGGTCGGTATCAGCATCTGGATTATTTTCTTTCTTAGAGGGCTTCACTCTTCGTCTTTCTGACGGGCTTTTGTTCCTTTCATTGGGTTCATCCTGAGTGTCAGGTTTTTCTTCCTTTATCCTACATTTTTTACATTAGAAAAGAATAACAACATTAAAAAGCCTGAAATCTTGGACTTTTCTACAAACTGACCTCTGGTCAGGACTTAGGCAAAAGATGCTGCTGAAAAGTCTAAGAGAGCAAATCTGTCTGTTGCTCAGGTTCCAGGATTCCAGCACAAAGTATCCATATCTGTCTCACTGGTGAATGTGAGCTGAGGAATTTATCTAAAAGAGTATGACTATGGCAAAGCATGTGCAGCCTCCATCTAAGGAAAAAAACACTGATTTGTGTTCCTGTGTAAGCCTGCTGACAAGTTAAATGTTTTCCTATGTGTTTGGTCCTCAATTCACATCAAATAATTATCCAGAGAGGAAGCAGGTTGTGTGTTTTGTGGACAGAGAGAGGAGCATGGTTTTTTTGATCCAGTACTTCTGAAGATCTTACTTGTGGCTAGACAGAAATTAGTAACTTTTTACAGCTCAAATATTCTTACATGCAAAATGCTGACTCATGGAAGGGGTTATGCTTTGTCATTCTCTTCTGGCTGATGAGGAAATCCATGTTCACTCACACAAGCCACATCTCTTCCATTTAATCACACAGCTCCAGGAACAGCCTGTGGGGCTCTCTCATGAGTCAGCACACCACCAGGGACATTCTGTGTCTGCTGAATGCTTGAAGGCATGCACAGCCTATGAACAACGACTAAAAATTACACTTAAAAGTTTGGTAATTTATTTAGTAATCCAACTCAAAGGTGGGACTCACATTAGGGACACTTCTGAGATCTAAAAATGGAGCTGTTTTTTCTCTGTACCCTGCTGTATCACGATGAATAAAAACAAAATTAAAATATACACCGAATTTATTTGAAAGCCTAGCTGGAAACACCATCTCCAGGACAATTTGCTTCCCCTGAATTAATTGTATGTGCCACTAAAGGAAGTTTTCTTAATTTGTAAGATTAAAAAACATCATTTCAAATGCTCTCTATTGTATAAATACAAAATTACATCATCCTGAAGACTTAATGGAGAACTCCCTTCCTTCAGGCAGCTGAGAAACTTCAGTGATCACTTTCTCCACTTGGGCTAAGAATTTACTTTCTAACAATACAGTCTAAGACCTAGAAGATCTCTTGATGAAAGCTGCATTTTATTTGTGATAGTAAACACTTAACTAGTGACATCCATGCATTAAACCTCTATCAAACAAGGCTTAACCTGAGTTAATTGTCTCAAATTATCAATTGCTGCATACAGAAAATATCCCCTTCATCACATTTACCCACAAGGCAGAATGTTACCATGTTAAACACCTAAATAATTCAGTCTCATCTCATTACTTTGCTTTGGAATGTTCACATATTCAGATTTCAAAATACTTCCACTAGTTGATTCATTTCCTTTTACCACAGTATCAACACTCAATTTAGTTTTTATGCAACTAAATGTGGAGTAAGTACAAAGTGAAGAGATACATTCTTTACAGGAAATTCATAGCATATTCATTTCCTATGACTTACTGCTATGCTCACTATTTTACCTCTTGTCTTCCTCATGATTCAAAATGTGTAACTTATACAGATTGCTAAATATTATGCAAACCAAAGAAAATGTAGGTTAGAGTAATACCAAGCAGGATTACAATCATAACTGTCCTCTTGATACCTTTCAGAGAGCATCCCTGTCTTGCTTGTTTTATTTCTGTGTCACTGATGATCATTAGTTATTTACCAAATAATTCAGTTGATCAGCTGTATGAAATTACCAGTTTACCTTACCACTGCTTTAGTGCTCTGTCTAATCTTCCAGTGAATACAGAACCACAAACAGCCAGGTGCTGGTTTTCATACCTGAAACCCTGTTGGAATCACATCCTACCTGGCTTCACGGAAGCTGCATTTAGGCATCTCTTCTTCCCCCACACGCTGGTTTAAAAGATGTCTGTAGAATCCACTGAGATCCCTCTGTTTGGTCACATCCAGGTATGCTGAAAGAAAGGGAGGTTGGATTTACTGTCACAACACAACTCACAACTGGTACACACCACCACAACTGCAATTTCCATCCTGAAGGTTTTCAAATCCAAAGTGGAAAAAGCTCAGAGTAACCTGATCTGGCCTCACAGCAGACCATGCCTGGAGCAGGCAGCTGGAACAGGTGACCTTCAGAGGTCCACTCCAGCCCAATCTATCTAATGATTCTACATCCTGTGCTTCACATCTACTCCTGATCCTGGCCAGAATGTCTGAGGTAATCACTGGAAACATCACTGTACCCCAGGCTTATAAATCTTCCTTCAACAACAGACCCTCCCTCAAAAATTAACGCACTAACCCAATCAGTACTGACATGTAACAGAGGAGCTTCCTCAGTTACATGTGCAACACGTGCGAAGGAAAGTAACAGACCAAGGCTGATCTGATTCAGGATCTGCTGATCAGGTCCTCTTTGATTTTAATTATCTCAACCCTCACAGAGAGACCACCAGAGGAATATATTGTACATCATGTACAAGGCCCTACTTCTTTTTCAGGACAATTATTTCATTATAAATCTCACCCTCAAGAGCTGATTCTCTTCTTTCTCTCTCCTCCTCCTCTGCTCTTTCTTGCAGCTTCTTCTTATAGGCTGAAGTCACAAAAGCCTCTTTGTGTGCAAACTCTCCTCCTTCCATTTCACGCTCTTTCTGAATTTTTCTTTCCATTCGCCTTTCTTGTTCCTTCTTCCTAATCTCGGCTGCTTTGAGGATATTGTGGATGTATCTGGGCTGAGGCAGAAGGGAAAGAAGTTACCATGCTGAGGGGTAATTGTGGTGGCTGAGAAAACACAAACTGGGATTGACGGAGATGTTGAATTAAATCATTAATGGAAGAAGACTGTCAGGAGCTACTCTAATGTTCTCCCTCTGACTAACAGCTAGCCAAAACAAACTGCCATTCCTCTCAGACCCCTAACACAGCAGGTTTCCCAGTACCAAGAGAGGCTGCTGTATTCAATCAAAACAGTCATCCCATCTTTGACTAGGAGGATTTTTACTCCAAATGAAAATAAATGGGTTTTTTTATTTTTCATCCTTCTGTCTTCCTAACGGTTACAGCCTTGCCCTTCTTTCAAGGAGTTCAAGGCTTCCTTTGATCCCCAGAACCTTACAAGAGCCTTGAAACGAACTAGAATAAGTAACAATGAAAGTATCACTTGCCAGGATAATCCAGCAATGCTTTTTACAAATTAACCAGTCATGGTTACCCCAAGCAGACAGAGCTGAACAGACAGGATACACTCTCAGGTACTGACCTTTTTGTCATCATTTCCTGCTAACATTTTGGCACTGCTTTCTTTCTTCTTCTGCTGCATTTCATCATAAATACTGTCATATTCATATACTGTAGCATCTTCTTCTAAGGCCTTCTGAATCTCCAGTTTAGTCTAAAAGAAAAACAGGGAGGGGGAGAAGAAAAGATGTCAAAATAATAATAATGTAATCTTTACTATTTTCAAATATTTAATTCCTATATTATAATTTAATATAAATCTATAGTATAAATTTGCCTATCAGAACTTTGAGAGTAAATTAAAAATAGTCCCTTACCTGTTTCATTGCTTGCTTTTTCAATGCCTCTTTTTGAAGACTTTCCCCAACAGTTGGCTGTAGGAAGGATGCATTGCAAAAACAAAATTAATTACATTGTCACAGATTCTCTTTCTACCATTCTAATAAACAAATATATAATGGTCCATTTACGGATAGTGTGATTCAGAAAATACTGAATTCTTCCTGCATGTCCATCAGAGATGCAGCAGTCACAAGCAGAGATACTGACTATCATGTGAAAAAAGAAAAACTGTATTCATAGTTAAATACAAAATTCTGCAAGGATTTGGTATTTATTTCAAGTCTCATTTGTATCATTATGTGTTTATTTTCAGAAATAAGAACACAGCTAAACAGCATGTACTTCAAATGTTACTGTTTAATTTTTCAAGATAAGCATGCTACAAAATAGCAATACTAATCTTTCCTAAGAAGAAATAGATCCCCATTGAAAATATGTTTTCTAATCATACTGTCTTTTACAAAAATGCCTTGCATTTTATTTACTTTTTTCTTTTAATTATGACCTAAACTACGTATCTATCTTTTCTCAACCCAGAGATAATAGATAATGTTTATTAAACAGATCCACTATAATGGAAGGACTTGTATCCTTGTTTGTGTAATTAAATATCTCTTAATCTTAAAAAGCAGAAATAGGAAGGAAAAATCCTTTTGCATTTTGGCAACTTCTCAAGTTTTGCAACTTTGACTAATACATGCTCTGTGTCACATTTTAAAAAGGCAAAGAGATTCTGTAATTTGTTGTTGCTGATTATTTGGACTAGAATTGGATACAGTCCCTAATTTATTTATGTAGCTGGATGGTTGGTTGGTTGACTGGGGGAAGTAGATAGTGGATTATTTAGTTTAAAACCTACAAGAATCCTGGCTTCATTCATCTCATGTTTACCTCTGCTTTCAACACTCTTAAACTCTGAAGAACTATTAAGTTCTGAAGAACTAATGTTCAGAAATAGTTTACAATGCTGTTGTTAATTTTATAACATACACCTTCTTTTGAAAAGGCTATAAATGAGTCAGTATAAACCATAAAGAGCCATTTTAAATTAGCATAGAACACACATCAGCATTACACAGAAAACCTCCATTTCCTCCTGGTTCTTGAGAAAGAAGATGGTCTTTTGTTTGACACATTAGGGGTGACCCTGAAGGTTTCCTCTGTGGGAAACTCTCACACTGTTTTAACAAAAACGTACCTCAACAGTGAAGAATCTCCCCTGCACTATTCCAGAAAGCAGGGGCTCAGTGAAAAACAAAACAGATTCTGCAGTTACATTTACAGAACAAGCTCTATTCCACCAAAATATTTGAAACCCTGCTTAGAATGTTATCCTTGCCTGCCTACATATAAATGCACTGATCTACAAAGATTAGGCAAACACTAACATAATACATAATCCTCATTACTGGACATATGATGGTAAAGAAGTCCATCTGCCATTTCTCCAGACTGGCAGTAAGTTTACAGAAAACAAACACCTTCCCCAATGGTTTATGGTGGACAATTTCCTGTTGTGCTGCGAGCTCTGACAGATGAGAACTTCCCGTCCTTTTGTATTGTTTTACTTATCAACTGCCCATTTATTAAAGGCCCTATAAGCTCAGCAATCTGTCTCATACTTTTTCCCTCCCTCTAGTCAAGCTATTCTTCTGAAGCACAAAGCTTATAGTTCAATATTTTCTGAAAGGAGAAAACGTTTTAACCCTATCCTGTGAAAGGACATAGAATCCATGCAAATCAAGGAACTCTGAGAAATGAGGCTCTCCAGTCTACCACTGCTACCAGACCATGGAAGACACACAGCTTGTACACAACTGAAAGTTATTTAAAAAAAAAAAAAAAAAATTACCCCAATCTGCTAACATTTCTCGTGGTTCTCTCCATTTCTTAGCTCCTTCTCAGTCTAAAATGAGCCACTTACACCCTCATGTGCATGGATTTAGGAGTGAATCCTTATGGCCTGCCCTCACAGAGAACTGTACAATGCAAGTACAACCTGCACATGAGACTCCAGTCTTTGTGGAGTTAAAAAACAAAAATCACACCAGGCCACAGATTCCTCTCGATTAACACATAATGTGAGGCATGGCTACCAGCAGAAGATCAAGAGAATGAACATGAAAAAAAGTCATGTACTCAGAATTAGCTTTTCTCAGCACTCCATCCTAATTTCCAGAAACCAGATCAAGGACTTCCTAAACTGAAGGATGCACCTGAACCATTGTTTGACACCAAGAGCATCCCTTAATTTGATTAATCCATTTCTGAATCCATTTCTCTTTCTGGCCATGACACAACATCCTGTGGCAAGGAGTTCCACACCTTAACTACACAACTTCCTTTAGTTTAGATTAAACCAGTTACTTGGTAATTCCATAACACAACCTATTATTCATATTATGAGAAATGGCAACATCACCTTACTTCTCTGAATTATTCTTGATTTTACATACATCATCTTGATTCTTTTCCACTTCCTCCTTCTCAGAAAACTCTTTTCTAGGATCCCCTTTACTCTACCTAGCCTTACTTTGCATGCAAACTGTTGCAAAAACTTTGGTCAGCAGAGTTTTTGCAACACCAATTATTCAGCGAATCCTTTTAGTCAGACTCTTCCTTTGAAAAGTTGCAAAGGGAATGGAAGCATCCAGAAGCAAAACTAAAAATCTGAGCCTACAAGAAGATAGTTTTCTGCTTATTCTCAGCTTCTGCCTGCTTAAACACTCCATTTGTCTTGTAGGTGGTCACTAAAAACCCACCAAATCCAGCTGATAAATTCACAGAACTCTTCATGCTGGCTTCACAATTTCCCTCCTGAATTTAGCACCTACTGAGGTCTATTTACAGTTATTTTTTTTCATCCTGTATTAACAAATCAGTTTTGAAAGACTGGTACAGTACAGGAACATACACTGGGTAATTCTGGTGCAATCACAAACCAGAAATTTTATCTGCTGTACCACAGAGATAATTTCTACTAAACTCCAAAGTAAAAAGGAACAATGAACATCACACAGACTGACAATCCACCTTTTCCCAGTCAACACTAAATTCTGGAAAGTTTCCATCCCAGATGCTCTGTTTCTCATGAACATAAAGACCATCTTCAGCAACTAACAGCCATTAATGTACTTAGCTACAAGGAAAAAATCCAAATTCCTTCAGCAAGAGTAGAAGCAAAATCTGAGTGAAAAATGCCTAGTAACGTTAAAAAAAAGGGAGCAGAAGTTTGGTATCTAATATATAATCACAGACAAGTCAGGTCTGCAGATTTCCCAGCACAAACTTTATTAGAGTTCAGTTAAAAATACATAATCTCCAGACATTTGAGATGTAGTTCTGACTGATAAGGTAGCAGACAGGAAATGAAACTCCTCCCAAATGCTGCTCCTTATCTTGAAAAGCTCTGAAATCATTACTGAACTAATAAAGTAATTCTGATTTTTAAAAAAAGAACAATCTTCTTTGATAAAGGCAGTTATGAGATTATTACTTTTTGCTGGGTATGTACCATACTGATGAGCACAACAACTTTTAAGAGCTTTTATGACAGACTTTGACAGTGAATCTGTCAGCTTTTCTGAAAGGGAGGATACTCAAGATGCTAAGCTAAAAACTGGCAGACAGCATCATATATTATTTTTACTAGAATTACTAACATTTATTCTTTTGTTTCAATGTTTAGATATTAAGAGAAAATGAAGAAGTGAAAAAATACAAGACATCCCCTAGGGAGGTTCCCAAACCTACCACACAACATTTAATGACAAGAGATTAAATGAAATTTATTCCTGGGATCTGGAATGTGGGGTCAGATCCTTAATGCAGAGAATGACACCAAACCCCATCTAAGAGGGGAAGTGCTCCATTACCACCTCCAGCAGCTGTACCTAAAGGAAACTCTCTCTTTACAGCCACAGTGGAGGGATGCACCTCTGAGGATCACAGCTAATAGAGGGAAGAGAAGGGATTTAAAACACATTTGTGTCCTGTAAGCTGCACTGAGGCAGTTTCATGTTGAGGGTTGAGTGGACATCACAACAAAGGTCCTCAGCCCTTTCCTGCTCTGTAAATCGTGAGCTCAGACACCTTCAACAGCAACATTTTAGATTTTCTAACGGAACCAGGTACACATGGGCTGGGAATTGCTAAATTCAGGCTTTCTGTGACATAAAATTAACAACTGCTAGTTCATTAAAATAAAAACAGATTTTAAAAGTAAATATTTTGGCGAGTTAGAAACCGACCAAAATTATTTGATGCTTTATTAGCATTGTTTTTCTCGACCACACAAAAGAGCAAGCACGGAGTGAAGCTCTAGGGAGGAAAGAATATGTTTGTAGGGTTCTGTAAGGGCCCCAGCCCATATCCCAGCCTGTTCCTGGGCACTTCCCCTGTTTCCAGCAGCACATCCAGGTGAGATTTACACAGCTCACAGTGCCCTCTGCTGGGGCAGGTACAGAGAGAGTATTTTGAATCTAATACTTTAAAAGAAATTAAAAATTTAGGATTATAGAAAAGAACACTCTCACACAATATCATACATCTTCTCTTGCTGTAGAACTTTTGGGTTGTACAGCTTTGCTTTTGTTCCCAGTATGAACATCATAAAATCAATTACATCAAATTTGGGTGGAATGAGCTAAAGGATAAAACACACATAACTATCACACTTGGTATTTGAGTGAGACCTGTTGATTACTACTGGTTTTTCTATTTGCAGGCATTCACCAGTGACAGCCAACAAATCTCTTCACAAGCTACAGTTAACTCTGGCAAACAGGCTGTCACATGTGCTGAATTTTTGGAAGAGTTGACAGAAAGTAACAGAAAATCATCACTTCCATGTAATGCATACTAAAGAAAATACAGATCATATTTCACACTCAAATCCAAAATGCTGACACATATCCTAATGACACTGCCAAAACCTGATGCAGCCATTAAGGGTTGGGCACAAATAAATTTGCAGAATACAGGTCAAATTTCACAAGAAAATTGTTGAACTGACCTCTTCATCTGACTCATCTGCAAACACTGAGAGCTTCTTTGAAACAAGATTTTTCTGTGGCAGCTTTTTGGGCATAATAAGCCCATATCTAGAGAGGGGAAAAAAAAAAGTTACTTTTAGCATCACTTACAACATAGCACATTCCAAACTAAAGATATGCCATTTACCATTTGAAAAGTAAAAGGTCAGCATCAACATAATGTATGGAAGTTATATGTGAGCAGCCTTTGCAGCAAAGCACACGGACTCTCCCAGAACTACTGCTGTCTTTTGCCATGCATAGTTTCTGGATGCAATGATTGTCCTAAATTAGGACACAAATCACTCCTGCCCAGAGTTCTTTTCTCTCTCAGAGAAGTAAGAAAATACTGTTCAATCTGAAAGGATTTAGTCTCAGTCTGTACCAAGCACTATTCCATGCCTATGTTTGCAGTACTGTAATTTCATGTTTTGCTGGCAATGTAACCACAGGTGCTATGGCAAAGGACAAGATCACTGAGTCAGTAGCTCGCCACAGGGTGGGTGTATGGCTAAACCGACTGGAACACCCCCCAGAATGGGGGTACCACACAATTCCTGGGAGCCCCGTTTGCTTCCGTGAGCCCTGAACTCGCCCTCAGCTGCGCCTGACCCGGCCGCGGAGGCCGAGCAGCAGCCCCGGCCGATGCCCGAGGGTGGAACGTGTGAGGGAACACTGAGGAGATTTTCCTCCGTATGAGTGAAAAACACCCCCGCACCCTCAAGCGCCTGCCCGCTGCTTGAGTTCTGCTTGTTTTTAATAAACACAGTTTTAAATTTAGGCCAGCACAGCGAGGCCGCGCGGCGGACACCTGGGACAAGCGAGTCCCTGGGCAAGAGTTTTCCAGCGCTCACCCTCGCCCTCAGCGCCAGCCCCAAATCCCCCCCGAGCGCTGCCCCCGGCCCGGCCCGGCGGCTCCTGCCCGCCCCGGCCCTGCCGGCACTCACTGCTTGCCCAGCGCCGCCATCTTGTCGGGCCGCCTCCTCCGCACAGCCGCTGCCGTTCTGCGGCCGCAGATTCCTCGCGGCCGAGTCCTCCCCACGCACTTTCCCCGCCCACCCCGCTGACCCTCACGGCACCATGCTGGGGTCCCGTTCCGGGAGAGAAGCGGCGAGCGGGCGGAGGGGGCTGGAGGCGGCGGGGGATTTTTTTTAACAGCTCGTTGTTGAGGGGCGAAAGTGCTGATCAGGTCAGGGAGGTGGCGGGCGCTCCCTGAGGGCAGCAGCGCGGGGAGCCGGGGGCGCCTGAGGGCAGCGGCGGGAAAGGTCCTGAGGAGGGAGAAGCCCTGAGGGGGAAAAGCCCCCGAGACGCTCCTGGGGCCGAGGCTGAGGAGCCACGCTGGTACCTCCCCCCCATCACCCGCTTGTCGTTTGTTTCCCGCTAAAGACTGAAAGAGGAGTTTAATTTCCCAAAATGTTATTAAAAAAGTGATTCTGCCAAAAGGGACGTTATTGGAAAGATTAAATCTCACTGTAGACAGTGCAGTTGCTGTAATCTCAAGCTTTATCCCAATAAGAAAGCTTTTTGTGTTATATCAATAGTGTTACGCGTTCTGCAACGTGTTCAGAAGAGCGTTACAAAATTCTGATTAACAGCCTTTATTTTAAATTATTCCTAAAAGGTCCTTTAAGGAGACTGAACCTTGAAAATTAATGCTGTATCATTTATGAGCCTTGTAATATGGGAGCCATAAAGATGTCCCTGCCTCTTGTTTTCCCATCAGAATTAATTTTAAAAACCCGTACAACTTTTATTAAGCCTTTAAAATTTGGTAGCTATGCTTGCAAAATTCTTCCTTTTAATGTTCCTGTTGCTTTTTTCTTGGTAATCCTTAACAGACTCCCTCTCATTTTAACTAATAATCCCTAACAGATTTAAGCCATTTTAACAACAAATACTAGTGCCCATGCATAAAAAATAGGAAATCAACAGTTAATTTAATAAAAGATGTGAAACACCAGAATCACAAGGGTTAGATGAGAAATTAAGAGATTTAATTGGAGGCACAGTAGAACTGGATGCCAAAAGGGGCTAAGGATGGTTTTGTTCAGTGTGTTGGCTCTTTGTGATCTCCACGAGTGCCAGGCAGGTTTGAAGCCACTGGTACAGGTATTGGGCTGGAGCAGAGTTCTGCTGCCACACTGCTGCTTGAGGGACACCTGGAACAAAAAACCAGCTGGAAATACAACAGGGAAAGTCAAAACCACGAGCAGTGTTGCTGCAAGAACAGAAAATCATCCCCTCAGCAGAGTTTACTCTGAATCCAGTAATTCCAAGAATGGAGATGCTTTGAAAAGCACAAAGCTATATTGTGACAGTGACCTGTCGAGTGCTGACTTTCCACTATAATTTATCTTATTTTGTGGTGGGTGGACTGTTGTACAAAGTGTTCTGCTATATTTTAATGCTAAACTAGCACTTATATTTGGAACATATGGACATTACCTGATGTTCATTTTAAAGGAATTCCCATAACTGAGTTATACCTGCTTTCACACCCCTGATGTGACACTGCTCTCTCAGCATAGGTTCCATCCTGGGAAACCAACCTCTCCTAGCACATCTGCAGTTTCCAAAGCTACATTCTTTAATCTAATTACATCAACATCCATAACTGTCAGAAAACTGGATGCTCTAGGCCTGTTTTGTTCTTTCCAATGAATTAGTTTAATATATATGAGGAGAACACATGAAAAGGAACTATCACTGCCTCAAGTGTTTACTCTTTATCAGCAGGCAGGGTACTGTTGATAAATATCCCCAGCTAAAGCAATAACTCTTGTCCACATTTGGCTTTTAACAGGCCTCTCAGACTGGTATTAGATCATGAAGAGAGAGATCTCAACAAGAACAAGTAATTTCTCTTACAGAGATATTGCAAATAATAATAACAGCCTCTTGACTGCTCTGGCACCAAAACAAGCTCACGTTCATTAAAGGAGAAAAAGACAGACTGACAAAGAGCTCCTGTCTATGGCCCGTGAGTACATTGAGCACTTGGCAGATGGTGTTTATGAAGAGGAGAGCTCACACTGTGTGTTCCTGTTTGGAGATGGGTCAGTCCCTAGGGCAGGGCACAGAGGTCTGAAGCAGACTTGCTTGCCAAAAGAACCATAATTCTTTATATGTCTTTACATACTACTTGCCAAAAGAACCCTCATTCTTCATGCTTATTGGGAGGTTTACAATGAGATCACTTGTTCTGGAAGGTTTCAAAGCTGATCTGCTCCCCTTTTCCTGAAGGCAGTGAATTTTGAGTCTAAATTTAACAGGTTGATTTCTATTGACCACAAAAGACTGCCGATATTGAGGACCCATTACCTATTGTTTAATCTATTGTGAAATCAAAGTAATTTCTGAAGTAAGGCCCTTAAAAGCAGTCAGCTGAACGTTGCCATTGACACGGTTTCATTGTTGAACCATGCCTGGTAACCTCCCAATGAGTTTATGATATTTACCAGTGATGAGGTCCAGCAGCAGCTCTGCTTGAACTTGCACAGATGAAGCAGTTGGATCAAAACAATAAATCTCCTGAATCAAATTGTCATCGAGTTTCTGCAATGCAGAGAACAAAAAGATTAGGGTGTTTGTGAAGAGCTTACAGAATAAAAGATAGATGAGAACCATATAGGAAATCTGTAGGCAATTAATTATTTCACTGCCATTTCCCCCTTGGCAAATTCCACTGTGTCTTCTTGAAGGAGGAAGAATAGAAAAGAAACTCTCAACAATTTGAATTCTTTCTCACCAGTTTACACTGACTCCAGCTCTCAATCTCCTCTGAGCCCTTCCAGTCTGGATGCAAAAGCAGCAGCACAGCCTTAACTACCTCGTGTACCAGAGCTGGGGGTTCTGCCCAGCTCTTTATTCTAGCAAAGCTCTCAGCACTGAGTTTCAGGACACACTCACGCAGCTCCTGCAGCATGAACCGGTGGAACAGAATCCCTGCATGCCTCAAATGTGCCACATGTTCTGCCTCTGCAATCAAAAACAAAACCTCTCAAGAAGCTGCTCAGAAACATCTGCTACTCAGGACTTACATTACTGACTGACAGTCTATGTGCTAGATCCCTGAGGGCAACAAGGTGTCTGCTTCACACCTTTGATTTCAGCACCAAGTACCCTGTGAGCCAGAGTTAAAATCTGCCCATTCTGTTTAACTTCACTCTGCTAAGCTCTGAGACTTGCTCGGGAGTAGTTTATATATACCAAGGATTTGTATTTGTCTTTCCATACTTGTAGGAAGGATACTTTTAATATAATTTTACTGAGATTTCTAATTTCACCCCAAAAAACTATCTCACATCTGTATGCACAATACCCAGCACTTGTGTTGGTTCTCTTTCCTCTAGAAACCTCCACAGGATCTCTGAGCAGGCAGCTTGAGCCATCTTTAGCATTTTCTGCAGGTCTTTCTGTTCCTGAGGTGGTAATTTCTTGTGCTGGCCAATGCTGATATCAAATATGCCGAGAGTTTGTCTTGATAGGTCATGAAGAGGCACTGCAATGTGGTGTTCTCCATAGATAGAAGTGAGAGTGACCTCTGAACTGTCTGTGCACTTGAACAGGTAATCTCTGAAATGAAATGTGCTAGGGTTTACAATCCTGGTTTGTTTTGGTGATTTATTTAGTATTTAAGATGCCATTCGTCTCTTTTTGTTAAAATAAAGGTATTACATTACTAAATCATAGTTTGTTTCCTTGAACTGAAATTTGCACACCTCTAAGTATCATTCAAAGCATGTACACAAAGGAAAAAATGGCATTGGGAACACGATGTTACTTAGTCAAGGTGATTGCTGAAAATCATGAGAATTTAACAAATCTTGCTTTAAAAGCAGTTTGCTGTTTCTAACTGCATTGACGTTTGTTCTAGACAGTTTTATAAAAAGTAAAAACAGCTGCTGGAACTGCAAGTGGCTGTTCAAGCAACTTTGACAACAAGGATGATATGCTTAAAAGACAAATCTAAGGATCTTGGCAGTGGAATGAAACAGAGAATTGAAGGAAATGAGACTAATATGGCCAGGAAAAAATACAGATTATTCTAAAGAGCAAAATGGTTCAGTGTAGGCTGCAGTCCTGCAAACCTTGGCAGCTCAGCTGGTAAGCATTGTCAGAAGATTTTGCAGCCTACGGTCAAAAAGAAAATACACATCAGCCCTTCACAGTTCAGTGCCCTGTGCATACACACCAGAAGCCTTGATGGTGAGAGAGCTGCAGCCAGACTCTCTCAGGGCTGCTCTACCAGGGGCTTCATGTAATGTGGGTCAGCCAGTGCAGGCTGAGTCAAGGAGCAGAGGGGACCAGTCCCATTGCAGGTGCTGGAGCCTACCTGAGGAGGTTTTCCTCTCTGAGGAGAACAACGGGAGACCTGTGGATTTCCTTTTGTCCTGTGTTATCTGTAGTGATCATCTTGCACAGAGCATAGTTCTGCCAGAGACAAAGAAAGGTTTAGCTGCATCCAAGAAAGAAGCAGACATTTTGAAGCTTGGAGAGGGAGGAAATGATTTCTTGTAGGAAACTCACATGTACATTCAAGAGCAATGGGATTGTTTAAAGACATCTCCCAACACTGCTAAGTTTTATTCCAGAGATGGATGAAGAATGTGCCCTGGACTTCCCTCAGCCAGACTGTTTAATCCACCGCAGGCTCTGCACTGAGGAACACCCACAGGCCTAGAAGTTTCCATTCTTTTTCCCATCCTCTTGAGTCCTTTCTCATGTCATGTTTGTGTCAGTGTGTCTTGACACATGAAAAGCACAAAGGGGACTGAGTGACCTGGCTATCAGGCAGCTAACAAGGGAAGAGTGCTGAGCCTGGAATGACAACAGAACACTGCCAACATAAACCATGCTTATCAGAGGAAGCAGCTGAATTATGACTGCAGCAGATGTCATACAGACTTTGGGATGACACGGGATCAGTCCTAAATATTGCATATACTTTTTGTCTTCTTAACTCACTGGTACATGAAGTGACAAGCTTCCCAGGGCCTGAGTGCCTGCTGAACAACTGGAATATGACCTGCACGGGATGGGGCTGCCTTTACAAGCTGGCTAATTGGGAACTAGTCACTTCCTGAGGTGTATTTATATCTTGGCTGCTGACATAAGTTCAGAAGAAAGAGATAATATATTCGCTGGAACATTCTCTTGTCCTTGTAAAATACCATAATTTTGACATGCAGAGGATCTCCAGAGAGAAGCATTTACCTGTGGAAGTCCCAGACAGCAAAGCTATGGATGGATGGATGGATGGAGGGATGGATGGGTGTGGGGTTCTGCTCTATTGGTTGCTATGCTGCAGTGAGCAC
Source organism: Haemorhous mexicanus (assembly GCF_027477595.1). Taxonomy (NCBI): domain Eukaryota; kingdom Metazoa; phylum Chordata; class Aves; order Passeriformes; family Fringillidae; genus Haemorhous; species Haemorhous mexicanus. Next base: position 7,753,018 of record NC_082362.1, on the reverse strand, counting down.
TGAAGTAGGAGAATACACCCTTTTCATATGGAGAAAGAGCTATACTAGCAGTGCTCTTGAATTCTTTTGCATGGGAGGATGAAAAAAATTAAGAGGAATCTCCTTTACAAGGGAATCTTCCATCACTACCTTTGTAGCCTTTTTGTTGCATGAGCAAGCACAAGAATCTTGTGCAGGCTTCAGCTTTAATGATAAAACCACTGGAAAAACACAGGCAGCTGGAGATGGCATTTCCTCTCAAAAGCAGCCTTTGAGCCCCTGATGATTTTTTCTCTTCAGTACCTTGTCTGTGCCAGGTTCCACCAGATAGATTGTGACAGCGTGGATGCTGGGTGTCCTGGGATACAACCAGTTCAGAGCAGTGACAGCCACTTGTAGGACATTTTCCTGCATGCAGACGTGGTGGTAGGCTTTGCTGAATGCATGGCAAACTCCCTGTGAAAGCAGAATCCTCCAAGTGAGCCAGACAATTTCACACAATTTTGGAGAAAAAAGCTGGGGAAATGTTCATGTTGTAACAAATTGCTTTAATCAGAATTTGTAAAGCGGAAAAGTGACTGTGAAATGTCCCTTATCAAATGATGCCCTGAAGTACTCAGTACCCAGTCACGGCCAAGTCCTTAAGCAGACAGAGCTGATTTTTAGTGGAAATAGTCAAATGGACCGGTAAGGTTGGCTTGCTGCGCTCCCTGCTGCCCAGATGATGCATCCACAGTGAGGCTGATCCCAAAGAGCATCCCAAAGGAATACGGAGAGCTGTCACTTTTAATTATTCCAAAAAAAAGTAAGGTTTCGTGTAATTTTCTAGAAATGAACACAAATATGAGATTGAGAGCTTCAGGAAATAAAAGCTGCTTCCTTTGGACTTTGCACAAAAGGTCAATTAACATCCTAGTCAGGAGAAGATTAAATAAATTATTGATGAAGTGATAGCTCATAATAAATTTCAGATAAGATGCTAATCAGCAGGATATGGATAAGGTGCTCTCCTTACACCACTTTCACCATATACCGCAGAAGGGGACCCACAGATATGTTTTTAGTTGTGCATCTTACATTTACTCAGAACAAACATGTAAAAATCACAAGTTCTTTTGCAGGCTGGAGTAACAAACTGCTTTCTGATGGTGCCCACCTCATAGAAAGTGATCTCATGGGTCAGAAAGATGGATTTATGACTCTGGTCCCGAAGAGTGTCAAGTCCTAGAATGCCAAAAACTCTCCAGTGAGCATCATACAGGGGCAGCACAAGGAGTGAACCATTTTTCTCCTCCTCAGGGTCGTCAGAGCTCCAGAAGTGAATGTTTCCGTGGTGCTGAACTCTTGGAACATAGATTGGCTTTCCCTGCTCAATGGCTGCAAAGCTGAAATATAATTTTATGACGAGATTTGTCAGGAGGAGCAGAAAACTTTTAGCAAAACAGTAAATACTGCAGCTTCGATCCCTCCCTGTTTTCTGGCATCAGAGAAGGAAGGTGTGAGCTCCATACCCTGACCACACTCAGCAATACCACATTTACCACTTGCATCCCAAAGGCAGTGGTAATAAAGAGGCACTTTTCATCCTTAGGACATTTTAAAAACATCAGCTAATGAATGGAATGAAAAGAAATACAAGAAGCAAGCAGCAGTTACATTTAATAGGTTAGAGGCAGCAATGTTTAAAGAGACAAATATGTCTGGCTTTTGGAAATGACAAGTGAAGAAGCATGAAAGCTGTTTATAGCATAAACACTAGGGAAGGAAAGGCATTGTTCTCAAAAATATCCTGTGGATATAAACTGGCATAAGGGAATTAATTTTTAAAGAAGAAAATGTAGGCCCAATGCCACAGACATTTGCTAAAGGATGAGATTTATTAGACTGTGAGCTAATGTCCCCAAGGAAATCCCAAACAGAGCAGTTCTAAGCAGACCTTGTGGAATATGTATAGTATATTGGATCATTCCACAACAGTCTCTTGGGAGATTTCCTCTCTGGAGTTGTCCATCATCCTCAGTTTCCAGAGCATCCCAAACACTGCCCCATACATTCCAAGCAGTTTAGAGGAAAAGGAACAGGTATTTGCAGCTTTTCTTACCTGATTCCTTTCATCTCTCTGTGCAGTACTCGGTTTAGGATGTAGGGAGCATCGTCTGCAGTACAGGCCACGTAGCGCAGGAGAACCTGTCCCTGCTCTGGGGAGAGCTGGTTCTCTTCCAGAAGGGCAATATATGCACTGACCGTCTTGTTACCCCCATGAGCTTCCATGTCCTAGCAACCAAATGTTCCCCGTTACAGTCTGTACATTAGCCACTGGCACTTAATTAATGCACTAAGCACTTGTTTAATTTTTGCTGAGATGCTGCTCTGGGTCACCGAGTTTGTGTGTCACCAACCCCATGAGGTGGCTGTGTCTCTGCCCGGTGCACTCTGTGACAAGCACAAACACTCGGTATTTTGATTGGCAAGGGAAACTGATTTCCTTTTTCCTGTTGCTAATGGGGAGGAGTAAATAGAAAAATAATCCCTAACTATAATTTGTGCCTAATAAGAAATCCTATGGATTTCTTCCCCAACAGGAGATTCCTTTAAGAAAAAAAACAAACAAGTACCAGAGTTGCCACATTTACAAACTTAGACAATACTGAAAGAGCACTTCAGCTACACTGAGAGAAGTTTGGTTTGAGGAGGGCTTTAATGGTGAGAAAAACAGCTAAAGTTGCAGCTGTAAATTAAAAATGAAACTATTTCCACTACAAATTAACCATCTTTGCCCCAAACCGACTCTGGTGTGTTTCATTTCAGAAGCTCCCAAACTATAACTATGGATTTCCAGATCTGCCCTGAATCAGCTCTTCCATAAGTGAGACAAAATTGTCCCAGAGATTCCTTCAGTACTGGGAGAGCAAAGATGCCTACCTGGGACAGGGCCTTGATCACTGCTTTGTACACTGGTTCCATGCTTGTTCCACTGGTCTCAGCCGCTTTCTGGATATCCTGCAGCCATTTCCTCCTGGCTGAGCTTTGCAAGCTCTTGATGTGACTTTGTTCCACACTTGTGGTCAGGAAACTCACCAAGTTATCCATAGTTTCATCCTCATTGCCAGTGAACTTGGAAGCAATTAAATCAAGGAAAATCTGGAATGCCTTTGGGGATAGCTTCCCCACTTTACTGAGCTGTGGGTATAGGGAGCAAAGCTCTTCCTTTGCTAGTAGGAAAAAAAAATAGAAAATAAGACAGGGAAAATTTAGTTGATCAGTTTTGCAAAATATGAAACAAGACCTAAACAGACTTTGGGTGGAGTCCATCCAGCCTATCCTTCTAGGTTACTTTTAGGTGTGTCCTACAAGGAAGTGGGCACACTAGCAGGTAATCTCCAGTTTCCAGACTGGAAGCATCCTTTTCTCTAGATGTCTGCTTCCCTCCTATGCCAAAGAGTCCCGCACAGCCCTGGTGCTCCGCAGCCGGTGTGTCAGAGCTGCCCCAGCGCGGCGCAGGCTCTGCCCAGCCCCGGCTCTGGGCTCACGGGGGCGCTCTTGCACAGCCTGAGCAACGTGCAGGCGCTGCCTGGCTCCGGGAGCCCGGGGTTCACACCGTCTCTGACTGATGGTTCCATCATTCTTTCTGCATCCTGTTTTCAAATCCTGTTGGACCCGAAGATGTCCCTGCTCATGGCAGGGTGTTGGACTAGATAATCTTTACAGGTGCCTTCCAATCCAAACCATTTTATCATCATTATCACAGATTTTAGCTGAAGAAGTAGCAAGTACTAACTTGGCCTCAATCACGGTGGGGCCATAATGCTTAATGCTGTCTTATCCAGCCCATCATCTAAGGAACATTCAGTATTCTAATTTAATTTCTGATTTTCTGACAGAACTAGGATGGAGAATTTTTTTGATCATATAGAATATTTGGATCTTTACCTCCACTCTCTCCTCACTTTGAAGAAAGGGATGCAGAAAAAAATAGACATGAAGTTGAATGTGCTATGATCACTTTCTTCACTACTAAGCCACAGCATAATGAATTTTTTTCCCCTTTATATCTAATGTTACACTTTTCACTTGCAAGGACAATCAAACAATTTTATTCACTTTTTACTCTATGTTTCCATCCAGGAGAAGTCCAATGTCTGTGAACCCTTCCCCTGAACCTGCTTGTCCCACACCCTTGAGAGATTAGGTTGAGGCTGCTAGAAATAATTCATGCTACTGCTAGGTGGTATTGATTTTGCTATTCTCCCTTTCTATTTATTTGTCCTTTAGTTTATGAGCCCTTCATGGAAGGGACTGTGTCCTTCCATATTTCCATGGTATGTTCTGGCATGCTTTGAATACAAGAGAGCAGTGAACTGCCAGTTTCTCCTGGCTGGACAGCCTGGAGATTATTAACAGTGACATACTGGTTTGCTCCCCACCCCACCAGCTGCCTTCAGTGAGCTAAAGGATAAAGAGATTTTGGTGGTTGCCAAAGTGAGCCATTTTTAGTGATTTGCAGCAGAACAAGCAATATGAAGATGAGCATGGAGATGAAAAAAACAGACCTGTCCACCCAAGCACACATGCAGACATGTTCTTAATTGCTAATACAGTGTTTCACAGCACCTTATGCCCACATGTTAATATGCATAAGGCTGCCAGACAGGTTCAGGTGAACCTGCAGCACTTCTGCTGGACTAAAGTCTTTTCTATCAAGGACCAAATGTGCTAAGTTTATGCAGTGAAATAACCAACAGAGAAGTGATACTCAAAGATGCTCTGTAATTCATAAGGGCTGTGTGACAGTGTGAATAACTACAGGCTATTTGAGATCTATAAGGAAAAAGCTGTTCTCTCCTGTGAGGTACATTCCTGCTGGAAGCACAGCAAAATGTATCTATTAAAAATAGCTGGATAACACAGATGGACTGGACTAAAAGTGCAAACATATCCTCAGGCCTTATGTGTGCTTTTTCACTGCCATATCACATGTATATATTGCATGTTACAGCTGAAATAATTTTTCAACTCATCCCAGTGTCATTAAAGCATTGGGCTACTTCTCTGCCTGGGAATCTTGTACAGGAGGAGGGGATAGAGCAATGCATTAACAAATAGGTCTGGGTAACTGTTCCTTCCCATTTTACACCTCATACTGTGTATGCTTATGACTGCTTGCAAAACCAAACTGGTGCTTGCAGCAGCCTCATTAGCCCTGTCACGGAAGGGTTGAAGACCTCCTGTGTTGTTCTCACAGAGCAGAAATTTTTCCTTACCCTTCATCAAGGCCTCTTTTCCCATGTGTCCCTTGAATTTGCTCAGAACAGCAATCACCTCTTCCAGGTCCAGGGACCCACATGCTTTGCTGTCCCACTTTTCAAAAAGTGCCTCCAAAAGCTGTTTCCTTTGGGCCACGTGAGACATGTGGTGAACCTGCAACAGAGGAGCAGCTGCTGTTTGGTAACTCCTGGACACTGATGCTGGACACTACACAAATGGGGACACTACACAAGTGTGGATGTGCCAGTCACATCATTCCTATGGGCCAGGCCAAATCTGTACATACACAGCTCAGACCTAGAGATGAATCATTAAACCTGGGAGATAACTTAGAAACACAAAACACAGGTGACAGTTCATTTACCAGGTAGGACCAGCAGTGCAGAGAGTTATTTCACAGTGAACAAATGAAGCCTGTGCTGGATTTAAGGTGATGTCTGCTCAGGTAAGTGCAAGTTTCCCAAAACTCAAATGTCTCCCCAGCAAGAGCTAACCACAGCCCTGTCAGTGACATCCAGAGATGTGACTGTTCATATTCCTGTACACTGTTATTTTGCTGGTGCTGCCCTGAAGTGTGTGAGCTCCAAGCAAACACATGTTACCATTTGTCCTCTAAACCCAGCATAGAGGGATAACTGGCTGGAGTGGAATTCACTCAAAGGCCAAAATACTGGCAGTGTGTGCTGTGTTCAGTGAGGACTATGGAGCCGTCAGATCCAATATCTCATTCAAATTAGGTCAGCAGCACTGAGGGAAACCAGAAGGAGGTCTGAGGAAAACACAGCTAGAGAAATGCACCACGAAACTGACCTGAAGTGATATGAGGCACACTGATGCTGGGCATGAGGAAGGAGAATATTTTTTTTACAACACATGGCAAGAGCACCTTGTAACTTAAAACCAAATAAGCCTGTGCACATTCACATCCAGCCATGCACATAGCAAACCCAAACACACTTGTTTTAAAATCCTCCCCAAACATCCACAACCTCCTATGTAATGCCAGTGCAGTAGGTCAGAAATCAGGTTCTTGGCTATTATAAAGGTGAATAAGCAGAATGGAATGTTTTGGGCTCTTTCACAATGAGCTATCAACTGTTGTCTCACTGAGTCCGGCTCTAGAACAGACAGACAACCTCTAACAGGATGAGTCTGTCATCACTTCCAGAGCTGAGGGCTAGGGAGGGAGCATCTGTATGAAAACAAAGGGGTAAAAGGTCTCCTGAAGGAGCAGGGGTTGCAAGGCTGAAAGTGGAGACCTCTGCCAGCACCAGATTAACAGCTGACTTTGCAAAGTGTTTGTGGGCATTTGCTTGGTTTTTGTTTGGACATGGGATCAGCAAAACTTAACAAATTTACTTTTTCTCGTTGTTTCATTTTTTCCTCTTTTGTCTGTTTATATTCTCCTTTGATAAATGCAACAAGCCTCTTCACAATAGGCAGAGAAATGTCTTCACCAACAAAATTGTCCATGAGCTGTACAAACTGTGGCAGGGTGAGGCAGCTTGCAGCAAACCTTCTTGCCACGCCGGGATCTGAGTCTGAAAGGCAGAAAGCACAGTGTGTCACAGAAAGCCAAATGCTGCCCTAAAGCCAACCACGTGGCAGCTATCAACACAGCCCTCAATCCTGCACTTCCTATCCAGGGAAATTACAGCTGAATACAGACTGACTCCATGCTGAGTAAAGGCCTTAATCTGCTTATACTGCTCTAATAGTAGCTCTGCAGATCCAGTCTGGCATGGATGCCATCCTACAGCCAGGTCAAACCCTGACTACAGGTGAGCTGGAATTGCTGTTACTCAGCAGGGGGCTGTCTGAGACAAAGACCTCACTGAGGGACAGCTGCCCCAGACAGACAGGATGCACATCCAAGGACTGACTGAAGGATAGGGTAGTGCTGTGCACTGGAAGTTACCACAGAAAGCTGTAGGTACCAGGGGGCTGTACCATCAGCTTTACATTATGAACCTGTCAGTGGATTGTTCAGACAATGCAGACCCAGTTCTTGCAGTGTTCTAAACTGTGAGACACAAGAGTGTTCACAGAGTGCTAGCAAGGAGGTTGGCCCTTCTAGGATGTTTAAGAAAATACCTCTTTGAAACACAGTTGTCTGATCACAGCCTTCCTAGAACAAAGGCCTTTGTAGACAATGAAGTAGGATCATCCTTTGGAAACACAGTGAGAGATTAAAATAAAAGATTCCTGCTAGATGATCTCATAGCACATCTCCCTATAGGCAGTCACAGTCTAAAAGCTAAGTAATTTTGAGATTTAATGTGCTCAGGTTCCTGTCTTGCTATGGTAATATTACAGAGTGAAACAGAACATAAAATTTCTCCTTATTATAAAAATGCTGCTGCTTCACAAAGTTCCTACTTGAATTAAAGTGTCTGCTCAGGGCATTGAATACAGATCACCAGCAAAGTGACTCACCTGCCTCCTGTGAGAGGAATAAGCTCTGAAACCTTGGCAGAAAACACCATGCTGAGAAGATAGCAAAGCTTATGGTCTTCTCTACTCAGAAATTACTCACATGGTTTTGAAACGGATTTAAAACACCCTGTAGTTAAATCAATCTAAACATATACATAGAATATGATTAAGGTCTGTCAGAAAAAAGAAAGTACTTTACCCTGGTCATGCAGAAGGTTCTCATCCTGCAGTCTTGTCTCTGAGACTGTCTGTTGGTCAGACTGGCTGTTGTTGCTTGCAGAGGTTTCTCTCACAGCCTCTGCAGCTGGAGTGTCCTGTTGGGAATCAGTGACATCCGTGTCTGTCACAGCTCCCTCTCCTGAGGTTGTGCTTGTAGCTTCAGGTGATGTCCCTGTAACTCCACTGTCCTCTTGACTAACTTGTCCTTCTGATCCAGGTTCTCTGTCTGAGGTATAATCTTCTTCTGGTTTTGTTTCTGCCTCAGGCTCACTACCCAGGATGGATTCCTCTGGTTTTCCAGAACTAGGTTCTCCATCCAGATCAGTAGCTTCAAGGCCAGTGCTTTCCACTGCTGACATGGCATCCTCACCTTCCTTGCTCACTTCAGAAGCACTTGGCTCTGCTGATTCAGTTTCCTCCTTGGAAATTCCTCCAGTCTCAGTTTCACTCATACCCATTTCTTCAACAACTCCTTCTGTAACACTGGTGCTCATTTTGTCAGACTCTTGCCTATCATCATCTACAGGTTCATATCCTAAAAGTTCTCCCTCAGAAATTTCTGTTTCAGACAAGAGCAAACTTTCACTGAGTTCCTCACAAACTTCCTGGTCACCAAGGCTTCCCCAGAAATCCATAAGATTAATATCTTGCAGCTCAATTATTGGCCCTAAAACAGAAAAGACATGTGTAAGCTGATAGTGTCTACTGGTTTTATATTCTCTAGTATTACATAAGAAAATTTAAAGAAAAAAGGTAATGCCAAGTAAATACAAACTACCAGCAAGTATCTTCTGCAAAGACACATCTCAGGAACACAAAACTTCAGAATAATGTCTTTGCCTGCAGAAATCTGCTCTTCTGGCATGTATTACACCACTTTTCCTTTGAAATAAATATTTCATCATTCTCTACATTAAGAAGGAGAGATGGAATTCACTTTGCATTTGATCTGAGCAATTAATTAATGTCCGATATCTTTAAAATATTTTACTTTCATGCAGATGATTCCCTCCATTTCTGGAGGTATTTTAGTGCAAATATAAAATTAACTTCTAATATTGCTGAGTAAGAAGGAACAATTGTTTCAGAAAGAGTCTTTCTTTAATTCTATTTCCCAAAAAGTACTTCAGAAATTTGTAGCAAGGAAAACTTTTGGATGCTGAAGCATTTCTGAACATTACATCACAGTTTGCCAAAAATGCTTGCAAATTCTGGTGTATAGGTCACAGCAGTCCTTTGGGTCCCTTTTCTGGACTCTGTTCATTTCTGGTAACACTTATAAAACATATCTGAACCATCCAGCCTTGTGTGGACTCCCAGTGTTTTAACCACAACTGAAACATCCCATGTGCTCACATTCTCTGGGGTTCCAGAGTTCCGACTTAACAGTCATGGGCCTTCTGTCATAGAAGTGTCTCAGCAGGGCCAGTATTTTTTGTCTATCCAAGACACCAACCTAGACAAAAAGATTAAAATTATTGGGTTTTTCCTGGGGTTCTTTGACTTACATCAACATTTGCAGCACTACAAAGGCACCATCAGCCAAGAATTACCTGTGGCTGATAATTATCCATTACCAGAACATCACTACAAATTCCAAAGAAGTTAATTTATTTCATAGAGGCAAAAATTTCTTCTGGGCTGAACTGGAACTCTCCACACATATTACTTTGCAGGCTCTTCCTTTTCCATGTCCTTGACAAATTACAGTGAGATAATTGTAGCTATTCTGCCAAAGGAGTTCTTCGTGTAAAGATCAAAGCTTCAACACTTCATACTCTAAGGACAGATATTGATTGCCTGACAGTACCGTGGAAGAATTTCCATGTATTATGGGCTGTGCTGTGTTACCTTAGTGACTGCACATTGTAGTTTGGTTTTGTGCCCCTTCATCTCCTTTGAAGTGTGATGTATTGGCCTGGAAACATAATTAGTCCAAAAATCTGAGCTACTATGACAACCTTCCTAATTTCCTTTAAAAATTCATAGACATTTGACCACAGAGGTGAGAGAGGTATCAGCAGTTCCAGTGCAGAGGAAGGTGCAGAGTTTATTAAATCCTTGTTGCTCAGGGTGAGTGTACACAGACGATAAACCCAGGAAAAGGCAATGAAATGGGTCATTTCCAATCAGGAAATTGTGGGGTTTAAAAAGTAAAGCAAACCTAAACGATTGCAAGTTTTCCATTTTATGATGTATTCCTGTTGTCATTATTTAAGTCCTGCCACCTTTATAATCTCCCTTCAATTAGTGAAATAAAGTAGTTAATTAGGAACCAGATTTACTTAAGTTCATTATTTGTCGTGAGCACCTTTCCATCTGAATTATTGATTTCCTTTTCACATTTTGTTCGTAGATTAAAAACTGCAAAATGCAAATTTCACCAGGCTTTTAATTCCTTGTGAACTTTGCCTGCCCTTAGACTAAAGAAATAAAGGAAAAACTTTGCTGTTCTTTTCTGGAAATTAGCTCAAGATGAGTGCATTGTTTATAACCTGAAACTGTAATTATTGGCAGCAATCGTTTAAAACAGAGGGCATGGAAACAACACAGAGATGAACATCTCACCTACTGGTGAAGTTAACTCTGGAACTAAGTGAACACATCACATTTGCTGGTACAGCAGCACCTTCCTCTACAAGGAAGGAGTTTTGCCAGTTCTGCAGAAAGGACCAGAACTGAAATGTAAGAAGCCATCTGGTACAATTTTAGTGCTTCAGTGTCTGGTAATTTAATTCCTGCTGGTAAAAAAAAATGCTGGAAGTCAGGGTTGAATTTCAGCTATGGGTGGGTTTGGAACAACAACTGTCATCACAGAATTCTGTCCCTAAACTTACAAGATGTAGGCCCTGATTCCCAGTATCTTGTCATTAACATACCTTTCACACCCCTGTGCAAATATTTCTTCTTGTTATTTGTCTTTTAGTTGAATATATCAGATTGTGCTCTGATCCATTTAGGACATGCACAAACACACAATGTTTTAAAGGTGTTCCCAGATCACTGTGGAATATTTGGATCCTCCATTCAGTATTTTCATTACACACACCTAATTTTCCATTCAAATTTCCCCAGCTGTAACTCGTCACAATCATCTGCTGGTTGCCCTGAACTTTGCAGTACTAATGCATAATTTTACTTCATTAAAATGGGAATAGATTAATGAAGTATTATTAAAAAGAAAATAAGGATGTTGTTTTGGGATTCAGTTACCTTTTTGTCATATTAAAATAATATAATTGGAGGATTTAGATAATTCAGATTTTTGAAGAGTATTTTGTTCTTTGGATCCAAAAAATTTATTTTTATATAAAAACAGGTAAATATATAAAAATAGATAAAATAGCTGAAATTGTCAAATATTAATAGGGATTTATTTAATTATTTAAACATTCCCAATTTGCACAGATTTGCCATTTTAGCAGGGGTTCCTGTTATTTCAGGACACTTTTCCTTACAACTTACCCTGGGAGAAAAATGTCACAGTACAGCCACCTAGAGAAGAGAGGAGCACTATAACAAGAAACACTTCCAACTCCTCTCCCCAGCTGTGCTATTTTTCCCAGTTCCTAAATTTAGTAGAAAAGGTGATTTTTCTTTGCACTTGGTGTGTGACCAAGGAGGCTGATGACAGATTCCTGCCCACCTGCCCTTCGTGCTGCACCTTGTGAGCAGCACAGGTAAGCCTCTCCTCTCCACAACAGAAAACCATCTGTGTTTGTACAGCTGCCCAAAACTCGGGGCAGCTTCAGTGCCCAGGGAGTTGAAACACATTGACCTAATTTTTTAGTCACCTAGATATTGGCAGGTGATGATTCTCAGCTGTTTTCAGCAATGTTCTGTGACCTGTGAGTAATTCCTTTGGCAACACAGACTAAACCAGACTTGCCATTTAATCAGGGATAGGTCAGTGTTTAACCACTTGATTGTTTTTCTGGAAATGTGATGTGTGTATCCTGAACTCTACAATGAGCTTGTTAGTGAGCAAGAGGGTAGAACAGACACTTAGAAAAGGTCATGAGAAAGCAGACTTTGTTGTTGCTGTATGGCAAGAAAGATAATCATGGGGGTCTCAAACTACATTGCCTTGAAAACTAATCTCTGACTAAATTAAATTTCATTTTAAAATCCCTTGTTTAAAACATCCCTGGAAATTAATGAAGAGTTATAAAATAAACTGATACAAGTGAGTACATCAACAATAAGTTAAAAATTCACAGAGCCATTGCCTATTGGGGTATTATAGCAGTGATCCAGCTGTGTTCTGGGATTGTCTTGGGAGGTTTCTGCTGCAGTGGATAGTCCAGGCTGTCCTTCTGAGCTGCCATCCTTCTAGATGCATGCATTTGAAATCATAATAATGATCATGTGGATACCTTCTAATTTGACTGCAATTTAAACACTGCTTTCTCAGCTCCCTGGCCCTAATTGCAGCTCATTGAGGCAGCCAGCCACACTCACCATGCAGACTGGAATAACTGCCTGCTACCAAACAAATGGAAATTAGGAACTGAAACAACTGCTTTGCTGTGCTTTGCAGAATGGGCTCTACAGGTAATGGATCACATTCAAGTGGTAGAAGTCCTTGGGTTATTTTGCATTTTATCTCCCCTGTGGGTACAGTAGAACTTTACAAAAGAAACCAGGCCAGGTTTAAAAGAGCTGCGTGGCCCACACGACACTTTAGTGGACTCAATTTGCAGGGCAGGGCTATCTCGGAGCCTGGAAACCACAACTCTGTGCTCTGATCAGATTTTTTTTCAGCAGCAGTGTCGTCATTGCTGATAGCTGCTCACTCCTGTTGTGTTAGTATTTCTGGCTCTTTGCCTCTGAGATTCCACTGGGATTAGCAGCATGGAGTTGGTGATTAGTGCCACAGAAATAATAGGAAGAAAGTCACTTTAAAACATGAAAGGAAAGAAGGGATCCTTCGGAAATCCGTGGCAAAGACAGGACTCAGGTTTCTATATCCTTGTAGCCAGGAGGATCCATCACAGCCCTTCTTGACAGAGCCTTAGGAAAGTCAAATGTCTCCTAGCTGGGAAGCAGACACATTTCTTCCCTCATCCCTGAAACAGCAGCTTGCCTGCTATTCTCTACAACACACTATTGGTGTTGAAATGAGCCCTGTAATTCCTTTCTCTTGGCAGTAATGACATTATTAGCATGACATTGTAGAGCACAGTTCATTCTGGGTAGGGTCTGCAAGCATAGCTGGAGGAGTGCTGGGTGGAATATAAAATTTATGTAGGGGAGAAAACTAAGGTTAGGGCAACTGCTTGCTCTGTAGTAGCCAGCAACTGCCAAACTGAGAGTACTCATAACAAGTACCACACTTTTTGGATGAAGCCCAAGTTTTTAGCAACAGTTTATGCCATTGATTCTTCAGTTCTTACTATTTGCTGGTTTTCTAATGAGTCTAGCACTTTTTTTGTTTGCTTTTTAATGGAGATGCAGGTGTACTGAGAGGATGATAGATAGAGTTTAAAGCTGCTGAAAACCAAATTATGGCTTTTGAGTTTCATTTCCAGCTCTGTAACTGACTTACTGTATTTTAATTTCCTGTCCATAAACTGTGGCTGAAGTTCACAGTACTGTTCTCAGAGAGGCTGTAAAGGAGGATTATTTTGCATTTTAAATTTTAACTAGGAGATTTATTGATAGAAGCCCTTCAGATCTATAGAGTAATGCAACATAATTAATGCAATATATGTTATTATTGAAATAATGTGCACATTTGTTAAAGTCAATCTACATCAGATTAGCTTTGCTGAAATGTGGCTGAATAGATAAATTAGCACTCAAATATTCATGCTGTGGAAGCAGGTAATTTTTTAGAATTAAAGGCCATGGTTAATTTCTTCTCCAGAATCACTAAACTTCAGTCCCAAGTCATCAGTTTAGGTAATTCAGTTTCTAATTAGCCATCAGTTAATAGACTGTTGGATGTTTCTGTGTCTAAGAACTATGAATTTAACAACAGTGCAGCAGCTATTGTTCTCTAAAATACTGCTGAGCAAGCACAAAGAGAGGATCTAGAGTTGAGGAAAAGAAAAAGCAAGCAGTGACCCAGAGAAATACCAAATTGAGAGCATGCCCACATTGAAATTAGGCTGAGCTGCTTTGCCTACCTTTCCATAATCACAAACTCGGAAGAGGCCAATAAAAATTTGCCTCCGTGTGTCATGTTTTGTTGCTTCTTGGAAGTCCTCAGCACACTTATGGAGATATTCCATGATTTCTTGGAACTTGTCACTTGAAACATGTTCGGTGTAGGAAAGGATAAGCTATAGAGAGAAAGCAGCAGTGGACATGGTTATCTTTCTTCAAGCATTTTCACCTTTTGTTGAACTCCTAAAAATCTATTACGTGCAATCAAATATTTAGGAATTTGTAATTTAATCTGCCAACACAACACAGACTTGGTGCCTACTTCATTCTCCCCTTCAGAAGAAACAATATTCTCCAACCAAGCCTGGCACACTGCAGAAATGTATCCTGAACAGTTCCTTTCCTGGTACAGAGGCCACTTATCAAGCTGAAGCAGAGATGCTGGATCAGATCCCTCCTATGAAAAGTTGTGGCTTAAGCACCATTTTCTTGAGGAGGATTTAAGTTCTCCATGGTTTTCTGCAGCATTTAGTATTCTTGACTTCACCCCCAAGGAGGCATTTTGAGCCATTACATTCTACAGGAGTGACAGTCTCTCAACTCTCAAATGCCACAAAAGGAGCATTGCCTACAATTTCAGTGTTTAGAGGAGCAGTTGGTTACAATAAAAAATGGGAGATCCTTTTGAAAATGAGCCTGCTGTCACCCAAGTCCTCTGACACTGGAAATACTACTGACTTGAGATTGATTTTACGTTCCAGCCTTGGAGACACCTTAACACTTTGGATTTATAGCCATGTGGCTTTTATGAGCAAAAGCAATATGGTTCTAAAAATGTGGTGTGCATGACATAAATAATAATGGCCATCAGAACAAACCACAATTCCAGAGCCTGGGCTGAATTATTACAGTAGGTTTCTTGAGCCAGCCACAATAACAGGGAGCTCATACAGTTAAAAGGAGGAATTTCCAAAGCACAGAATGTTTCCCATTATCCCATTTTGAGAGTATGGATACCTGACATAAGTGCTAAAATATCTTTGGCTTGTTGAAATGCCACACAGGCAATAACCAACTGAAATATTAATATATGTTATTATTATTAATGTCTATATTGTGTAATTTCCAAATATATGGGACAAGTGGAGAAGAGAGGAAGAGCAGAAAAAAAGCAATGGCCTGAGGGATGGCTGGTAGGAAAGAAGAGCTCCTAATGCAATGTGGGTTTTTTCTTCATTTCAGCATAAAAAAAGGATGTAGGTTGGAGAGAAGGTGGCACATCTGGGGCTATGAGTATCCATAAGTTTCTTGGGGTTATTAGAACCCAGAGCCCTGTGACAAAGGAACCTTAAAGGTGAGGCTGTTGGGATCAGACAGGTTGGACAAGCAGTTTGTTATTCTGAATGTCACCTTGATGACACATCCAAAGGCTCCTGCACTAATACTGTGTCTAACAGCTTCACAGGACACTGTTTACAAGCACCACGTGGGCAGGAGACACCATCACAGGCTTAAGCCTTTCTTAGCTGATGTGTAAATTACTGTACAGATCATTAACATACATTAATTTGTTATTAACTGAGAGATTTTGACACCTCTCCAAAGAAAGCTGGCATGTCTCCTTCTTGCTACCCAGAGTCCTTGGTATAGTTTGTGACCACATTATCATCAAAAACAATGGATCTGTTCTTGTTCCTACTGGTCTCACTAGAAATGGAGAAAGCCTCATACAATCATGGAAAATAATCTCACCTTTAAAGCCTGATTCTGACCCTGCAAAGACAATGTGAGCATTTCCCTTGGTGTCAATAGCTTTGTGCCAGACTGCTGGGGGTTCTGTGTGTTAGACCACAAAGCTTGTGAAATAAACCACTAAGGGCTGATCCCTGGGATTTAAATGCTTCTCATATAAAAGACCCCACGAGGTTGTCACAAAGGATATAAGAATACAACAGCCACTGTTCTGCATTTTTGGAAAAAAAAAAACCCCAAACCTGAAAAACAATGATGTGTGAGGTCTCTCTACTGAGTTTCTAACAGCCTTTAAGTAATCTAAAGCTGCACTAAATTCAAGGAAGAAAAAAAAAAGTGCCTTTTAATTTTAAGGTCCATAAAAAGCAATGCTTTCCACATGGGAAAGGGCCGTGACCAGCATGGAGGAAGATCATCTCTTTCTGGGTTTGGTGGATGAAGGAAAGGGGTGAACAAAGGTAAATTGTAGCTGATGATTAGAAGCAGCTCTGTCCTGATGATGGAACAGTTCCCAAGGGAAGTGATGAAAGCCTCATCAATTGATTCAATTAAAACCAGACTGGAAAAAGAATCAGAGAATATGTTCTGAGAGAACATTCCTGGCAAATCACACAGCCTGACAATCCATGTCTTTCGTGCTTCTGATCTCTGTTGTCATATCTTTAATTGAGTTAAAATAAAGAGTACACAAAGTATATTTTAAACAGTTTTCTAATGCTAATGGAGCATGAATTCATTCAGTAATTATATATATGTACCATAGGGGTTATGGACTGATGCTTCATTGCAGTGACAAAAGCAATTCTCTGGGCTCTCATTATCCACAATAGTCTTCTTAATTACTTGCAATAATTCTGAGGTTAAATTCAAAAATATCTCTTTTCATGCTTAAAAAAACCTTCAACAAGTTACCATAAAAATGCAGCTCTGTGCAAAATACCAAACATGTGAGTCTCTTGAGAGGGAAGAAGGCACAAAAAATCACACATGGTTGCTTGGAATGAATCTCTGCACAGCTGCTTTATACTCTGGTTTTAATTATTACAACAGTACCCACTAGCACTGCTGCAATGAGGGTCTGCCATTATTCCTATTCTAAACACCCCTTTTTACAGGTTTAATTACCCAGCCATAAAATCCAGCTCTGTCACAGGTAAAAATTGCTGGCAAAGCCTTGGCCTGGACAGCTTTCAATAAATAGAGTTTGAAACAATTTGGTTGTTTTCAGCTTAAGGAACAGCTGAGTAATGGGGTGAAACTTCCAACTACATTTATGATTTTGATGAGTTGAAACCACACTTCTGACGTTTCCCAGTGACAGCTTTTGAGTTTAAAACTACTTGGTTATGCTTCATGAATATTTATGAGACTTGTTTCAGTTTGTTTATGGCTCAGACCAGCGATAATTCAGGACAAAGTCTTCTCATCCCAGGTCTTCATGGCTTGGTTCATCCTGGTTAATGGAACTTAGTCAGAAATAACAATACTGTGAGGATGTTACTAATTACCCCAGGCTAATGGTTGTAGTGGGATATCAAACCTCCTGTGAGCAGCCAGTCAAAGTCTGAACTCCCAAGTGATTCAGGGCTTTGACATTTTAGCAAGGGATGGGGAGGGATGTCCTAAAAACCACTGCTACAGGAATCACTTCCCAAAGAGCAGCAAGGCTGCAGCTCTGAGGAAAGCAAAACAGTTCCCTCCAGCTGGCCAGAATGGAAGTGTGGTGAGAGCAGAGGATGGAGATGGAATGTGAAATGTCCAGATACAGCCAGTTACCTGGGATGCTGGAGAAGGGAAGCCCTTCACTTACTCCCCTGGGCTGTCCCCAGGGAAATGCTGACACTTTGTGATAAACGCCACATTTTGAACCAAATGCTCTTGTTTTATTTCTCACCTTTGTGAACTCATCTAGGTATACTGGCTTTTCCAATGTGTTCAAGATTTTCAGCTTCCTGTCATGGGTTGCTGGTAAAAAAATGAAGGGATATTGGTTTAGAAAGCAACAGTTGTGATTTTGCATATTGTACACATATTTTTGCACAATGTGCTGTTACGTTAACTTTCTTCTCATGTTGGATGACATTTATTTGAGGTTATCCCACAGTAGCTGAAGCATCTGACTGTACACAGAGCATCTAAATCTGCTCGCATTTCTCTTGCTGAGAATCTCCATTTAGCTATTCAGAACTGTAGAGTCATATTTATTCTTGACATAAGTTGGTGCAAATTGCAATGATTTTAACAGTACTTACAACTAATTATGTGAGGGAGGAAATGATTTTTGATTTAACAAACAGATAAAACTGCCTTAGAACTCTGGAGACATGGATTCTGCTTTGCAAGAGAAGAATCTGAAAATCATAGTAATTTTCTCAAGAATATGGGAATATTTTTACTGATGATGATATTCAAAAGTATGTTTTGGTCAGCTTCTGGGTTGCTGTAATGGAACTGAGAAGAGACATCAAACATCTATATAGGTTTCTGAATGAGGTCTTTGAGAACAGACATGCTACTTCTGTTGGCATTATTTTTCTGTTATTTCTTCTAAATATATCAGGAATAATGAGAAAATTCATCATGAAATGCATTTATCTCTTGTTGGTTGATATGTTCCTAAACTGTACATTATCTTTATTGAACTATAAAACAGAGTGTAATGTTCTGTTAATGTACATTGAATGCTATTAAGTGAAATAAATTAAGAAATGGAGCCTATTAGGGAAATAGTACAGAGAGCACCCCTAGCACTTGGAGAGCAAATATCTGGGCAGGAAATTCCTTCACAATCTCATGTCCCAGGGTCTGTTTGCATTGGGGAACCACAGCTACACAGCAGGAGACAGGGGCTGTGTTTGGCAGCAGCATCCTACCAACACTGGATGATTACTCAGAGGAACAATTCTGTAATATAGACAGAGCTGACCAAGGGTAAGCTTCAGGCAGAGGTGATCCAGCAGCAACAAAAACACTCTGGAGTGTCCTGTTTATCATCCCAGATCACCAAAGACACATTTGTCATCATTCATGATCATTGCAGGCTCTTAATGTAAAGGGCTGGCAGTAGGCTCGTGTTGCCACTTCAGTGTTCCTGGTTCTATTCAATTATCATCATCTGGGGAGGTCAAGTGTGAGCTGTGTAAACTGGACAGGAATTATGGAAATCTTTCTGAGCTGAGTGCCCTGGTACAGAGGCCCTGGGCTGTGTGTCACTGGATGCCACAGTGACTGGATGTCAGGGACTGGCCAAGGAAAGGGCTTGATGAGATGAGCTATTGGGTGGAGCATTAGGTAAACCTCAGCAATTCCCCTGAAACCATAGCAGGTAACAACACTGTCAGACTTTAAGTTTGTTCCATATCTCCCAGTGTGCCAGTATTTCCAAGACTTCCCATGAGACAAACTCAAAGAGGGGGAGGATGGTACAGTGATTCTTAAAAAGAGCAGTAAGCACATGGCAATGTGTGGCTAATAAGGGATGTAAGTGGAAAAGGTCTGCATCTGGTCTTTCTGTCTCTCTAAAAGATTTTTTAAACATTTTTCCATAATTTTCAAGATCATAATAATGAATTACATGGTGGTTCAGTCTCTTTCCAATCTATCTGAAGATTTGTGGTTGATATCCTGTTGTAACTACCCTTAGAGATTCTTTCTCTGATATCAAATCCATTTGCTGTTTGCTCACAGTTCACATCAGAATTCAGATCACAGCAATAAAACTAAGGAAGGCACATTAAAAACTTGCCTTTTCTCATATCTTCAGGAATAGAATCAGTGACATCTGGAAAAAACCTCAAGGCACTCTGAACCTAAAATCAAGATAACAGCCTGTGTCATGCAGACAACAGCAGACAATTACTAAAATAAACCACCCAGAATAATCAGACATATGGGCCAGTCATAGGTCTTACACATAAGTAAGATTTGGGAACAATGCCCTGTCCCTGATCCTGTGGTGGCAGAGCCATCACCCTTGCTTGTGCCCTCTGCTGCCATGCCAGGGCATATGGCACTAGCACAAATGTCCTTTTCATGCTGTCTGCAACAACCACAGCAGGATCTCCCCTAGTTACCAGTGCTGCTGGGATTCTTTCATGGCCATCCACTGTCCACTCCTTGAACAGAGCTGCCAACACCTCCTTTCTCCTTGCTGTCTCCTCAGCCTTCTGTCTTTCCACCTCCTCCCTTTCCTCATGTTTGCTCTTTGCCTCAGCCCTCATCTGGACCAGCCTGTAGGACATGGGAACATGGATTAGAAAGAGACCATCATGGGCAAACTTGAGATTGATTAAGCCTACCCTAAAGAACAAAACAAAAGGAAGCAACTGTTTGCTGAAATTCCTGCCTATGTGGAAGACATTTAATGGAAGATCTTCTGTGCAGCTCTCCTACTTTTGTGTCATTTCAACAGTGACACATTTTACCTTCACATTTATAATGACATTCATCATTTATTGTGTAGATGTCCTTCAATCTCCTTTCAATTCTTGCAGGGAGACAGCAGGGAGACAGGTGCATAATTTTGCTACAGTTGATTTACCAACAAAATTGCATCAGTCTTCATTGTCTCCAAACTCAAGTACCTTTTCACACAAGCACTTCACTGGCAAAGAACAATGTTCAATAAAATTTCTGAAGCAGCCTCACACAATAGAGCCTTCACTGCCTTAGGACAGGGATAATACCTCAACCTCTCCATCATTTTCAACACATGGAGTTTGCAGGTTTGGACTGCCAGTCAGCTCCCTTTCTTCCTGCTTTTATTTTCTTTGCTTCTCTAAACACCCAGCCATGTTTTTCCCATCCTCCATTTCACACAACAAAAGAAGTGAATAAAATTTATCCTGAACTCATCTGCTTTGATTTTGACTTTGTTAATTTATGAAATGGGGGAAAAACCTTTAGGAAGGTCAAAATGCTTAAAGCCAAATGATCAGTTCATCTGGAGAGAACAGCTCCTGTTCATGGAGGCTGCTGGAATCTCTCTGCAATGAGGCAGCTGCTCATCTTCATGGCCTTCACACCCTCTGTAGCCATTCAGAGAAAGGGGAATTGCTCCTCTTTTGTACCTGACAACTCCAAAAACTATATTTTAGCTAACGATTCCTGCTCCCTTCTTCCCCCTGTGTTTCACATGCTGTGAAATGGGCTGATCCTGTCCCTGCCCTCTTCCATTCCTCTGGGGTCATCCTACAAATTATAACCCATCAATATTTTCTTTAATGAACAG
The DNA here is from genome assembly GCF_027477595.1 of Haemorhous mexicanus. Lineage (NCBI taxonomy): Eukaryota > Metazoa > Chordata > Aves > Passeriformes > Fringillidae > Haemorhous > Haemorhous mexicanus. The sequence continues at coordinate 7,732,026 of NC_082362.1, read as the reverse complement.
AAAGACCTGTTTTACATGTCACAGCAATACACTTTGATCACAGTCAGTTTTATCACAAGGTCCTTGTTCTTCATGGCCATTTATCACAGAGGTTTCCAAATGAATCATTTGGTTCCTTGATCGATGGTGGGCATTGCACAAGTGCTGCTGAGGCAGCTCAGCCTTGGGCACTTTGATAGCAGGGGGAGGGTAAAATATTTTCCCAACTTCTGACTCCTTCCCAGAGCTGGAGAAGAGAAGGAATGCAGCAGGTACCAACCTAAGTGGACAAACAGATTTTTCTCCAATGTAGCAGAAAGAGAAAACCAGACCATTTGTAGAGGTAGCTCCTCCTCTGGAGCTGTCTGCAAACTGGAAGCAGAGCCTGGGCTGTGCTCAGAGCTGCCAAGGAGCTCTGGTGATTAATCTGGGCAGTGTCCAGCACAAGTTACATTCTGTGCTGCACCTGCACTGGGCTGCAGTTTTGCTTTCATTTCTAGGATCCTAAAACTGGGCAGCTGCATCCTCTGCCTGCTGTCCCTCAGACAATAATGGAAAAACAGGGGTAACAGTACCAGGCACCACCCATTGCAAAGTGAGCTCGTTTTGGATCAGACATTTCCAGAAAAGATGAGATGGCAGCGAGGTGACTTCTCCCTGCAGAACCAAACATGTTTCCTCAGGAAGAGAGCTGCCTGCCTCCCACACAGGGATGGGTGACTCAGCCTGAAGGACTCCCATCCCTGGACAAAGGCTCTGTTTCAGGTATCAGTCCATGTGCATAAGGAATTTCTCCCATCTGTTCTCCTTCCTGCCTTGACTCCCAGTCAGGTGGCAGTTAAGGAGAAACTGGAGGAAGTCCAAGAGAGCTCACTGAGGATAGAAAAGTGTTAGATGGGAACCTGTGATGAATCCTGCCTTGCCTGAAAGTAATGCCAAGGCTCCCAGGACCTTCATTTGGGCCAGAATTTCATTCCTCCACTTTCTGGTGCTTATGTGAGAGGTGTTAAGCACAGACTGGCATTGCTCTTGTAACAATTCCAGCCTGCTTGAAATCCAGTGACTCACATGAGGAGTCTCACTGCTGTGTGGTGTTGTTAAAATCCTGTGTTGCTATGATTTAAGAATCCCATGCAAATCCCACAATACAGTCATCACAAATATGTAAATCCTGAGCTGCTGTGAATGCAAATCCCATGATACTACTACCAGTGAATATGCAAACCTGCTGCAGCCATGATTACAGAACCCCCCTGGCAATGCTGTCTATGGAGATATTTATTTCTGTAAGTCTTGATAGTCACTTCCTTTGACTCAGCTCTGAGAGCTACAAATGCAGGACCTGTCTCCAAATGTAAAGAAGGGCTTAACAGCCAAGGTCAAGATTACAGGTCATGGGTAGCCAACGCTTTGTGTTCAACAAAAGCCCAATCCAAAACCCCAGGAAATTTTATGTATTTTAGTTCATTTGCTTTTTCAAAACAAAAGAGCTATATCCAGGTGTCCCTCTGTGAAGCAACAGGAACAATAAAACTGTTACCAAAGCAAAGGTGTGGCAAGGCTGACATCCTAAACAACCCCCCAGAACAGCCTCTGCTTGAGTAAAACTCACTGAAAGACATATTTCCCCAGCTCATTTGTTGCAGACCAACATTTAAAAAATAGAAAATAAAACTGAAATTCTTTTATCAGAGACTGTATGAAATTCACTTCTCACGCTGCTTTGTTGTATTCACATCTTACAAACTGCAGCAGTATGTTTAATGGAAATGTGGAGACAGATAGAGAGACTTAACATATCCTTTTAAGCATTATAATACTGGGAACTTCAATTATCTTCATTTAAGGTTTATGCATAAGATATGTCAACATTTTACTTCCCTAATTCCTGACACTGAAACCAATTTTCAAGGTGTATGCACTATTTATGCAAATAGGGAGTCATTCAAACAGAAGTCATTATTCTACAAACACAGATACAGAATAAAGTGATCTAGTAGTGAATGAGTAATTTTGACATTAATCACAATCACCTCTGGATCATCATCATGAACAGAAAAGTTCACATCTATATTTTCCTGAACACAGCAATGAAAATAAATTATTATTCATCTAATGGTCTCACATTTTAACCTCAGCATTTTGTAAGGTGCCATGGAACCCCATTCCAACATTCATTAAGTATTATACTAAAGCAAACAGCCCAGAAATAAGCAACAGAACAAAATACAAAACAGTTTCTACTTTAAGAGGAAAAATACAATAGAAAAGGAAAGCCTAAATAAAAATCCTGGGTGAAAGAGTTTCTACAATGTGCCAGGACAATGTTGTTAGCCTGGTCAAGAGAAATCATCCTGAAGGAGGAAAAAAAGATTATGTTTTTATTAAATTTGGAAGACTAGAGAAGAAACCATCTGAAGAGTCTCCCGACCTTTCATACTAATACCTATTCCAAAGAGCTGCTGTCACTAAGCTAGACCAGTTTGGAAGTAGTTTGCATTGCTCATGTGTTATGAGATAGAGCCTAAGGAGGAATTATATCCTTGTGAAGGGCAGAATATTGCATTAAACAGGAATAACTGGTGTTTCATTTTGTGTGCCATGTTCTGGTATTTGTCCTGTTTCTCAAGTTTTATGAGACAAATACAATCCCTGGCACTGCACTCCACAAGGTGTGTTTTGCTCAAGATTCTGCCAGCCAGGCTGCAGGAACACCATTCCTTCTGTAAAACAGAGACCAAGATGCCAGCTCTGGCCTTGTGACCAGCCACACTGTCAGTGCTCTCACCTCTGTGATGTTGTACCTTGCCTCAAAGATTTGAGCTCCTCCGAGACCACCTTCATTTCTCTCAGGTATGGGCCTGGCTTTGTAGGAACGCTATGCTGAGGGTTATGCCTCATCAGGTATTCTGCAAGATAATTGATGGGCTTAAATTTGGTTGGTTCTTGGTCTGATACAAGCACATGGTTTCTTTCCACTGCCATTAACAAATTTTCTGTTCCTGGGATTAATGTAGGGAGGAGGTTGTCGAGCAAATAGAGGCGAGTATCGAGTGTCCCCTCCTCCTCATTGTACCACTCTCTGGCCAGCCAGTCCCCAGGTTCTCTCCTCCTCACCTTTGCTTCTTCTGCCTTTTGTGCTTGAACCAACCTCATCTTTGTCTCCTGCAGACTCAGACACCTTTGTTGTACCTTTTCATGAAAACACTCTTTCCACGAAGTGTAATTCCTAGGACTTGGCAGCTCATCACCCCCCTGATTGCTTTCCATCGCTGTTGCAGTCCCATCCTTATGTCCAAGTTCAGGATCTTGTAGACCTGCAGATTGGGCTGATTCTTCTGGCTGAGCAGCCATACCTCAAGCACTGTGACACAGAAAAAAAGGAGCTGTTATGTAATGTCAAAAAATGCAGCAGTGCCCTAACAGGTGACACAGGAATAGAGTCTATTGTTAGGCATTAACTAATATTTTTTCTGTGTTCCTTTTTTATTCTGTTACTGCTGCTTTGTACTCTTAAATAAATACAGACCCTTTACTTCAAAGATCAGTAAATGATTTATAAAGATTAATTATGTATCACAACAGCCCTTGGAGACAGAGCAACTAAATGAATGTGTTCCTTTCTTAGGGCAGAAGAAACTGAGACACAAAAGGGGAATGATTAATTTCAGGCCACTTAGAGACTCAGAAACCAAGCAGTGAACAGTGCTTGGAACTTATCCCCCAGTTCCAGCCGGTGGAATCCTCTTACCCCCAGCACATAATTTCTGTTTAGGTCCATTCCCTGCCTCCAGGAAATTCAGTGGATATGAGACAAAGGAAGGAAGTAATGGAAAATTCCAGATACCCAGGAGCAAGATTCCTCTATGTGCTTCCTCTGCTTCAGCTTTTCTGAGGCCGTGAATAACAGTGAGGAAGCTTGTCCCACAAACTGCTTAACTTCAACAGCAGCAACTATTTTTTGCTCTGGACATTTTGTTAACGTAACAAGGACACAGGTGCATGGGTCAACAGAGCTTCTACAGAAAGGAGAAACCTATACCTGAATTCTGTGATTAAGTTACTCACAAGCATTTTATGTTGTAGATCACTCTGTAAAAGAATAATCCCTTTACAGTTTCAAGAACTTCACTACTTAAAATGTTCATCCTGTGAAATATCAGAAAGAAGCTGAGCTGCTCACAAGGCATAATTTGAAAAATATTCCTATATATCTCCATGCATAACTGTCTGCATCTGGAATGGGATTAACACACACAGAATGGAGCACAAGACTGGCTACTACTTGATTCAAAGCATGAAAAATCAGCAGCATGCTGAAAATCCCCCAGCTCAGTGTTGAACACAGCAAGGGAAGGATGATATTAATAAATAATCTAAAACCGTTCCAAATTAGAGATGAAGCTCTACTCTGAACTTGTTGCCACTCTACCCTCTTCAAGTTTTTATTTAAAAGTGCTTTTCACTGAGGCCTTTCAGTATCCATAGCAATAGCACTACTTTTGATATGCACTGCTCTTCCTGCTTAAGCATTTGTAGCTGTTCTGAAGCCATTCAGCCTTCCAGGAAATGCATAAATGTGATCTACAGCCCTCCTGGCACACAAATTTAATTATGAATATGTTGACCTTCTGGTTCATTAACACTGTTGGAGTACAAATACTGCCTGGATGGGTGGGATGTGTCACAGCGTTAAAATTCTAGGTTTGTTTTCTCAATGGGCTCGTTGGCAGATTCTAGTAAATTTTTCCAAAGGCACATTCCTGCTGGGAATGGGATGGCTCAAGCTGCCTACCTGACCCACATTGAGGGTTTTAGGTTGGTAGTTGGTTTTGCTACCAAAGGACATGAGCTGGAAAGGAGTCTGGATTTACAATGGTGGAAAGGGAAACCTGTCCACCCTGTGGGATTGTTCCTTGCTTAGGTGAGTTCCTTTCAACAAGCTGTAAAACCAGAGTCCTTGGTTCAAAGCAGGGTGTTAACCAAATGTTCTGGTCACATTCCAAATCAGCTGGTTTTGTTGTGCCAAAATAAACTGTTCTTGTCGTTTCAAATACTTATGTTATTTCTTAAACATCCTTTAAGAAACCCTCTGCAGTTTCTGTGCAATGTTAAAGTGACAACTGTACTCTGCTTTATGAGGTGGCTGATTCTGAAAGATGATGAATATGTTTTCGACACTGCTCTCAACCTTTTGGTAAGATGGTTTTGAGGATTAGTAAATGTTTATAAAGGATCTCCATGCCTCTGACCAAAACAAAACATGAAACAAGCAGTGTGACTGTTCTGTCTCCATTCCATGGCATCCACGTAACTCCAGGAATGGAAGCAGAGCATGGAGAACTGTGCCCAGTGCTTTAATGCAGTACAGATGAAGAAGACTAAGAGGGTATGGAAGAACAAACAAAAATAAAAAAACAACAAAGGAATGCTACCATCAGGTCATGAAACTTGGGATTTGTGGAGGATTACAGAGACACACAATGGATAAGACTCCATTGGCTCATAACCTTCAGTGATTTTCATTAGTTGAGAATTTGGCCCATAAGGAAGAATTTCTCCACTGAAAGGATGGTCAGGCATTGGAAGGGATGGAGCCACCATCCCTGGAAGTGTTCAAGAAACAACTGGACATGGCACTCAGTGCCATGGTCACATTGACAACGAATGTTGGATTCAAAGATCTTGGGGGTGTTTTCCAAACTTAATGATTCTATGAGTCTGTGATTCTACAATGATATTGAGAGCTCTCAGGGCCTATGGCATTCCCAAATGGAGCCAAATAACAGCAACCATAGAGCACAGAGGCAAGCTCTAGAAACACCCAGGAAATTTGAAGTGTGATATAAAGTTTCCTGTAAGCCTTTGTTCAAGCTGAAGGCAAGATAAGCTTTCCATTATTTAGTAGGATGCCACTTCCCTGGCTCCTTTTCTGTAAGAAAAATATTCTTGCTGGAATCCCTGCAGGTACAATAAGATTATCTCAGAAAACCCAAATGTGCTCATAAACAATATTCTTATGGTTTCATTGTTATTCTGTTAGAGAATTTTGATGGGTGGGATAAAGCCAGGAACTACTAAAACTTGTTTAGGTAAATATTTTCTAGATGTTTGAGTTATAAAAGTCCATTCAAAAACAAAGTTCAATCTCTTTGACATTCTGTTCCTCAGAAATAATTGTGCCTTCCCCTCATGTGTTTCATAGAGCATATTTATCTCATCAGAAAAAGCCCAATACCCTTTTCATACATGATCTTTTCAATACAATTAAAATTTTAAAACATTTTCTCCTTTGCTTTCTGAAGCTTTGAAGAACTGTTTTTCTTACCTTTGGAGCAGGTCTCAAAATAGATCTTATTCCTCCTGTATTCAAAGTGGCTTTGCAAATCAACAGGGATTTAATAAATGTCCATCAACCATTAAAAATCTTGAAGTGAATTAGGGATTTCTCAGACCTGCTGTGGAGCTGGGCTGTGAGTTTTACTCTTCTCTGTGTTTGCAGTTGCTAAGCAATAATCCCAAAGGTTGCTATGTCTTTCCACGTTCAAAATTGCTGTAGGTTGTCTTTTGGCTTTGGCACAGCCCAACAGACTCTTCTGTACTGAACTTAGAACATGGCATCACGTGACTGAAAATAAAATAAAATCAAGAAAGGACTATGAATAGCAACAGAGAACATTAAGGGCACAAACAGAGAATCTGCAGGTGCCAGTGACAGGGTACCTTCAGATTCAAGGTTCACAAAGTCCAGAACTGTCTCAAGCCCATTACCAGCTGAAGGGAGGACTGTGTTAACCAGATGTGAGAATCTCAGACATAAAAAGAAATTAATTACAAACTCAATTTAAACATTTTCAGGCTTTCTTTCTTGTGTTGCTTTGAAGCAGCCTTGCAGGAAAGGCACACAAGCGTTAACGAGGGGGGAGAGCATGGTGCCATTTTGTCAGACTCCATTTAAACCTGAGTCTAAAGGAATTTGATGAATTCCCTTTCCTAATCTCTCCTATATTCTTTGAAGAATAATATGACAGGAAAAGGAGAAGGCAAAAGACAAACACATCTACAACAAGCATTCTGCACTCATTTACACAAATGTAAATCAGGTGCCTGTTCAGCAGTTCCCTTGGGTAAGGCACGACTTCCAACTGAGAAACTTATGGCAATTTCTACCAGGAAATGAGGTTTATCTAATGCTGTTTCTTTCTTTGTATTCTATACTGGAAGTGGCAAAACCTGCAGGAAAACTGAACTGTGACTTTATCTATGATATTTGTCATTAGAACAGCTGCAAGGTGCCCTGCCCTCTATTAGTCTCCATTTCATGGAATAGCCTGTAAGAAACCTTGAAATAGAGGCCAACTTTCATGTGAAAAATACACTGTAATAAATTATCATTTCTTAGCTATTTATTTGGAGAAACATATCTGAAGGAAATATGCTCATTGCAGTGCATTTCCAAGATGTGTCAAAGTCTAGCATCAATTATGTTAACAAAATGAAGCAGAAAATTAGTGCTCAGGAGTAATTTAAAATGAGGCTTTAAACTGGATTGTGCACTTTTTCCTCAAAGCAGTTTGCTCATGATTAATTCCTGTTATCTCTTCTCCCAGGTGGCCTTGGTTTTTCCCCTTTGCAATTCAGAATTCTGTTGCTATTATGATTAACATACAAAACTTTTTGAGAATGAAACATAAATTTTTAAAAAAAAGGTAATTTTTTTCCAACCCCCAAACAAGAATATACAACTAGAACTTAGAAGGATGGATGAAAACAGCTCTATTTTTATTTTTCTGGAAGTGGAATCCCGTGGGTTAAGCAAACCTTTAATTGTACTCTATCTAACTTGGCTGTTATCCCTTAATGTTTCTGCTAAGCAAAGTGTATCCTTTTATTATGCCACCAAATACTTGCACTGTTGACAAAATAATGGGCTGAATATGTCATCACAGATGTTTTGCTGGAATTGCCTCTTCTATCTTTTTTTTTTTTTTTGTTTTTCTCTGTAAGATACATTTTGGGAGCACTCTGTTGTCTTTTGCAGCTGATGCCAAGATTATGCAATAAAAGCCCTAACATGCAGTAATAATAAGTTATGTTAGCCAGGAAAATGTTTGCAGTGTATTAAATAGTCAGTTTTGGAAACGTGTACAAAACCAGCTCATGTACAGCTCCACTTCTTTGAAATGCTACTCTGGGCTGAAGCAGCAGGTGCTGACCACAGTGCTGCCAGCACAGGAAAGAATAAGGCCACAAGCTTCCAGTCTGTTTTTTGTACCAACCCTGATGCTGTGACCACAGCCTGCCCTCTAATTGCTCTTTTCAATCCCAATACATCTGCCTTATAGCTTCCTCCTCCACATTTAAATTCTGCTGCTAAAAATACCCAAAACATTGCACATGGAAATTACACCTTCCTAGAGGCTGGAAAACTGTCACAATTTGTGGTTGTTGTAGCTAATAACTGATATGTTGGACTTTTAGTGAACTGTAGATAGCAACTCCGTTGTTTACCTGTGGTAAATGTTTCTTAAAAGTGTTTGCTGTTCAAATACCTGGAAGATCTACAGGGTATATGAAAATTACACAAAAGTCTATTTGGAACCTGGTTTAAATAATAATTTCTTGATAGTAATCCCTGCATGACTGGATTAAAATCCAGAATGAAACACCAATCTCAGGTGAGGGAATGGCTATAATATTTTGGGTATTTTAGTCTTCCACCAATCCTCTCTATCAATGCAGACATACCTGAACATGAGCTATGGGCGTGAAAGCAGCCCTATATTTGCATGTTTAAGACCCTGGCTTGCTGTGCAGCCCACTCTAAACACAGTTTAGTCCAATTTCGGGAGCCTGTCCTCCATCCCTTATCCTCCATCCTCACCCGTCCACCAGGAGGCAAAATGATCCATTAGCAAGCCTGACTTCTCCACTGCAGCCAAGCCCAGCTACAGGCGACTCCCTGATCATTATTTAACTGGGAAATAACCTAAGGAGAGACCATGTGGCTTCTCCAGTTCTTAGATTTACAGGGAAAAAGTGCTATCAGCCTGAGAACAGATCGAAGCAGCATCAGCCGTGTGCTCAAATGGAATCCCTGGGTTGATAGACACTCCTGACAAAGAGTTTGCTCTGTTTAACGTTTAGAACAGTTTATGGTTATCATATGTAATGTTGCCATTCAATTCCCAAGAGACAATTCTTGATCCCAGTCACCTCCTTCCCATGAATTTTGTAGATTCTTTGCAGATCCAAATTACCTCCTTCTGATGAATTCAGTGGCACCAGGCTGAAACTGCAAAGCAAATGAAGTTTAATAGCACTTGACCCTTTGTTTCAAACCCCCAAACGCCCAGCAGTTCTGCATCTGGGAATGTTCGAATGCTTAAGATGTAATCCCTAGACTCGGGTTTTGGTGCATTGATGTATGAAGAGGTGTTACATGCTGCTTTCACTATGGAGTTACTATTGCTGCCTAATCCAAGGAAAAGCTCCGCTATGTGACCATTAATGCCAGCTTTCACCAGGGGTTGCCATACCCACCATCACGGCTCCCGGTGGGATGGGATTCCACAAACCATCACCAGCCAGGAGGCACATTAAGGGTGCCCTGCTGGCATAAATTAATAAAAGCCACCTGTGAGGCTGAGGGACCCAGGGGGCGATGCCGAAACCCCTTCAGCAACCGGGGGGAGAATGCCGGCACCCCAGCTCCCTCAAGAACGGGGTGGGGATGCCGCGGCCCCCCTGCCCATCGCAGCCCCCTCAGGAATTGGGGTGAGGATGTCGAGCCCCTCCAGCCTATCGAAGCCCTCTCACGAACCGGGGTGAGGATATCGAGGCCCCCAGGCCACCGCAGCCCGCTCAGGGACCGGGGCTGGGAGCGCCGGGACCCCTCAGGAGCCGCCGGCGCCGCGGGGGTTAACGCGGCACGGCCGCCAGGGGGCGGCGCCGCGCGCGCGCTGACAGCCGGCGCGTGCGCGCTGGCGCCTCATTGTGCCCGGCCGGCCCGGCCCCGCCGCGCCTCAGTCGGCGAGAGGCCGCGGGCGCGCGCGGAGCTGCTGCCGCTGCCGCCCCCTGCGGCCGTCGCCGCCGCGCCACCTCCGCTCCGCTCCCTTCCCCTGTCCCCGCCATGGAGTGAGGCCCCCGCCGGACGGGGGGGCCCCGCCGCGCCTCGATGGCTCTGGTCACGGTGCAGCGCTCGCCTACCCCCAGCGCCACCTCCAGCCCCTGCGCCTCGGTGAGTCCCGGCGGGCACTGAGGGCAGCGCGGCGCTCGGCGGCCGTTGGGGTCCGGCACGCGGCGCTGCGCATGCGCCGCACCCCCTCCGCCTGACCCCCCCCCCCCCCCCCCCGCCCCGGTGCCGCCGGTGTCCGGGCCCCGGGCCGGGGGCGATGCGGCCCGCGGTGCCCTGGAACGGGGCTCACACACCCCCGGGCTGTGGCCTGCTGACAGCCGAGGGGACGGGCGGGGGTCCCGGTGCCCCTCAGCAGGCCCGGGCTGGGGCAGGGCAGCTCCCTGTCGGCCCTCGTGGTATGGCAGGGTCCCGGTCATACCCAGCCCCTCTGTGAAGGATGCGGCGGCGCGGGGCTGTTTCCATAAATCCGCCCGGTTTATTCTGTGTTCATTGTATGCGGTGGGAGAGGCGGGAAGCGTGTGTGGAAGCGACCTGACATGGTTGGGGCTCCGGCCGTGCTCAGCTGATCTCATCTGACAGCACCCTCTGGGTATCCCCAGTGCCCGGCTCTGCCTTTGCGGGCCGCCAAGGTGGTTTTTTCCCCCTTTTTTTAGAACGGTGCATGTAATCTCCACAGGGCTCTGTCAAGCCCAGGAGAGACACAGAACGGCCAGATTCCAAATCCCTGCGTGAGATGTGCGGCAGGACAGATGTTCCCATCGCTGCCGTGGGTTAGGCAGGCAGCTTTGGAGGCTTCTGCCTTTCCATGCTCTTTAAACTTGGGACAGGCTGTTGTTTTGTTTGTTGTTTGTGCTTCTCTATTATAAACCCCTGCACGTTAACCCCTTAAGCTGCGACCTACCCCCCATGTGCTGTTTCTGATATAGTCAAGGATGAGAATGAAAATAGCTTTGCTCTCACTACTGTACGCTTAGTTCTAAGTTAGCATTTATCCTTAAAAAACCTCATGCATTATCACACTGCTGTTATGCCTGATTTGCGAATGTTTGGAGGAAGGGAATAGTTGAAATCCCAGTTGCTTCCATCCTCAGTGGGGGGGAATGAAAAAGCCAACTACTCTGAAAATATTTCTTGTTGTGTTAGGTAACCTCTTCTGAAACTAGATCAGCTGCTTGACAGGTCCTGCCTGCCCCAATGGCATTTTAGCTGTCAGAACACTTACCTCTTTTTTTCCCCCTCTTTCATTCCCATGTCTCTCCTAAGGTATGTTTACTTAGCAACACAGATTAATTTCGCTTATACTTACCTGCTATAAATATTAATGTGCTGCATTACTTCAGAGATTTCTTCCCCTTCTGACTTCTTTACCCTTTCCACTACTCCTTTTCCCATACATTTATAGCATTGAATGCATCTAGTGAGAATAGATTGGTCTCTCTTGGCATCTTCCTTCTTTCTCCCATTTGGATGCATCTTCCTTGGATGCATAGACCCTCCCTTTGTTAAATATTTTATATATATATGAACAATTAGTTGTATTCTCTAAAGCTTTTCCATCTGCAACAGCCAGGCTGTTTCCCAACCAATTAAATTAAATTGAAATCATGCTGATATTTGGATACTACTTAGTTGTTAAATATAAAAGCAACTCCCTGTGGAGCCTGATAAATCCAGAGGATGCAGCCTTGGGTTTATGTGTCTATATTCTGTTTCTCCCATGACATGATATGGAGGTGTGTTCTGTACCAGAAATAAGTGTGTGGCGTATTCCTGGCCTGGTTTTGGGCTTCATAATTACTTCTGCTTTCTCAGACTCCTCTTGCAGTGTAAAGTGAACTTGATTTTCATCACGATCTTAACTGCTATTGTTTGAACACTTCTGCATTTCCTGTTGCAGCTTCCTAACCACACTTCACTATTGGGCTGCCCTTTTAGCCTCTTAGATATCTGGGGTGGGTTGTTTCTCCCTCCTTCTGTTAGAGCTCGTGTGTGTTCCTCCTTTGCCACAAACTTCTTGTTTCTCAATCAAAACTTTATCATTTCAGATGATTCTACTTCCTCAGCTGCTGAGGGTTTGTGAGCAGGGCAGAAACATTTTTAGTCCTTAGGAAGGCTTTGGTCCTAAGCCTGCCACACTTGCCATTCTTCTGGATCCCTGTCAACTGCAGCAGGAGGACTTGATTCTTTCAGTTTTAAGTCAAATTGTTTCAACCAATCTGTAGTAAACTGATGGTTCCTTTGACTGTCTCCAGGTTACCTCTTTAAATGAAAGCATCAATCTTGCTCAATAATTTTATCAGTAGGATAAGGGTCTGTCCTTGCTGTTTCTGAGCAAAGATTATCTGGTAACTGCTGGAACTTAGCTGCTTCAACTTGTGGCAAGGGAGAAGCATGTCAGTGTGCAAGCATATGGCTCTGTCTAATTCTGTTTCCAGGTCACTAAGAATTTTGAGGACAGAAAAGGATTCTCTTTTTAAATTGTTTGATGTCTTTTTGCTTCAGAGATAAACTTCTCAGACAAGGAGAAAGGGTGAAATTGGTGTCCTCAAACTGAGTTTTTTGCATTAAGTATGCCCTATAAACCGTTATAATTGGCTCTTAGAGAGTCAGGGGAATAGCTGATCTGAATCACTCTGAAATTGGACGGCTTTTATTTATAGGTTTTTATCTTGTTCTCATTGCCACAGAGCATCTCATGAGCATTCATTTCAGGGTAGTTCATGCAAAGTGTTGATTATACATTTACAGCCCTCTGGTTGCTTGATGACTTGTAAAATTCCTTTAATTGTCTGTCCAGACTTTTGCTGTTTGTTTTGGCCTTTGGTTATGCAGCCACTCTTGAGAAATAAGACTGCAATCTTCACTCTCATTGAGCAGAGCAGTTGTCTTCTGATGTGCCATGTTAGCAAAAGTGGTGGCAGACAGGGCCATGCTACAGTAAAATACAAAGACGCCATGAGGTCCTTGGTGCTGATGCTGTTGTATTGCTCAGTGCAGTTCTTTGATGATAATTACCTGTATTGGAAATAATCTATTGAAACTTGGCCTTTTAAGGTATTTTTGATGCTCAGTTACCAAAAAATTGTATCTGTAATTTCTGGAAAGTGCTATTTTCCTTTTGTTTATTATATCTCTTTCCTGAGAAGTGAAGAAGCTGGGCAGGCAGTCTGGCCCTGGCTGCTCTCACAGTTCACTTGTCTTCCCTACCCCGAGGGAGACAATATGCTTCTATTGGAAGGGACCGACTGACCCAAAAAGAGAGGATACACTGGGTATATGTTGTTCTAAAATGCACAGTTTGGGAAAAAAAATATGCTAAAGCAAATGAAAACCTAAACCATTGGACTTCCCCTCCTTAACCTCAGGAGAACAGCTTGAGCAGGAAGTAGAGTCCTGGAAATGTGTTTGGGAGTGTCTGTCATGTTGTGCTTGGAAGCTCCTTGCTGGTAGAATGTACAGGAAATATTTTCCTCACTTCTTTATGGGGAAGCTAAATATAACATTTTTCTACCTCTGGTCCTGTAATTGCTGTTGAACAATGTGGTAATTGTGAGTTTACTTAATCATTGATAAGTCCGATCTATCTCATATAGAACTTACTTTTCTATTTTCCTTTTTTTAAATAAATAAATTAAGATCTTGATTGCTGCTGCATGGATAAGGTTATGGAGACTTGATTTTTGGAGGAACTAAAATGTAGCTGGGCAATCAGAAGCTTCCTATGAAATATTTAGTAAAGTTAGGAATGCCTAATATTTGAAGATGCTCTGACCAGTAAAGATCATCTATTGTTTCTTGGTTTTCTCCAGCTGATGTCTTTCAGGCCTAGCCAGAGCTCTGAAAACTGAAGGTTTTGGAGGCAGTGGCCCAGAAGAATGAGCTGATTCCTGCTTTAGGCAAACCTTGTAGTGCCCCACAGGTACCTGTTTCCTCTGGTGCCAGCTGTCATCATTTGGGAGATAAAACTGTTTCAGTGAGGTGATCTGTAACTTCCAGTCTTTTAAATTTCTGCTGAAAGCCCTGTGAGGGAACCAGGAGGCCTCCACCTCTTCCTGGGTGTGATGCTGTGTTGTTAAAAGATGATTTCTCTCCAGCTGGACAAGACCAGGCTGTTGGAGCACAGATAATTTTTGTGTGTGGAAATGCATTCATGTGTGAGACTCTCCTAAAGCAGTTTGATGGTTAAACTGTGACAGAAGACCTGTCCTTCTCTGGCATATCTGCTGCCTCTTGTGTACACACTGAGCAGGTTTCCTCTAGGATCTGCATGAAATGCAATGTCCCCTAAGAGGTGACAACAGTATTTGCAGCTGAGAAGGAGGATGATGACAGTGGAATTGGAGCCTCACTGAGAACCACAGAGAAACATTCTTAAAACTTGCAGAGTGCATGAAAAAAAAATCTTCATTTTTAAAAAGAGATCTAACTCCTTTTGTAGCATATCTCAATGATAGCTTGATTTCAGTTTTCACCTCTTGAGTTTTGAGAAGGAGCTTGTAATTTGAAAATGCAAATAGCTTGTGATGCTGTAATGAGTCATTATCTGACCAGTATTGATTCTTGCTGTTTAAGAAATGAAAATAAGTTGAAAAGGCAGGGTATAGTAACATCTACAGTCATTCTGGGAGCCAATGACATGTTTATTTAAGTGGAAAATGCTATTTTGAGCAGAGACTGCCATCCACAAAGCAGCACAAAGCAGTCTGCTGGAAATATTTTAGTGTAAGAGGGCTGCCTTTATGCAGGGGTAATGCCTGAGGATTTCCAGTTACTGGAAAAAATCCTGAAAGATCTAAAGCTGCAACTCTTCTGTCTTGGGAAATGAAAAAAAAAAAAAAAAAAGGAAATAGCCTTTGGGCAGCTTAGCTCAGTGAAGCTGCTCCCTGATCACAGCCTGCAGCTCAAGGTTTCATTCTTCAGTCACAACAAGCCACATCCTCCCAGGACCAGCTGAAGCAAGGGGGCTCTTTGCAGGCTTTGCAGTCTTCACGTCTGACTCTTGCTGTTGCCATTAGCAAGAAGTACAAATGGAGCTGCTGCTTTGTGACCAGTGCTGCCTTCATGTGAACTGGCCCTGCCACTCAAGAGCTCTTAGGCTGGTCAGTTGCCTGCTCCAGGTGTTCCAGTTGTTTAGTTCAGTCTCTGAATTAAACATATCTCCACTCTGCACCATTGATTTGCCTGAGGGTCCTTTTAATTTGATGATTAGGTAGTGACAATGAAACTCATATCTTTTGCATAAAAGGGGAACCTTGGAAGCAGGAGAAGAGGTGATGCTTATTGGAAGTAGTCAATGATTTAAGCAAGGCACACACTGTTTCTTAGCTTTTGGATGGAAGCTGTTCCTGTGGAGTGCTCTGTTTAAAGGGGTAAAAAATTATGAGGGCTAAAAGCCATTTTTGCATTTCTGAGTTGGGCCATATAAATTGGTTAAATTACTGTCAACCCAACAATCTGCAAAATGTCTTATCACAATACTGCAATATTGCAGTGTGTGTTCATGTGTTTTAGTCAGCATTTGGGGAGGCTTCTGTATATAGGGCTTTGAATGTGTCAATAGCTTTTTGCCCAAATAGAATTCCTCTGAATATGCATCTTATCAGCGTTGCTCATTGCAGGCTGCTCTCCTCTCGGAAGGCAGAAAACGTTGCTGTGAGATGAGTCACACCGTTTAACAGCTTGTTGCTTCCATGGTGAGACGCACCCTTGCTGTGCATGCCAGTGCTCATGGAACTCCTGGCAAATGCCCTATGACCTGAACTCCTTATGGCCCCGTCCATGGAACGCCCCTGGCACTCTGAAACGCCTTGTGCTTGTGGCTCCTCACTGCTGTTGGGTGCACTGCTCCTCCTCCTCTTCCTCCCAAGAGACTCCCAAACTGAGGCTTCATGGAAATAATGAAGTTATTGCATTGGTGGGGGCTGTTTCAGGGTGAAATTATTGGGGAACTTAAGGCCACAGTGTAAACTTCTTGTATTGAAGTAATCAAAGACATTAGAGTATTTCATCTGAGCTATTTTGAAAGAAGTGTTTTATCAGAGATCATACTGTCCCTGTACTGAGCTCATACCAGAGCTCAGGAGGTGGCTTTGAGGCTTGAGCTTTCCACCACTCTGCCAGTGGAGAAGCACAGGAGATCTTGGAGAATTCAATTCCAGAGATGTTGTCTCAGGAGTTGGACTGCAACTTGTAACTGAATTAAATATCTGAAAAGTGAATTTTAATATGGAAAGCCAGTCCTGTCCAGAAAACTGTGGCTGTCCTATTCTCATTGGCTGCTACCATGTCCCTTCTGTTTTGATGTGCAGAACTGTCAGATTTAAAATTGCAGCAAGAACTTTTAAGACTTGTTCAACTGGCTTGGTTTCGCTTCAAGAGCTGACATCTGAGAATTGTGTACATTAGGATTCTTCAGAAAAAACCCTGAAAGAAAACATGTCATGCTTTTCATCTTTTCATTTTACAGGATGATGAGAGGGAGGGATAGGGCATGTGCCTTGCATGTGTAAAGTGCTTTGCTTTCCAAAGGAGAGCTGGTTGGTAGGTAGAGGTAGTCTGACTCTTCTGAGTAGTGCAGGACCAACCCTTTCACTCAGTCCATCTAAAAATGGAGTTTTCCACAGGTCTCTGAAGCTCCTGAATGGACTGCAGACAGTCAGCTGATGTCTGTGAGCTTCTTGTATAGTAGCAGGTAGCCTTTGGAGGCTGCTGTTCCCTTGCAGTACTGAGTCCTGGAGCATCTTCAGTAGGAAACAGGGTGTCACACTGGAAATTTAGCTCATGAGTTGCTGTGGGGCAGGCAGGGAAATGACTCAGCTCTCTGACCTAGGGACAGGAGCTAAACCTAGGTACAAGAGGAAGTGCTAGGTGATGAGATAAGGTGTTTCTGGAATAAGGATTGATTCTTTTTTTGTTCTTCTTTGTTTCTGTTGTCTTTCTTTTTTGTTTTCCTTTCCGAAGTACTCCTCAACAGTTTTAAATAGTTTAAAGACAAACAGCTCTGGGCATGTTCTTCAAAGATGCTGTAACCACTATATTTAAATACAGTTCTTCAAGATGTGGTAGGAAACAGCTAGGTGCTGTATTGTCTTCCAGAGTGAAGAGCAAACCTGGAAATGACAGCCCCTCCCCTTTGCCCTTTCACATTGCAGAATGGTTAACAACGATTTAATTCACACTCTAACCAAATATTTTTTTAATGTAACATCTAGTGAGTTTGATTACTGCTAGTTTGCTCTGGTTTTTTTTTTACAGCTGAGCTGTGCTTACATGGGGGAGCAAACTTGTGACTTCAAAAAGTGAAGTGAAACAGGACAACTTAGACCTTTTTGTTCTTTGTGGTGTTTCTTCCTCATTGGTAGTATTTTGGTTCAGCAGCAGTTACTAGAATGTGTAAGCCTGAATTCCACCTCTTAATGAATCCTGAGACAGCAGCTACCCCTGTAGTGTGGGTTGAGTTTAATATTGCATAAACTTGTCAGTAGAGTTGCAGATGGGAACCAAATATTAATATATTATCTCTTGCTTTTAGTGTTTGCCTGCCACTGCATCCCTCAGCACTTTGCTGTGTGGCTGCCTTGGTGCTGGGAGGGACTTGTCCTTCAGTGCAGCTTCTGCTCTGCTCCTGAATCTCAAATAAGAGATTATCAGGGAAAACCAATATGAGCAGAGCATATTTTCAACCCCCTTCCCAAAAGCTGGCCATAGTTGTAGGATACTTTAAGGCAAGGGAGGTATTACTAGTTAACATTTATAGTGTGACTGGAATAAAATTTGCACAGTCTCAGTGGGTGAATATTTTTCACAGAGACTTTACAGATCCCTGGTTTCATCTTGCGCATCATGCTGCAAAGATAACAACTGTGCCACACGCTTCTGCAACCCACACTTCTGGTCCTTGAAGTGGAATTTTTCTCCTTTACACATAAACCAGAAACTGCTCTGATGGGGAGGAAGCTCTGTTTAACTTAGATCTGTTTGTGTTGACCATACATGGCTGAGACAGTTATTTTCGGGCAGTTAGTTTCTATCTGCTTCTCATATGACTGAGAAAGTTCAAACTTGACTTTGCCTTGAGGAGAAGGGAAAAGTTTGAGAATTTTTTTTTTTTTTTTTTTTTTTTAGTATTTGAGGTGAAGATGGCATGAGCCAAAATAAATTTTTAAGCTTGAGCACTTGCTCATGTCTTGGTCCTGAATTTGAGAAGTGCCCCATTTAAAAAGTAAAGTAATAAAAAACCCAACAAAACCAAAACTAAACAACCCCCTCCCTACAAACAGCCCCACAAAACCCAACCCAAAATTACTCAGCTTGTTTAAAATTTAAACTTGCAAGTTTGATTTTAGGACAGGTGAGCACAGAATGCCTTGAGCCAAAGGGAATGCAAGACAGAGGCAGCTTGAGGTGAGAAGCAATCTGTTTGTGTCAGAATTTAATTTACTTGCTCAGAAGTGGGACATCCTGGACGTACTCCACCCTCCTTAAACTTCACTTTGGTGGTGAACATTCTCTGCATATGCTGTGAGAGATGCTGAAGAGCCCTGAAGGGTGAGAGATACCAGCAGGGTTTTGGTGCAGATTGTCTTCTGGGGGCAGATGGGGAGCGATTTCCTGGCTGAGTGCTGATAGTTTGTCTAACGTGCAGCCTTGCTCTTTGTGGCTTGGCACAGGTTCAGTGCTCTGTGTGGTGTGGAAGCACGCTGTGTAAAACGTGAGAATTTCCTGCTGTGATAAGGAACCAACAGTTCTTCCAACAGGTGCAGTCTTTAGCTGCAGTCCTGAAGATGTAACAGAAATGTTTGCTCTCATGGGCCTTCAGTATTGTCAATCTCAAACTGAGTCTGGCCTGAATAGTTCAGAAGGCAGAGCTTTGCTTTCTGCCTTGCACTGCTGTGATAAGAGAATTAGGAGGGGAAGCTGTGTTCAAGAATCTCTAATCCATGATGGTGACTGTGACTGAAATGAATAATCTTATTTTAAAGGGTGCTCTAAACCACTAAAGCTTTATAAATATTAATTTTGTTCATTTGTTTCCTAATAAAAGGCTTTTATTCATGAAATCGCTATTTATTTATTAACCTGACAAACTAATAGCAAGCTCTCCTCTTTCAGTGTATGCATGTGCCATGTCACAATTCTGCTTGTCACCGTAATAAGAACTTCATTCATCTGCCTTAAAATGTCATTGATAACAACCTGGCAGTGGCCCAGCTTGGAGCAAGTTAACTACAAAAGGCTGCATTGTAAACCTTTCTGAGGGTACATGCTACATTAAGTCTAAAATTAAGAAAAAAAAAAAAAAGAGAGAAATGTGCAGGCTGGTCCGGGTGTCATACAACTGCCAAATAGCTTCAAACCTCTGGAAAATAATGGAATTCTGTATGGAGGAATTCTGGCTGAGATGGGTTAGTTTGGAATGAAGGATGCATTCTGCTCACTTTGAAATCTTTGGGGTACACTGAATTTATAAGCCTCATCTTAAAATGAGAGGGAATGTTTTGAACCACAAGCAGCTAAATGAGAGCTTGGACATGTAAGGATCTTGTTATTTCCTTTAGTCTTGTCTTTCTGCAACCAGGATAAAAGCTACAATCTGAAAACAGTCACATGCCTCTGGAATTTACTGCTGGGAATACTGGGAGTTTGTCTTGGTTATAGAAACCTTCCCTGACCCCAGCTGCAGCCTGGGCACCAAACAAATTTATCCTCCCATAAGTTCACAGAGTGCAAGGAGGGTCTATCACACACTGAAGTTCAAATATCTGGTCTCTGCCAGCTCCTCTGGAGGGACCTGAGCTGCTCCTTGCTCTGCAGTCCTGTGGATGGGGCTTCATGTTCACAGAGGTTTAGGGCTTCCTGCCTTTGACTCTCCTGTTCTTAAAACTATTACAAATTAAATTATATAGCCTGGGTGAGAGTGAACTGATCTGTCCATCAGAGTTTGTGAACTTTATGGACAAAAGCTCCCAGGGACCTTTAGAAGGGGCCATGTCCTGTGCTGCATGTGAGGGCTGTGAGGTTTGGTACAGCCCCTGACTGACCTAGGCAGTCTCACTGAACAATTTAACAGCTGAGTTGACTGTGAAGCTTCAACATATCTTCATCCAGGGTCTTCTGGGAACACTCTAAACATGCATTAAACACCATGGTTCTCATGCTACAGCCCAGACATGGCAAAAGCTCAGGCAGTGTGGGGAAGGGCTTGCTCACAACTGGTGGGTTTACAGTTGGATTTCTTAACTGGAACAAGGACTGCAAGAGTCTTTAAAAACTAAAAACCCAAACCCTGCAATTTCATGCTGCTTCATTTCTGTGGTTTTTGTTTTGTCTCTTTCTTAAGTATAGTGTATGGACAGCGCCATGGGTTAGGGAACACTTCAGCTTCATCTTCAGAGACTTTTCGTATGTAGCCTTCTGCTGAAGTCAATGGGTGTGGAGGTAAGCAGAGTGCTTTCTGACAACATCACTGCCACCCACTCTGCAGCCTGATACACACAGCACTCCTTGTATTTGAACATTGTTTTTCTCCAAAAAAGTCGCATGCGGTTGCACAATAAAGACACGGCTTATTTGTGTAATGCAAATCTGTTCCTGCTTGTTGGTACAAAGTGCAAGCAGCGAGCATTAAAGTGGGGAGACTTCACAGATCCTGCATGAACACTTGCCACTGAACTGCAGTGACATCCTGCATTATGTCAGAATAAAGGATGACATCACAGTTGGTCTGTGAGTGAATGGGATTGAACTCAGGGTTGAATGTTGCTGCCTGGAGCATTTGTGCTGCTGATGCTCAACACCCTTCGCTCTGCTACTGTTTGTTTGTTTATGTATTTTTACAGCTGCTGAGTTTAGTTTCTCAAAGGTTAATTATTTTATCAGGAGCCAGTCTGAACCACAGTTTCCTGTTTCCTTGTCTTTCTGTTGATTTCCTTTCCTGTTGAAACACAACTTTCTCTGTTGGAACAACTCAGTTGCTGCATTCTTCAGTTTCCGTCTAGTGATTTGAAGTGTCTGAAATGGCCTGATATTCTCAGAGATATTGACAGTGGGGTCTGGTGACTAAATTGTTGTGATAAAACAAAAATTCATTGGTTGATGCTGTTGAAATCCGCTGACTTTTCTATGCTCCTAATAGAAGGCTTTAAAATATCCAGCTGCAGACTGATCCTCTCCAAGCATGTGACACTGACATCAGTCCTAGAAGTGAGGCGTTGAACTGCCTCCAAAAATGAGCTCATCGAGTAATATTCAATGCACTGATTTAGCAAAATATTAATTAATTTGATTACATGATCACCTGTAAATACTGTTTGAAAGATGGGAATTCATTCCAATTTTAGTTGCTGCTTTTCCAGATACCAGTGTTATAAAGATCCTGTTGGTAGGACACCGTGCTCCCCCTGTATGCTGGGACCTGGGCTTGGCAGAACCTATCTCTAATTGCCACTAATTTGCTCTAACACTTGGCAGTGTCTTGACTTTTCTTCTCCCTGCATCCCTCCCAATAAACTGCAAGGAATAAGACAATATTCTGTTGTCAAGCCATCCATCTAAAGCCACTGATTAAACTTGCTTAATTTTCTTGTGGCTCCCTTGACTTTTTTAAATGGCTGTGTGAAAACACAGCCATGTGCTTTCCCAGAAGTTTGGGTAGTAGTCCATCTTCATCTTGACCTGCCTGATGCCAAAGCTGAGTGACCATAATGAGATTAAACCCTGGCAGAACAACCCTGGAGGCTTCCTCCCCTCCTGTAGCTTGAGGTCAGCTACAGTAACTGCAACTTCCTCTTACAGCCCACACAAAGGGCGTGCATTCGGGCAACACTGGACTCATGGTGACCCCAAATACTTGCCTATTATTTTATAAACTTGAAGAAACTTTGTATTTTCTTTTAATTACAGTAGTAGCATATTCTAGATGCAACTGTCTGAGCACATCAACATGTGTCTGATTATTAGTTTGAAACATGGGCATAGGAGAAACAGTTTGTTAGAAGGGTTCATGTGCATTTGTGCAGAAGTAGTTTTGTCTTCCTCCCTCCACCCAGTATTTTCTGCCTGTTACTACACATTGCAGGATTGTTAGTTTTGGATTCTGTTTCCTTCTGAATACAAGTCTTTATGGAGCTGCCCATAATGTTGCTCTTTTCTTTCAAGAAACACTGCTGCTAACTTAAGACAGAGGAAGATGCTGTGTGTTGCAGGGCTGTAACGATGCCTGAATTGCAAACTGTTGTGCAACTAAAGAATGGTATTGTGCAAAACAGAGTGGAAAAAAGGCTGCTGATGAGCACAGAGAGTTGAGGCAACGAGAAGCCCCACTTAGAGAGCAAGAGGAGAAGCTGGGTTTGAAGAACAAGCAGTAGAAAACAAGATAGGAAGGCTCCGTTCCTGCAGGAGTAAATGATCCCTTGGAGCAGCCAAGGAGGCTGTTTGATGTGAACTCTGTGCAAAGTTCAGTGGAGGCAATGCTGCTTCTTCCTCCTCCTTGTTTACAAGAAGCTGGCATGATTTCAGAATCAACTACTAAAACATCCTTGGTGGGAGAAGAATTGGGATGACAAAATACTTCTTTGCATCTAGAAAGTTATTGCTACATCAGTAACTGTTGAAGCTGGCTGAGTGGCTGCTGCCTGGTTTTGGTTAATGTCAGGAATTGTGCTGGTGGGAAGTGAGTCCTGGGGTGGGACTGTGCAGTCCCCGTTGTGCCTGAGCACAGTTCTCAGCATACTTCAGATGCTGCCTCTGCAAAATGATGAAATAAACTTCCTCTTTTCCCTGTAAAATGCCTGTGTTACACACATCATGGAGTTGTTTCTGTCCATCCTTATTTAACAATAACAAGGGTTGTGCAGAAAACATGCAGGGCATGGAAATGGAGAGCTGAGCCCCATCTATCCTCTGCTGCTGAAGGGTGGGAGGAGGTAGGGAAGCATGGAAAAGAGGAAAACAGCTTTGCCTGTGCCTGTTTTGATACTGAAGAGCTCTTCCCAGTGATCTGAGAAGGGGGTGGGGAGAGAACCAGATGCTCTTAGGAAGTTCATACCATTGTTAATAATGTAATTCACAGATGGTGGTGAAGGCCTTGAAGAGGCTTTCATGCAGTACTTACGCTCTGTAACAGATCATCACATAAGGGCTCACAAATAGAGATGACTTAATCCCAAGGATGAGTCTACAGTGATCTGTTTGATGGTAGGCCTGCAGATCACTGCAACCTTTTAAAACAGTCAGGAGCCTTCAGGATCCCTGGATGTTGAATACTAGAATTGGACCAATCCCTAATTAAATTGTCAGGATAAAATGTTCGTATAGCTTTGAGACTTTTCCAATTAAAATGGCTCTTGAAATTAAGACACAAGTTCCTTTGTCTTGGTACAGAAATCAATACAGGTAAAGCATGAACATCAGTTTATACAATGACATCTTGCTAAGAGGCAGTTCTGCTTTTATTTCCATTTGTCTGCTTGGAGCTGGAAGCAGAGCTTGTGTGTGTTCTGAATAGCTGTCAATACTTTGTGACAGCTAAGGATGATTGTGCCTTGCATGTCCTCCTGTTGAAAAAGAAGTCACTCATACCTACCAGCTTTACAGCAAATGTACAGGCTGCTGGTTTTCAGACATGTAGAATCAGGAAAGATTTAGCTCAAGTGCTTGCAATAAAATTCAATATTTGTATGTTTGTGAGAAGCTTAGTGATAAGATCTTCACGGGCTGCTGGTCAGCTTTTGCTGTAAGCTGTGTAACTACAAGTATTTATCAGGGACTTGTAAGCAATACTGGCTTGCATGTGTAGCACTAGAAATCAAAAGTTTCAAATAACATGAGAACTGATCTTGGCTTTGTTGTTTGTTGCTGTCTTTTCAAGTGCAGCTTCTCCTTCTCTAAGAGACATTCCCATTGTGGCTTTTATTATTATTAACTTCTTCAAGTTTAAATTGAGTTTAGTAAATTGACTTCTTGTGATGTTTGTCATGTGATGGTTTATGAGCTCTCAAGAATGTGCTCCTGTGACTTAGCCATGTATTTGCCTGTTCCAATGCAGGCTGTATCATGTGTTCTTGTTGGTCTTGCATTTGAGCTAAGTAGTGGAGGGGGTTGGGAGGAAAAAAAAAAAAAAAGGTGGGGGGGAACTAATTCAGGGCTAAGCTACCAGAAATTCTCAGACTGCTTAATTTGTGACCTTGTTCCCTAGTTAAATGCAACCCAGGGTTTTCTGCCATTTCCATAGTTTCACAGAAGTGTTTTCTGCATTAAAAGCTGAGTTTTTCTCTTACTACCCTTGTTAAAAACCAGGAAAACCCAATGCTTTGGTAAAAGAAATACCTTGACATCTTGGGAGAAAAGATTTTTTTAATCCTTGGTGGGTGGGTGTGCCTTAACTGAGAAAGTTAGAAACTGTCTTTCTGATCCACATTTTTTTTGCATATATCAACTGTGGCATCTGTAAAGCAATATCTTGATTACTGCAGTAAAATGAACAAAGTTTAAATGACTGCATCTGTGCCAAGAATTTTTGGTTTCTCCACGATGGCCAAAGTTTTGGAGCATTAAAAATGCTATCAGTGAGTCTCCAGTTCCTTGTCCCACTGCCTGCCTGTGATGTCTGTGTCCAGTGGAAGCAGAGCCATCCCAGGACTAAGGACTCACAAGGTTTGTTTTAGGTTTGTTTTAAGCAGCACTTTCCAGCATTGGACATCCTTCTGTTTATTTTCCTGACACCATGTAATGCTGGTTTTCATTTATATACACATACATTTATGTATATGTGCTGCTACTGCTGTTGAATCCTCTGCATTTCCCCCTCTGCATTTGTGTAAATCATGTTCCAGCAGAGCTGTACCTTATACAGTTCCCATACTATGAGGTTTTTTTGTAGTTTTTATGTCTGCGTGGGCTAAGCATTTCTTTAGATTTGAATCCAACATCAAAGTAACATTGGTTTAATACAATGTTTTTATATCACCTTTTTTCCTTCAAGTTGGATTTTATTTTCAGCTCTGACTCTCTTATTTTTGCTGCATAATTTGAGACTTTTTGCTTGCTCTTCACATTATTTAAAAAAAAAACCCAACCCACACACAAAACTCTGTTTTCCTTAGCTCATACAGTATTTCCACTTGGCTCAGAAGATGTGGATTTGTGAGCTGAGGGAATCCTTGTTTGGCTGGTCATCCAAGCTTTCTTCAAGAGCATTAGAAGGATCTACAGCTTAAGTTCATCAGAGGGATGACCTGCTCTAGTTTTAATGAGATTTATTATACCTGTACCTGTTGGATTCTGTGGTTTTGATCTTCAAAATGGTCTGAATAAACCTGTTAGTGAAAGCAAAACCTTTGACAGAAAACTGACTCTACTCAATCTGCCCCGTCTTTGGATTATTGATTTTTGGAATTAAAATAATGTCCGTTGTGGCATTGGCATGGAACTTCTGTGAGATGTTTGGCAAAATGCTTGTATTTTCTACTCCTCCAGTCCCCCTCCTCAGAAAACCACACTGATCAAACCCTGATATCGCAGTCCAGGCTTGGAGAGGGTGGAAGAAACAAATCTGTATGTGGGAGTTGATGGATGATTGTGTGTGGATGTTATGGATACAGCTGCATTCCTAACACATGCAGGAGAGATTGGGAGGGGTCGGTCTTGGCCAAACGTAAATGTGTATTTTCCCTAAAACTGCCTTTGTTTTTCATGAAAGCTTAACAGCATTTAGTGATTTGAGTTTTGTTAGCTTAAAGAACCTGAGGGTTCTCGATTTACTCCAAAATGAGTTTCTGTGAACTTTCAGCTTGTCAAATATCTGTGGTCCTCCAGGGCCTGGAAGGGGATCCAGAGCCGCTGGAGGGGTATAGATGTGCACTGGCTATGGTTGAGTGAAGGCAGCCCTGGGGAGCAACACGAGCAGGGAAAGTGGTGTCTGGAATGAGAGTATCTGGGTCAGCCTCCTCCAGAGCTGCAGGACACGTGAGATGCTGCTCTAGTCTGGTTTAACTTCTTTCAGTGTGGTGACTTCCACGGAGGTTTAACACAGCTCTAGAAGATGCAGGTTGACAGGCCTGCAGCAGACGTGGTCAGTGAACACAGAGATTTGACTTGTTCCATCAAGATTTGGCAAGCCTGATGACTGGGTGATCTCTGGAGCCATGAAGAGGAATGTGGCCTGTCAATAACAGAACTCATCAACTTTCCTGTGCTGGCGCTGGGATTTTGGACATGCAGCACTCAAGTCTGAGACAAATGCATTGCTGGGTGTAACGCCTTTCCTTTTTTTTATTTGTACCTATTAATGGAAGCAGAGAGCATAATGTAATCTTAAAATAGCTCCTCCGTGAATGCAGAAACATTCCACTTCTGACTAATTGGCCATTCAGAATGAGCATTTAAATATGCACCAGAGACTGAGCGGCGGCTTTCCATATCCGCGTGAATGGAGCTGGAAACGTGCTGCACTGCAGAGCTGTGCAGGCTCCTTGCTTTGTCCTCCTACCCCACACTCCTCACTCAGTGTGACTGCTCTACCCTGAGAGGCAGAGTGCATGTCCTGCTTGCTGTCTCTTTGGTTAGGCAGCAAGCTGAGGGGGCTGTTCATCTTCTCTACTCTCGAGATTGAGGATGTTGGAAGCACTAGGCTGATAAACAGTCCTCGAAACCAGATTTCTCTTTCTCTTGGTTGTGAATGACAAGGAACACAAAGAGCTTATGGTCTGAGTCCTGGCTCCAGTGCATGCCTTGGAGAGTTGGGCATGCACCAGGGAGGCCATGTGCAGTGTTTTGACTCTGGCAGGCAGGGCCTGCTGCCCCAGAGCATCTGGCCCAGCTTCACAATGAGAGTAAGGCACACAGATACACGTGGGGGCTGCAGGGGCAGGATCCACGTGGTCAGCTGTGTCACTGACCTAAAACCTGTCTCAACTGAAGGACTTCTCTTGCACACCCACTTGCCACCTGCCCAGAGGATGGTGCCATGCAGGGCTCTTTCCCAAGGTATGAGTACCACTGGAAGGGGGTAGGGTCTCACCTGTCATAAAAGGGCACACTTTCATTCACCCACTTGTCCTGGCTTTCTCTGCACTATAGGAGTGAAATTCCTCTGTGCCTTCACTGGGTGTGTTTTGTTTTCTGCTGAGCAAATACACATCGTTGCTGGGTCAGACTGTTGGTTGATGTTTTGTGCGTAGTGAGACCGACCTCATGGTCTGCATGTGCCGGACTGTGTATGGCACTGGCCTCTCCTGGCAGGCTGAGGGGGAGGGCTGGCTCCCTGTCCTAGTGCTGCTTTCACTCTCCTGCCCATGGGCTCAGTGCCAAGGGAGCTGCCTGGGCCAGACCAGCCAGGCAGGGTCTACAGAGGTGATTTTCTTTCGCTGATCTGTGTTGCTTTTCCAAATCCCATATGGCCTATATGGCTGTAATTGTAGCTCATTTAGAGCTGACCTCAAAGGCAAGTTCTCCTTTCCTCCCAAAAAGGAGAGGTTTTCGCATAAGGGCTTACTCTGGTTTAAGGCTGCTTTATCTTAGTATAACATAAACCTGTTTCTAGTTATCTTAAGGCAGAAAGCAACTAGAGGATTTGGATTGGACTGGATGATTGATTCCTGCTGATTTAAGCAATCCATAAGGAGTGCCTTTTGCCCTTACCTAGCTAATCTTGATTTCCTTTTCTGGCATAGGCAGCAACAAGAACTTTACGCTGTCTTTTGCAGTGGGACAGAGTTCTGGGAAGTGCAATACTCTGAGCATTGGCTTCTGCAGCTCTGCTCTTCAGGTGGTTATTTATGCAAGGCACTAGCCAAAGGGAAAGGAGAGTTTTAACTGGATTAACCTCAAGAAGAGAGTGTGGGGATTTAGGGATTAAGGAACCAAAAGCAGCCAGCAATCAGTGACTTAAAATCTGCAGTAGAGAGCCAGTCTCTATAGACAGGAAATACAGTCCTTTCTTACCTGCACAGCATTGAAATTGGCAGGGTTTCTACCTTTGAGGATAGTCATAAGGATGCAGGGTTTGTGTAGGGTGTTTTCTCTGAAGACTTGTGTATTGATGGGAAATTATTCACAATTGGCAACTCTTTAAGACAAAAACTGGTAAAGGACTGAATGCTCAGATGAGATCTCAAACCTGGCATTGAGAATGTGTGTTGGTGGCTTGCTCCAACATAATGAGAACATCTGGTTTCCATAGACTTGTAACTCTTGTAGTTTCATGCACACCCCTTTTACACCTTCTACCCTTGCCTTTAAAGTGTTTCTGTTGTCCCATATATTTTTTTTTCCACTGATGCTGTTATGTATCCCCTGCAGGGAAAATCCGGCTAGATTACCGGATTGATAGAAAGATTTGGAGGCGCGGGGGAGATCAACAAAAACCTGTTACTAAGGAGACACGAGTTTTAGCATTGAGTCTCTAATGGCCAGTCTGCCGAAGGGGAAACAGATGGCACAAAGGAGGCTGGGATTATACAGACAAGTACCACAGGGCTGCAAATCTGATACATCCATTGAACTTCCTGGGGTCAGGCAAATCCAGCCTTGCGCCAAGACTAATGTGGTTCCTTTGCCTTTGGCACCGTGTTTGTGTCCTTCTGTTAAAGGCTGTTCTGGACAGTGGGCTTCTGCCTCAAACATTCCTGCCCCAGGGAACAGTGAGGTTTGGCACAGAGTGAGGGCAGGTGGTTGTATGGAAGTGTGTCCCTTTTGACAGGTCAAGCTGTACCCACTGCCAGTGGTTCTCCCTTCCTGAGAGGAGGAAATAACCAAACATGACCCTGTATTCTGCTTGAGTACAGCTTTTTTCCTGATACTGATGCGCTCGTGTAGAAAAATGACTTCTATCCTGGAAGAATGGGAGGATGGATGGTGGCCACAGTCGCTCCTGGCTTTTGACACAGCCTGGCCTTTATTACATTATAATGTTTCACAGAGGCTTGAATTTCAAGAGTGATGCTCCCAGCTGTGTGCTGCTTGCTGGGTTCCTGCTTCCCCAGCTCCTGCCTGCTCCAGAGAGACGTGACACGGCACTGCTGGTCTGGACAGAGCAGTGGGTAAATAAGCAAAGGCAGAATTCATCCTGGCTGAGGAGAAACAGTGCTGGAGTCGCTTTTGCAAGAAGCTAATTAACATCTGGTTTTGTATTTAACTTTCAGGCTGGCTCTAGAGAGTGTTGCAGTAAACAGGACACTGATTCGTTAATAGTGGGAGAGTGCTAAATGACTACAGTGCTAGAATTAATAGCTTGACAGCATATCCTCTTCTCCTCTCCTCCCACAGCAATTTGGACTGATACCCAAATAAACAATAACAAATAGATTTTTGGAGGAGCTGGCTGGGAGAAATAACAAAAGTCAAGGGGCACTTGTTATGCAACATTGTTCTGCTAGTATTTGACTCATCCAGAAAACCCTGTTCTACTCCCTAGCTTCATTTTCCTTTTTCTTTTTTTTTTCTTCAGCCTCTGTTGAGGAGGTGTTATATTTGCTGCCTTGCTTTTGGTCCTTCAGAAACTCCCTATACCCTTGGATCTCCAGTTGCTGTAGGCATGGAGTGCTGGAAGAGTGTAGGCAGGACCCTGCTGCAGAGAAATGGCGTGTGAGAGCCTATAAACCAGCTTGGGTCAGGCAAGAAAATTGCTCTGGCTTTAATTCCAACCACATGAGACTAATACCTGGGTGTATTTTGTCAAGAAGTGAGGGAATCTGAGTAGTTTATAAGCATTATGTCCCAGTTCTAGCAGCAGTAGTCCCCTGCCAGAAGTGGGGCAGCTGGGAGGCTGCTGTGCACCCCGGGGATGGCGGATGTGAACAAGGAGTACGCTCTGTACCTTGTGATTCTCTCTGCAGTGTCTTGCCAGGGAATATCTTCAGGCGTTCCTTTCCCTCTGCTCTCCACAGACTCTGCTTTGTGTCCTGCATGCACAGAAAGCTGTCCCAGCAATTCCTTTTGAAGTTTTGCCTGAAACACTTGGGGGTTTTTCCTTACCCAAACGGAGGCTAGAGGTGAAGGGACTTTGCTGCCAATTCTTGTTCTGATCTAGAGTCTAAACTCCTGCTGTCAAAGCTCTACCAGCCACTTCTGTTCTAGATATGTCACTGCAATAGAGCAGAGCCTCCCCGGCTGTGCTCCTGCTTGAATCCAGGGTTATGCAATAGCAGCCTGCAAGTGCCAACGCAGATGCTGCTGCATCCAGACACGCTGTACAATGTAGTTGCTTGGATACCCCTTTTTTTTTGTTATTTTTCTCACAAGTGCTAGGTAACAATTTGCAACTCGTAATTATAACGTTGAACACAGATTCAGGTTAAGCAGTAAAGAATTAGAAACATTAATGATTTCCTCTCTGCTTTTTAAAGGTTGAGCATTGTGGAATTTGCAAAGATCGAGTGTTGCTCTGTTCTCTTTTCAGAGTCTTTATTTCATCTTCATAAGTGTTAAATAACTTCCCCCTTTGAGAATATCTTTCATCCAGAAAATCATCTCTTAATTATTGATGCAATATGCCAAGATCCCTGAGTGGCCTGGCTGCTGGTGCTTTTATTTTGGGTAGGTCACAAAGATTTCTGTGCTGCTCCTAATTCTCTGTGTTGTGTGTTCCTTACGTCAAGAGGAGATTTGACAGGGACTTGCAGGGATTGGATCTCAGAGGAGCTGAGTGGGTGAGAGTCTCCTGTAGCATTCTGACAGGGAGAAGGATGCCTTTGTGTTACAGGCAGCCCCTGGGCTCTACGAGCTGGTGTGGGGTGCGGGTGCAGCTGAAACACGTCTCAGGGATGGCTGCCTGTGCTTCAATCTGTGGAATTTGAGGCAAGCTGTCAAAATGAAAAAACTGTGCCTGGTTATGCTGCTGACTAGGAATTAGACTTTTAACAAGAGGGCTGTGCTGTCACTGCTTCATTTTATGGACATAGCTATGACATAAGCACGAGTGGTATCCAAATAGCTCTAATTCTTGTTCCATTATGGGAATAATATATTTCATGTATGTTGCAGGTGGATCAACATTGTTTTAGTGACCCTACTGTACATTCTGGAAGAGTCAAAGCTCTGGAGTTACAACTCGATCAGAGTCCTAGAATAACTCCCTGATTTTTAATTGAGATAACTCCTGCAAGGATACAAATGAGTGTGCACCAAGGTAAACTAGATGCTAACAGGAAGATGGCTGATTGCAAGACAAAGACCCTTCCCTTTGCGGTGTACCTCCCTTCCTTCCACCCTGCTCCTCCTGAAATAGCCTTTCAGCATGAGTGAAAACCAAATATTTTCCTCTCTTAAAAACACTTTTAAATGCTTGTTCTTGTCAATGGGAAAGTAATTTAACCCAGAAGCTGGTGTTGTGCATCTGCCGTGTCTGATCTCTGTCCT
Source organism: Haemorhous mexicanus (assembly GCF_027477595.1). Classification (NCBI taxonomy): domain Eukaryota; kingdom Metazoa; phylum Chordata; class Aves; order Passeriformes; family Fringillidae; genus Haemorhous; species Haemorhous mexicanus. Next base: position 7,700,555 of record NC_082362.1, on the reverse strand, counting down.
TATTCCTTGTAATGCTTTCCTGTTGCCCGTGGATGGTAAAAGAGTATCAGCTGCAGTTCCAGGTCTCCAACTTCCCTGCATATGGCTCATTAGCCAGTTTGCTTTTCAGGCTCCTTCAATCTTGTTTAATTCTGGCTGCCACGTTTATAATGCAGCAGTTGAGGAGAGTCTCTCTCTCTCTCCAGCTGGAAACAGGCCCAGCTTCTGAGGTGAAGGTGTCAGCCATGTGGGTGAGGAGGTGCATGGCCAGGGCTGCTCTGGGAGCTCTGGAGGGCATTGGGAGGTTGAGTAAGGGCTGTGTTTTAACAGGCAGCGACTGGAGAGGGTCTGAGGTGTGAATGTCCATCGTGCTTAATTGCAGAGGGACAATTTACTGCAGGTAAATGTGTCAGCCTGCATGAGTGGTTAATGAGTGGCTGCTCATTGTGGTAACCTGTGGAGCTGGGATTTCATTTTAATCACAGACTGTTGGCTGTGTAGAAGCCCTGCCCTGAGATTCACCAGTGTACACATGCATATCTTTGACTTGGTCTTAGTCAAACTATACCCTTGACGTCAGCAACAGTGCCCAGTATGAAAGCTGGAGTTCCAGTGCCTGTGTTTATACAGCCACTGAGTCTTCTCACACTTGGCCCATTACCATAAGCATTTGTTACTGTTCTAGGGAAGCAAATGCTCCTAGATTTTAAGATTTCCAGTTGACAATGTCACTAGCTTTGCCTAAAAGGAGATTAAGCAGGTACCTTTAGGCTTCTGGTAGACATTAAATCCAGCAAAGCATCGTAATTACATTAAATACCTGTCTTTTCTGTCATACTTGCAGGGTGCCTTCTGAAAGTCAAGGGGAAGGTTTGTTCAGGGAGACCTGAAAAGTCTCTCAAAAGTTCTGCTGGGTTTTTTTCCTTAGTGTCTGTAAGTGGCTAGAGATGATGTGCTACTACATAGTTTTAGAGAGAGAAATTATATTAATACATGTTTGATGTAGGGATATTTAAAGTGAATATCTGCAATGTATGGGGTTTTTTCCCTTCCCCTTAGGTGGGTCTCTGATTAAGGCAAAAGCTGTTATACTCCTCATCAGGCAGGCTGATTTCACTGCAGAAATTCAGTTGACAGTAATCTGCTTTTTAATCTGTTCTTGTGGTGTAGTGTAGCAGGCTGTGTCACACTGTATTTCTCATCCTAACTCTTGTTGTACCAGTTGAAGGCTTGTAATTTTTGTCTTGAAGTGTCTGAGTTTTAGTTCTGCAGTTTTTAGTGAGTGCTAATCCAAACAAGGTTTGCATAAATCTCTTTGCTCCAGCGGGAAGATGAAAGCTTTGATAAAGAACTTGTTTTTTTCTCTCTCCCAAGCAGGAGCACAATGTCTTTGACCTAAATATACCAATTACTGACATAGCAAAGTGATACAGAAAACAATCTAGAAGGAATGCCAACCTCTGAATGAACACTTGGCTGCAGAAAGCTACTGCTTATGTGGAACCTCAAATCCAGAAGACATGTGAGGAGGAAAACAGCATTCATTCAAAACATTTCATGCAAATAGTGAAGGGTGAGAAAGCAATGGCTGGAGAAATCCTTCTTTATCCCTTATCCCTATGGCTCAGGAGAGGTAAAACCTCTATGCAAAACACAGTGCAGTTCTCCCCTTTCTTGTTTGTGGCCTGGTTTGCTCAGCTTTTTGAAGAACTTTTATGTCATATTTAAAGGCTTCCTGGTAGCAGCTTCTACTTTAAAATGTGTTTGATGGCAGATAGAAGTATTTCAAAAAGTAGCAGTCAGCTTCCTCTCTGGAGCATGCTAGGTGACTTTATTAATTAGTTTCATAATTTTTATTCATGATTAAGGTTAACCACCTCCAGAGACCGATGGAGTCTGAAGTGAACTGGTTTTCAGTTCAGCTTTGAGACCTATCCTCTGTGAGCGAGTACTTGCAGATTGCAACCACTCTGATGGTTTCCAGAATACACTGACTAAATTGGTTCACACAAACTGCCACAGATTTCTGGTTCTCCATGTTGCAGCTGTGGAATTTGCAGACTCTGGATGCCCGTTTTTTTGGTGGCTAAGTGACCCTTTTTAGTACCAAACTGCTACTAGACATGATCAGACTGCAAGTGGTACCTGGTATGGTTCTGCATCTCCCCTCAAACCCCAGTGAATTTGTGTGTAGTCTTGGGCTTCCTGCAAGGAAAAAGGAACCTTTTATCAACCCAGGTTTTGGAGTCAGCCCTTATTTCGTTTTCCCAGGCAGTGTTGTTGCTGGCACTTCAGCCATACTGCAAATGCAGCATGTGTGGGCTTTTTGCTCACACAGTTTATTTAAGAGATTGATACAACTCAGACTACTGCAGAAAAGTCCCTCTGCTACAGAAATATGTAATAGATATTTGGCAGTGCGACTCAAACATTTGTCTTGCTTTGTTCCAGCAGATGATTTGAGATTATTGATAGGACCAGCTTTGTGCACGATCTGCTGTTGAACAGGAATCTATCAAATATTTCATCTTGGAAGGCATTGAACCTCAGTTCTCTGTGATGTCCATGCACAGATCCTCATCCCTTGGACTTCTTAAGCTTCCACTGAGTTGCTTCTCTGGGCATCTGGTGCCGGTTCCGTGCAGATGTTGGGTACCCCAGGGCATGTCCACTGTCACCACATGTCTGTGTCAGAAGTTGAGTTGAGTCCTAAAGAATCTGATTGTCCATGGATGCTCTTATCTCTGTGTGCCTTGTGTTGCATTAGAGGAGAGGCTGTGGCTGCAGCAGTGGCACCCTCTGCAAGACTTGACCAGACTGGGTTATCCATGTGTTGGGAAATAGTTGTGGGAGGGTGGCTTTTGTACTGACTTGCTTAGTATTTGCTGGCACACGAGGAGAGCTCCCGTATGGAGAAGCATGCAGTGCTCTGTGTGGCTGCAGCCCAAACAAAGGGACACTGGGACACTGCTGGGTGCTGTGAAAGGAGCATTTGCATGGTTTAACCACTGGGTCAGTGCCTGGTTGACTCTGGTTTGACTGAAGCAACTGCCTTCTTCCCAACAAAGGTCATGTTCGGCTCAGAGACACTTCGTGTGTGTCTGAGCAACTGGATGGGATGTAGGCAGGGAGCTGGGAGACTGCTCACTTAATTACAGTCCTTTGCTTTGTAGTTCCTCCTTTGAGAGTGAGCCCAAAACTGTCCACATGGTGGACGTTTGACCATGTTAAGTGAAAAGCCCCATCTGAATGTTGCTGTGGGTTTAGGGGGATCTATATTAACTAATTTTCTGTAGTGTCTGAAGTGTTCACAGCTACAAGATGTTGACTTAAGGGGTGAAAACTCTCTAAATTGTTGGTGCTCTTTTGATATTTGCTGGCTGTGACCACTCACTCCTGATAAAAACACTTCCCAGGCATTGTCTATACAGTCAGGTATGTTGGCATAAAATCATACATAGCCAGCAGTTATTAAATGGGAATCCTTTTAAGCTCTGAAAGATGTTTTTTTAGGGTGTAGTCTGTGTGAAATGTTCCTTGGTTAATAGAAATGTAGTGATTATTAGGTGCATGACTTAGGCTAATAATCGTATCTTGCAGTAGAGGAACTTGCTGTGATGTTCCTGATGTTAAATCCAAGCAGACAGCTCCAGTCCCTGTACATAAGAGTGGAGATTGAATCTTGTTTATCATTACATCAGTCTGCAAAAAGGAGATTTATAAGAGCAGAATTGTTTGCGTGACATGGAGTGACTCCCATTGTATAGAACAGAACAGCTCTCCAAAATTTCTCTCCTCTCCCTTGCCCTTTTGATGACAGATAGTTGGCAGTGGATCAAAGCACAAACAGGATTAATGTTTTGCATATTCTGTCCTACATGGCCTGAAAGGAGCAGAGATGGAATTTTTCATCTTTCACTTTAAACTGCATTTAATATCGTGGCCTAGTTTAGAGCTATGCGACTCATTCCTTCCATTTCCCCTGAGGCCTCTGTTTCTGGTCAAGGAAAGCAGGGCATGACTCCCTCTGGAGCTCATCAGTGCTGCTCAGCTTCCTCCTCTGTGCAGCCTGGTGGAGGAGGCTGGTTTGAGGCTGGAGCAATCCAGCATCAGGAATCTCCAACGAGCATTTGTGGCAGCTGCCATTTCTTGGGTCTGTCGCTTCAGGGCACGGGGAACCCGGAGCTGGGGCAGCATCCAAAGTTCTTGTCACCACCTGTGCAAAGGCAGCTGTAAAAGCTGGAGTGCTGTCGCAGGTCACACCTCCAAATTGCTGCATTCACTTTCCAAGGATGCTGTCCGAGCATGTTCCTTCTCCAAGATGTCCTCAGAAAGGAATGTTTGAGCAGATGGATTGTACTGGCAGCAATACTCCTTCGCCTTTGGAAACAGGCTGGAAATGGCGAGAAAGCGTGGAGGTGCTGGTGTAGGGGCCGTGTCAGTGCTGGAGCCGTGTCCCCTCGGAGCCTGCTCCTCCCCGGAGCGGCACCTGAGCGGGCACCTCGCTGTCCTGCCCTCCCCTCTAGCGGGAGGAGCCGCCACTGCAGCCGCCTGGGCTCCCGACGGGCACCCGGGGATGTTCCGTGCCTGCAGGATTTCAGAGCGACCGCAGCACTGCGGGAGCGGCAGCAGCCACTTGGAGTGGAATATGTGAAACACGGGAGCATTGGCTGTGGCTTCTTTGACACCCTCTGTCCATGGATGCATTTGCAGAAGGATGGGGTGAAGGTGGTTCAGATACCTGAATCTGACCACTCTGTAAATCCAGGACAAAACATGAGGTGCAGGGAAGGAGTAGACTGCAGGCTGGTCAGAGCTGCTGATGAGGAGGAGGCTGCTGAAGTTTAGTTTTGTTCCAGACAGCATCCCAGGTACTGGCAGTGGGTCTCTTGCTCAAATCACACTTGTCTACAGTTCTGTTTTTGTAGTCAGTTATATTCTGAGTGAATGTGCTCCTCACACAAACCTGCTTACATCTATGTCTGGTATCAAAGAGATGTAAGAGTTTCAGCAGAGACAGATGGTGATTAATTGGGCCATGTCTGGCCTCCTCCACACTGAGCTCCTTAGGGTTGAATTTTGAGGGGAAATAAGATAATGATCTACATATTTCAGGATCTTCTCCTGTCATTTGTGGGACTTTTGGCTATGGCACACCAGGCTTGCCAATTGCTGTGACAAGGATTTTTCTTGGCAGGTAGAAATGGCTGTTCATTATAATACTAAAAATGTTTGCATAGCTTGAGTTCCTGAGCAGTACAAACGAGATTTCAAGGGCTCTTTCAGTTGTTTTGCCTTACTGTGGAGTTTGAGGAACTTGTTCTCTAGTTAAATACACACTTTTTATTCAAAAACCCCGTCATGTCTTTAGCAATTCTACATGTAATGAAACATATTCCCCTCCCTTCTGACCTCTTTCTCTTGCTCCCCCAAGTCAACTTCTTGTAAACCCACAGGGAACTCAATTGGAACTTATGTTCTGGCAGGATTGCCAAAGGAGAGCTGAAGGAGGGAAGCCCAGTTCATCAAGAACAAAATTATCTTTTTCCTTTCTCTGTCTGAACTCTGATTTTCATGGGATGCCCCTGCCCTGACAAAACCCTTGGTATGTTTTAAAATGCTTTTTCCCTGTGGACCTGCACAAACATAGTAAGTTCTCACTGATACAACAGATTCTGTACCCTATCTCCAGTGCCTGGCAGGGTGTATATAAATGTACTGTGAAGCAGAATTAATTGCTGAGATCTCTCTGCTGAGGTATTGCTTTGGGCTGTAGTAGGTAGGCCTAGTAAAATTCCACAGCACATTAGAGATTGTGCATATTAATATCTCATCTAAAGCAGCGTACTATGTCAAATTTCTCCATTCTGGTCATATCTGTGCTCACTCAGTCTGATTTGTCAGGTTTATTACATGCTGGTTTTGTGGATTTTTACACTTGAATGCTGACTGGACTATGAATTAATATGATCTCCATAAAGGTAATAAAAACTCAGAGATTTTTGCTCAGAAGTGAACTATGTGTTTGGCTCTTGGCCTGCCATATTTGGCAGGGGTCACTGGAAGTCCATGCAAAAGCATGCAAAATCCTGCAGGGGCAAAAATTCCTGTAACATTGAGTTTTTAAAAGGCTTTTGAGAGAACATGAAGTGACAGCTGAGCAGAAAGTGAGTTCCTCTCTAGTGACAGCTGCATGCAGGAGCAGGGAGAGTTCCCCTTGCCTTACACAATCAAACCAGTGAAATGCAAGCCTTTGCTTTCTGCATGTATTAAAAGATATTAATGTTTTTCTCCTTTCCTTATGTATGCAGGAGGCAGACAGCGGGGAAGAAGAATGCCGGTCCCAGCCCAGAAGGTAAGATTGTCACTCACAGGAGTCCTCGAGGATGCCTGGCTGTGTGGAATGTTCCACAGGGCTTTTGCTGTTCCTCTGGCATGTCCTGCAAACACACATCACTTGCTGCCTGTTGTTGATGTTGCACAACCGTCTTTAATGAGCTTTACTGAAAAATGGGTTCTAGTAAAGGGTTTGCTGCAGCAGGAAATGGGAAGAGTCAGGCTGCACACTAAAAAATAAATATGGGGGACAGTTGGCAAAGATGTCAGTGTATATATTCTCCAAACTGCTGTTTCTGTAGCTCCCTCCAGTGTCCTGTGTTGCTTCTCAGGATTTAGTCCACCATCAGAGTATTCTGAGAGGCATAACCGGACTAATAAACTCTTGTTCTCTGGTTAAAAAGCCCCTGTTGCCATCTAGGGTGATCCTGATCCATACAGGCACCTGCTGCTTAAATAGCACAATCAGTGGATTTGTGGATATTTGCTGCTGATGCAGGTAGTCAAATTTATGTTCCAAAATTAGGAGATACTGAGAATTTGCAGGGATTTATTTGTTTAATTGGGATTGTTTTGCTGGGAGGTGCTCACCTCTTGTAAACGCTGATTTCAGTTGCCTCAGGAAGAACTTTTTTTGGTAAATGTTATTTGCTAAAAAATAAACATTGAAACTCTGCTGATTGAATGGTGACAAGTAATGGTGATTTTTACAATGTAGGTGTAGTCTGCAGGCTAAGACTTCTTGGGGTGCTGTAAGCTTTATCTCCTTTCCTCTAAGCCATCAAAAAAATTATTTCAGCTGAACCTAATAAAAGCAAAAATTGTATATATCAGGTGACTTCTCCAATGGCAGGAACACTTTCTTGGCTTAAAATGTTGCAGCCAGATTTTGTGAAAGGCTTCAGATTCCCTCCAGAGGGAGTAAAGGGGAAGTGAAGGTGAAATGGTTCTCCCTTTATGAGCTCTCTGGCTGTTACGGTTCTTTGCTTAATGGTGTTTGTGTGAGTAGGTAGCAACAGAAGCCATAATATCTAGCATTTAAAATACTTGAACAAGATCTGGGCTTTGTGTTTTGGGGCCAACTTGGATAAATCTGCAAAAGAAAAAGCTGTCCTGGTTGCACATTGCCATGATTTCACTGTAGTTCTGTGATTCTGTGGCTCAGGGAAGGTGACTGCCCTGTTTACTTCAGGCCCTAAATGATGATTTAAGAATTGCTGTTTCTTCATTTTACAGCTTTCATGAGTGAGAGGAAAGCTGGAAAGCACAATTCCCGAAGGCTCAAATTGAACTCAGCTAAACTCCAATTTTTCATTTTACTCTTGGCCTTCCAGCAGTCACAAGATCAACTCATGACTTGATCTCAGTATACATAATGTATTGGAAGGGATGGGAGGTATTTAATTGTTGTGGGCACTTAGCAACCATTGTAGGTTAGGTCTGAAATAAGCATTTTTTTAATATATTTGAAATAACTTCTTGGGGTAGGAAATGACAACCTGCTGTTGATGTGGTGATCTGAGCTCTGTGACTCCTGTTACTGGGGTCACAGAGCTAACTAAAACCAAACTCCTTCTGGGGAAAAACAAGGGGGTGGGTGTTAAATGTGTTTGATTACAGTAGGATAAAAATAATAGAGTCAAATGGGGTAAGTAGTGAACCTGGAGTCCTGCTGTGGAGGAGCAGCAGATGTCCATAAACAGTTCCTGAGTATATCTAATCCCCAGTTTTCACAAGAACATAGCAAGTAGCAGCTATTAAAAGTCCAGGCAGTAAAAAGGCTACAGACTGAGTTTGGCTTAAAAGGAAAAATGTGTTTCCAGCTGCAATGTCATTCAGGTAGTGCTCTGCAGTAGCCTGACATTCCTCACTGCCTGCCTGGGCAGGGCCCACTTTTCCTGAGGCTTCATTCAGGTGACCTGGCTGCAGCTCCAGGCAGTGATCAGTGTTTGGAGTGTGATTTTTTTTGCTGTTAGTAAAATTCTTCTGCTGAGGAGACCTTTTGTCTCCTGCGGTCCTGGAAAATGTGTTCATGTGCTACCTCAGCGTGTCAGGCATCAGGCATGTCCAAACTCATCCTGGTAACTGGACACTGAAGCCAGGAGTACTGCTGTGCTAGGACTAAATGTGTGTTTGCATAAATAAAATAACTTTTCAAAGGTTATTAAATAGGATCCTGGTGCACAAAGGTGTTAATGCTTGCAAGGGAGTTAATGAAGTCCTAAGCATAAGCACATGGACTTGTTTGGTGTCAGAAGATTTTTGCACTGGTCAGTCTTGACAATCATTGGGTAGAGCCTTTGTTTCCATTCCTGTGTCCCAGGTCTCTGCAGAGCCTGGGGATTGCTGTCTCAGAAGAAATGTCACACTCAGATCCAGCTCAACAGCACTGCTAATCCTGTGGTTAGCAAAATCCAGATAGCTTCTTGTGTTAGGTTTCTGCTGTTTATCTTTCCTCCTTGATGAGGTATGGGATATATACTGAGGTGAGGGGAACATGCAGGAAAGCCTGGCAGCAGGACAGCATGGAGGGACAGTGTTTGTTGAGCAGAGACTAGGAAGAGCAGCAGACTAAAATGCCCCCCAAAGAGGCAGAGAAGTAAATTACACAGAAGCTTAAACTTGTAAGTGATCACCATAGTTAAACAAAATGATCTGTCTGTTTGCTGACCTGTGCTTTTTGAATCTAACACCACAGAGGTCTGTGATTGCCTGGACTGGGTCTCACAGAGAAGGGAGAACTGTGTGAAAATGCTGTTTAAACATAAACCTGCTCTACAGAGCATTCAAATGACCTGACAAGTCTGCACTCGACAGCACCATCATGGACTGAGGAGCTTTCTGCTTTGGGAATTAGCAGAATCTGCTTGAACTTTTGTCCAAAAGATGGAAAGAGCTATCAGAGTGCAGAAAGAGAGTTCCTGTGTGCTTTGCAGTAATCCTTGAAAGGTGCTTGAAATGGCATTTCCTGTCGAACTCTTTTGTGTTGATGCAAAGAGGAATGATTGTTTTCCTACTGAGGAAAGTACTTGGGTATAGTGAACATAGATCTGACTTCTACAAATATTTCTATCCATTATTAAAAACCCCAGCAAGTTAATGCTGCCAATACCTGAAGCTGAGCAAATAGGTGAAACCAGCTTGGCTTCTGCAATATTTTTTTCTCACACCCAAGCCCTGCTCTGTGTCCAGCTGTAGCAGTGACCATTCATGCAGTTTATAGGTGAGATCCCCAAAGCCCTGACACACATCCAGGCTCTTGCTCTGGAGTCCCTGGTCGAGCCAGTCCCTGTCACTCTTGGCTAGTGCAACCAAGACAGTGCTGCATAGGCAGATGTCCTGAACAATCTGTTTATTACATTTATTACCTTCATAGCTATGTTCTGACATTTTTATTAGGCTGTCTGGAGGTTGTGGAGCTAAACTGGCCTGCACATCCCTCCTGTCCCCAGACATGCTGCTGCCACACTGAATACACTCTTAATGGAGCATCTGTGTTAATGAGCTCTTTGCAGCATCCCGAGGTTGTTAAAATTTACCTAAAATGCACATGTATTGAGCTGTGAGTTGTGTTTACACCGGCTGAGGTATTGACATTCAGGTTTTGTGTGCTCTGTGCCAAGGTTGCAAGGATTCAGCATCTTTGTTTTGCTGACAAACGACATCTCTGGGCCCGGGACAGCAGCAGTGCTGCAGCTGCATTGGATTTGCTGTCAGGATCTGCTGCTTGCTTTTTGGGTTTTATGTTTTAAATGGTGCCTCTATTTCCACACCATCATGATTTTACCACTTCTGTGTGCCTTGAAACTGCTCTGGTTGCTGAAATGCAGCATTTGAGGCTGCTCAGTAACTGAGCATATAAAATTGGGTGAGCTGTATTGCCTAGTGAGGCTGCCAGGGACTTCAGAGGGATTCTTTGAACTTTTATGGCCTGGCAGTGGGTCAGACCGAAGTCCGTTTGCTCAGGTAAAGCTGAGGAGCCTGTCGTTCCCTTCAGGTGCCACAGAAAGTGGTTACATCCTGCTTGAAATCTGAAACTTGTTACCTGAAAATGTTCTCAGAAAGTGCTTGTCCTCCCCTCTTCAAGTGGAGGCAAGAGTGTGGTGTTAAATTATAATTTAAAAAGAAAAAAAATCCCACACTTTCTGCAGCACAAGTATGGTTACCTTCTGGTTTGTCTTTTTTTTAGTCAAAATAGTTCCTTCCAGGAGTGAACTGGGAAGGAAAGCAAATCAGATTATTGCCATGATAACTGTTGGATGTGCCAAGTTGCCTCAAGGTCTCAAGCTGTGAGTAAATACCTTTGTTTTAGGAGCAGAAGACCAGAGTCTGATGCAGGAACTGATGGTTTATAGCAATATAAAAGTTGCTTTTCAAAGAGTAAGTGGAATAGGTGCATGTGCTTTCTTCTACAGGGCAGCAGCTCAATAAACTGTAAACCAAGGTGTTTGATTTTTAAACTGAGACCTTTTGTACAATATGTGTTAGTCCCTGTGAGAAATGGGGGGTGATCGTGTGATACTGAATTGACTGCACTCCCAAAGGCTCATTCACACTCCACACTGAGCTGTGGGGATCTGCAGCATCCTGTGACTGCTGTGACTTTTGGAGATGTGTGTCATCACCATTTGGTGCTCCTGTGGCAGGCTCCTGCCCCTCCTGGTTATCCTTAAAACCTCTCTGGTGTTACAAGAGACACTTCCAAAAGCCGTGTGCTGAGTTCTGGCAACTAAACCTTCCTTGTGCTGCCTTTGCTTGCTGCTGCAGCTGCCAAACAATTACTCTGTTGGTACTTGAACAGTAGCTGGATCTTTATTGGGTGTGCAAGACAGTTTGTTAACTCCATCTTGAGTAAGATGGGGCTCTGTGTGTGCTCTACAGGAAAACGTGTGTTTATCCGTGCTGGAGATTACTAAGCTCTTGTAGCATGAACCTTATCTTCGGAATGTGTTTCCTGAATTCATCTTTCTGTCTTTCCTTTCAGTGACAGCTCAGCCTCTCTCTGGCATTTACTATAGCTGCTTGGCAAGAGTGTAATGCTGAGATAAAGAACAGTTCAGGTCATTTGCCAGCTCTGCTGACCACCAGAAAAAGTTCTGTGGGCCAGATTCATTACAGTGGCCATCATTTTTGAATACCAGTTCTTTTATCACCAAAATGTGAGCAAAGGTATTGAACTGGCAGTAAAATTTGGGTTTATTAGATTAGTAACAGGTACCTGCAGGGCTGGTTCACTGCAAGGTCTGTGTTTGTGGTTGCAACATGTTCAGTCCAGTCTGATGACATACCTGTGGATCACAATAATGTGTGAGATGATTTCAGGTGTGATCTTCAGGCTGAAGGATCAAGCAGAGTAATATCGTTGCACTGCCAAATTACCAGGTAAACACAGGGAGCTAGCTCAAAATCTGAATGCATATGAAAAGTGGTTTTGAATTTGTCATTCTAAGCGTGTGAATGGAGGAGAATGAGGAACAGGGCAAGGACAAGCTGGGAAGTAAAAGGAATGAAGGTGGGTCAGATCCTTCAGCTACCAAAAGGGTCCAGAGTCCAGAACAGCTGCTCCCACACACTTGTGCTCCTTCAGAGGGTCACAGAGGAGGGGCTGACCAGGAGGTGCCTTAAGGATTCCATACGTGCTTCTGTCTCCTCCTGAGCATGAACCAGGTGCTCTAAGCTAAAGGATTTCTCTATTCCTTTAGAATAGAAACTGAAATTCTCTTTCCTGGTGAGACACCATCACAAGACTTCAAAGTTAAACGTGAATCTTCAGAGTTTTCAGCATTTCGTGGATTTCAGACACTTAAATGTATTTTGGTAATCTGAGCCAGGGTTTCTGGACTCATTGCTGTTCAGCTCTTTGGTGTCTTTGCCTGGAAAACATTCCTTTATAAAACTGAGTGGATGGTTTGACAGTTGGGAGGATTTAGATCTTTCCACAGGTCACTGAAATAATACATTACCTACACTGGTGTTGCTTGTTGAGAGCAGACATTGCTTCTTGTGTCCCTTTTCCTGCTCGGGTCCCTTCAGTCATCTTAGCTTCAGGCTCTGTAAAAAAGGTGTAATTGGGCATTGACCTCTCTGTGTCAGACCCTCGAAGATTTAATGATAAGTAAACTGTACAGTGATTGGATGTGGGCCTGGTGAGGGAAGGGTTTAATGAACTGATAATATTGCAAAACAGGTGTTGAATTCTCAACTAGGCAGCCTAATCATCGATCATGATGGGCAGCTGACCAAAGGGCTTTAAAAGCAGGGGTTTGTTCTTTCAGTGATGCTTATCTCCCTACCCCTGTACTTGGCTGATTTCTTTGCTCAAGAACTGGAAACAGAAATACTCTTTGACAGCTTAAATAACCAAATTTAGAATGTGGCTTCCTGTTCTGACTGGTTCTTCAGGATTAAAGTACAGTTTTGCGTGCTTTCCCTGTTCCTGCCTCCCCCTGCCTTTTTTTTTTTTTTTTTTCCTTTCTTTTTTGGTTTTTGTTTGGTTTGGTTTTGTTTTAACTAGATATGGGCTCCTTTATAATTACTTGGTTAAGTTTCCCTGGCTGTGTGTAATCCAGCTGGTGTATGTAAGCCCTGCCTTGGTGGGTGGTATGTCTGTTATCACTGGGAAAGCTTTGTGTCTGTGCTGTACTCTATCTGCCCTGCGTGCATTGGCTTGTTTATGATGGCTGCTACTGAAATCGTTCATGTTTTCCTGATAAATAGGACTGCAGAATGCAGAAGGTTTTGTCTCCCATGCCAGAACCATCCAGAAGGCCTCTGACAGATCAGCTTCTCCTCTGAGGAGTGGAGGCAGCAGTAGGAGATGAGTGCTGCTCTCAGCCAGTCAGTTTCTACCTATTTACAGGTTTGCTGCACTAATTTAAGGCTCTTCCCAAATAAATCATCAATTTGGACCCTTAATCCACTCACACTCATCTGTCGACTCTGTTCAGTGCTTAAAGCCACATATCCTCACAGTAAAAGGATGACTTCCCACCAAAAATGCAGGGTCATCAGGTCCTTTGACCCTCAAAGAGCTCAGTGTGGCAGCAAATTTTACAAGGCTACCCCTTAGGACTCTTTTCCCACTAGAGCTGATGCAGACACAGCTGCCTTTGTGGACAAAGACTGAGCTAGCTGCCGGTGAGAACAAAAAAGGACTTGGCCCCACCTCTGCACACGGAAATGAACTTGCTACCTCTGCTCCCCGGCGGTGCCTGTGCGAGACTCCCCTGCTCGGCTGTGGGCAGGGACGTGTTGTTTTCAAAACTCGGTGACTTTTCGTAAATATCACCGGAAACAGCTGTTGAACAGTACAGAATAAACTTTCCACATGTGCAGTAAAGGTGGCTGAGCAGACACGGCCGTGGCACATCGCTCGGCAGGGAGAGGATGTGCTGGGGGTGAGGGGGAGGTTTGTTTGTCACAGCAGTTTCACGAGGTTTTTTTCATAATCCCCTGAAAACATGGGTCTGGGTTCTGTATTGTCTTTTCTGTGATACTGATAATAATGAGGGCAAAATTCTTGTGTGACAGCCTCCCACTGTCCCCTTTACCTTGAACATGACCAGTGTTACAGCTGTAGTACTTTCCATGTTTGTAGGAACAGAACATTCCTTGCATTTGCAGAGTACCTGGACTTCAGTCCAAACGGGCTTAATAATACCCAACCCTTGGAACCCACTGGAGTTAGAGAGACTATGACAGTATATTGTGTTCATTAGGGTTCTTCAAAAAGAGAGAAACTGAAGGGACCAGAGAAAGTCTCACTGGTAGGTGTACTATAAAATGAAAAGAGGTCATCAGATGCCCCTTAGTGTAGACTAAAAATTGAAGATGCCTAATAAGACAATCATGCTGCAGATTTAATCGTGTTAACACGTGAGCAGACACTCAGCAAGCCCCTGTGGGATTGGAGTGGGTGGAACACGATGACACCCACACCTTTGTGTGGTCTGACAAGAAGCAGCAATTCAGCCTGAAGCTGTTGATCTTGGATGGAAACAGAAGCTTGATGAATGCCCTGTTTGCATGTGGACTATGTGTACTGACACGACTGGGTGTCCAGCTCTGAGCATGCCTCCTGCAAGTGTCAAATCTGGGCATGCCAGTGCCATTCTGACCTGTGCACCAGGGCCTGGGCTGGACTAGGAGAAGCCTATTAGCAAGTGCTAGTCCTGTGTAGGACACAGGATTACTCTGTTACACCAGTGTGAAATCAAAAACTGCTGAAGGTACTGTGCAAGCTGCTGTGGTTGTGGAGTTTTGCAATGCAGACACCAGGGAAAATGATGACTGTATGAATAAACAATATGTTGTCAGCCTCGTCTGCCAGACTGAACACTACAAGTCAATATGAGAGATTTGTGCATGCATGTTCTCCTTCCAGCCCCTGAAACTTCTTTCCAGAGGCAGCTCTGGTAGCATTCCCTCTGCTCCCCCCTCCTGAAGTGCTTGCTCAGACATCCTTCATACTATTTGGTTTTTTTTTTCCATTGTGCTACCATAGCTGGTTCTAGCTGCTGCCTTAGTGTAGCAAAGGTTTGGGGATGGGTGTTTTTACAGTGTGTCTCACGTGCTGTATATAACTCCAGTTTATTAATTTGTGTGGTGTTCAAAGGTTAAATGGGTCCTGCTGCCCCACAGGCTTGTGGTGTCACGGTGCCTTGCGGGGTTTGCTGCCTGCCCCGCTTCTCCTGGGGCCTCCTGGGGAGTGGGAAATGCTGAGCAGAACTCAGACAAGCAGTGCCCTTTGCCCTGCAGCAAAGTGTCATTTGGTGCACTGGGCTGGGCAGCACTTGAGACCCCAGACAGGCGTATTTACCTCCTGTCATGCAGTGATTAATGGCTCTGCTCACATGCTCTGTTGCAGCACGGTGATTTACGCTGCTACCTGTCATCACTGCAATTTTGTGCACTTTAAATTCTTTGTGTATTTGTCCCAGCAGAGTGCACCTGCTTCCAGCCAGGAGCAGTTTCTTGGCTGTCTTGTGACTTGCTGCCTAAACTCCATCTCGTGCATCTCTTTCGTTCTGCCTGCTCCTTGCTCCTGCATGCTGAGAGATCAGTTTACTGGGTCTAAACTTTTACTCGTGTCTAAACATAGGAGCAGCTTTGACAAAGAAATAGAGTTGTTCCTTAAGTCTGATGTTAAAAGCAAAATATGAAAATAACACAGCATTTATTGATGTTGTCTAGTTGACAACGTGGTGATGGGTCAAAGATTTGATTTGATCTTGGAGGTCTTTTCCAACCTTAATGATTCTCTGAGTTTCCACAAATGGACAGTGGGAACTGAAATGCTAATCTCACTAACATGTACCTGAAAGCAGTGCCACTTTCGGCTGGGGTTTTAATCTTTATGGCAACAAACCCAAGTTCAAATAGTTTTCAAATAGTTTTTGTTAGTGCAGATTTCAAGATACAAATTTATTTGAGGATTTCCTATTTCTGTTCTCTAAAGGTTCAAAAAGAAAACAAATGGATTATTTCTGTCATCACTTGGTTCCCTGGCATATGGAGATGCAGAGCATGACTGTATTAATCCAGATCTAATTTATTTACAAATCTATTATCCATATGTTATGAGTAGCTGCTTGTAGTTAATCACTGCACTAGTTTTCAGCAGGTTTTAAAGGCTTGCCTTGTAATGGTAGTTAAGTGTAAGAAATCTGACGTGTCTGGACAGTATCTAAGTACATTTAGTCTTCTACAATGCTTGAATAAAGCCCTAAAGTTATTAATTAGAATTGTACAGAAGTTCTGGGCTTGTTTTTCAGTCTGTGAATGTGTGGTATGTGTTACTACTGAATATGAGGTTCTTGCCAGTCTCTTGACCTCTGGAAGGATTGAGTTACCCTCCATTTCTTAGTCCTGATTTTTCCATTGCTTCTTGCAACTGACTTCATTTCTGCCTAACAAAATGACTTTTTTTGGCATTGCAGCAAGCTGGCACTGCATTTTCTTTACAGCTGTGAGGCACCATTACCAGAGCTGCACTCTTGGCTATATAGGATGACATTGCTTAAATTATTGCAACCAAACAATACCCTAGCAAAACTTGCAGAATCACAAATTCCACTGCTTTGCCCTTTTCTCTGCCCATCCCTGAAGTGGAGATGGTCAAGACCTTTCAGACAAGGTTCCTCTTGTTCATGTCAAGTCTCCTATCAAGACCTGAAGCAGCTGCCATCACACTGTGTTGGTTTTTTTCAACCTCTCTCTGGTTCTCTGAAACTTTTAGTTAATAATTGGAAATAAAGCTGATGAAGCTTTTGGCTTCCAGCTCTGCTTCCAGATCACAGGGGCAGCTCTGCAGTTGATGCCTTGGTATTTTTTGCTCTTGAGTAGATGTCATTAACAAGTAGTTGTGTTTAAACTCACATCTTCTCCTGCCAGCTCACTTGTGCCTCCTTGCTGGGCATGTGCCACCTAGAGCAGATGACTTAAGACTGGTATATCGTGTTCCTCTGTGCCGGGATGTCATGCATTCCTATGGAAACACAAAACTGAGCTTGCTTCTAATCCAAGGCTCCTTGGTTGTTCGCCCGCTCTGCTTGCTGGGTGTAAGGGCTGGAGAATGCCGGTCCGGGATGGGCAGTGCAGGGTGGGATCGAGCTGCCCCCGGCTCTCCCCTGTGGAAAACCGTATTAAGTTTCCCTCGCACTGTAATCCCCAGCAGCCAAACGACAAGACTTTCGTTCTAAATAACTTCCTTTCTTCCTTTTCTCGAGGGGCGATGGAGCTAAAGATTAAACAGCACTGAAAGGCAGCTGCTTCTCTTCTCCTTTGGCAGAAAGCAAGTTGTCGCGTCTCTGCATATGAAAGTTACTGCCAAGAACTCTTCCCCCCGTCTCCTGCAGGAGAGAAATTAAGGTCGTTTCCTAAGCAGCCGAGTTGTCGCTGCCTGCCTTTTGCAAAACATCGTTTGATGTGCTGCATCAAACCCGGTTGCAGGGCGTGCAGCATCGCTGGCTAGATCTGAGGGAGAAAAAAGGAGGGGGGAAAAGGGGAAGTGAAAAGGGAAGGGAAAGGAAAAGCTGGGCGCACCCGCGCGCGGTGCTGTGCCCCGTCCCTTGCTGCCGCCCGCCGGGGGAACCGGCAGCTGAACCCCGGTCCGTGAGCGGGGCGGACCGTCCGCCTCTCCGTGCTCCATGTGCCCGGTCCCGCCTGTCGCTGATCCGTGTGTCCCTGATCCATCCCGGTCCCGCGTGTCCCGGTCCCGCGTGTCCCCTCCCTTTCCCCGCGCCGCCACGTGCGGTGTGGGCGGGGCAGGGGGTGGGGCCTTTCCTGGTCCCGCCCTCGGGCCGCGCCTGCGCGGCGGGGGCGGCGCGGCGGGCGCGGGGCAGAGCGGCGGTGCCGATGCCGCGGGGCAGGGCGGCCGCCGCGGCGGGGAGCGATGATCCCCTACTTCTCCGACAACGCCGTCATCTCCCAGGGCGCCATCGCCCAGCTGTGAGTACCGGTACACACCGCCGAGACTCCCCTTCCTGGTGCCGCTTCGCCTGCCCCGGCTCCCGGCGGCTCCCCCTGCTCGGGCGTGCGCTGCGCTCACTCCGCTGTCCCCCCTCTTTTCTTGCTCCCCCCCCTTTCCCCGTAGTTCGCTCCGCCGCCGGTTGCCTCCGGGCAAACTTTCCCCTGGCCGGCACCGCAGTGTGCAAGTGCTGATAAGCCCCGGCAGCGCCCGGCAGCTGCTGCTCCCTCGCCGCTCACTTCCCTGATGATTCTTTTTTTTCACTACGAGCACTCCGAGTCCCATCCGAGCGCTTCTCTCAGTGTAACACGGGAGCTGCCCGGGCAGCTCAGGGCTGCGCTTCCTCCCGCCGGAGCCGTGCGAGACCCGCGGCAGGCTGGGCGCTGACAGCGGGCTGCACATCCCCGGCCCGCATACATTGGCCGTGTTGTGGGCTCAGAGCAGAGATCACCCCCTTTATCTGATCTCGGGTTATCGCAGAGCGGCAGGGGGGGGCTGCAGGGCTGGGGTGTCCCAGGTCGCAGCCACAGGAGCAGGTCTGAGACCTTACACTCAGCACCTGCGGGTCACAAGGCAGAGACGTGCGCTGCTGCCAGTTGTTGAGCACTGTCAGTCTTGGGCAGCTCTGAAGTGCAGAGTGTCTCCGTGTCCCAAACTAAGCCGCATGGAAAATCAGTCTCTCCGGCTTCACCCACCTCGCCTTTGATATGCAGATACGAATAATCATTTAATTTATAAACAATTAACAGCCCCTGCCTGAGTCGTGGGGTTTGGCTGGAAGGATTAAGGAGGGAAGTGGCAGCTATAGGGTGGTAGATAAAGCGTTCAAAGAGATAGTCGCTGTGGTCTAGCCATGCTTGAGACTTCTTTAAAGAAGCCAACAGATTGCTTTATCTCTTGAAAGCATCCTGAAAGGCTTACAGATAAAGTGCTGGGTCCCACCTGGAACTGTGTTCTTGTCGCAAGAAGCTCCTGCTAGAACTGCAGCTGGAAATCTTTAGTGGATATCTCTGCTTATGCTTCATATGGAGATGAGTCCCCGGACTCTGTGCCTTCTTTTGTGAGCGCTAGCAATCACTGCTGCAGTTGGTAATCAGTTCAGCTAAGTCTCTGTGAGCCTCTTGTACTCAACCCAAAATGTTTGTAATTAGTAATTTTTTCCATTCGCAGTGTTGCCTGTAAACAATCAGGGCCTTTCCCTGCGGTTGCTGATAATGTAGGTTTAACAGAGATGTACCTAAACTCTTCTTTCAAAGCAGTGATGCAAACTGGATGTGCCCTGGGCTTTGGGAAGTTGCAGTAATTCTGGAATTGTGGTGAAAACCTAACATACTGTGGGCTGAAACATTTCCTTGGAGCTCGGGATGATTTACCGAGCTAGAGTAGGTAGCCAGGTAACAATTTAAGTGCTTTTAAGGTGTTTGTTTTATCCCCTGCTCAAACACTTAACCCACGGATGGAGGCTGTACAGAAAGGGATCAAAAAAAGGGGAAATGCTGCTCGTCTCTGCTCCCTCTGTCACATGTCACACGGATCCCTGCAGCGAAGTGCCTCGTGGTGGTTTAAATGGCCACTTGGTTGGAAGGACCACCCTTTCCTTTTCTGGGGAGAGAGATAACAGAGTTATCAGAGTGGAGCTTACGCTGTCCTTTGCCTCCTGTGAGGGAAGATTAATAAGCATGAGAATGACAGAGCTTTTGGCCCACGCAGAAGTGTTCTCAGAGGACTGAGTGCTGGATTAATATTTTGCTAGTGTTCTCAATCAGGATGGTGCTGTGGCTCTCGGGCTGGCCTAGTAAAGGCTAGCATTTAAAGTTTGTGCTCCTAATTACAATTTCACAAAGGCTGATTAATATTGGATGTCCTTATTTCATCATGGACGAGACCTAAAAATCCAGATTTAGTTGTTTGCTACGCTAAAAATGTGTTCTCTGTGGAGTGGGAAGGGCAGGGGTGACCCAAACATTATCAGAAACTTCTGTTTCAGTGTATTCTTTAGTAGATGTATTTGGCTGATCAGCTCTGACTTTCAGAGATCAGCAGAAATTACTCTTGTGTTGACGCTTTTAGTCAGTAATGTAGTCAGCTGGTCTGGGTCTAATTCATTTCAGGTTCACAAGGATTCAAATAATGTCCGGGAGACTTGTGTTTATCAAAATGCTCAGAATTTATAGCTGTAACTTGTTCCAGAAAGTCTTGCTACTCTCACTGAACCTAGGGGGAATTCTGCTGATTTACTAGTTTATTTGTGTGTAGGATTCAAAATTTACTTTGGTCTATTAAAACTCTAAGGCAGCTGATAGGAAAGATAGAAAGAAAAAAGCAAAGCTTCAGAGAGTCTGCAAATATCAAAGAGTTTTTAACAAGAAACCTGGAGGAATTGCCATGGATCAGTTCTTCCTGCCTGCAGTTGCTTCCTTTGCCTCTGGCCAAGTTTGAGTTATTCAGTTCATTGCTGGTGTCCCTGAAGTGGCTTTTCCAAGTTTCTCTAATAATGCCAGATTCCTCTGTCACCCACTTTTCCTCTCTAGCTCAGTGACAAAGCAGGATGACCCAGCCATCAGAGCACTCACTTGGGGTTTGAGAAAACCCAGCTCATGCTTTCACTGTGCCACATCCTTCCTGTGAGAGTCTTACCAGGCTGTGTTCAGCGGGGCAGGAAGGTGCAGAGGGATGCTCAGCCTTTGTTCAGAACCTGAGGATTGACCACTTCCCTTTGGTGCCTGCATCTCTCTGGCATTTTGAAGCCTTTTTTGTTGTGTTTAAATACTTTTGACTCTGCCTTGGCTTCCTTTCTGCCAGGCAGCAGTGGGAGCCCTCCCTGGGCACAGTTGAGCACATGTTGAAGCACCCCTGCCTGTTTACTCCTTCATCCTCCAAAACTCGGGAGCCAGATGGCTCTAAAAGCACAGATAGGCTCACTGCTTTCCATGGTTCTTGTGCTTGCCTCATAGCAGTCTATTTTCTATTATAAGATGTTAACTCAGTTTTTATATGCATTTTAAACTTTGAGGGGGAAAAAGAAGGAGCAGGAGTAGACACTTTCTTCACAGCATTGTGAGTTTATGGTGGAGCTCTTAGGGGAAAAAAATACACCCAAGAAGTTAAACAGAATTATTTTCAGTGATAAATAGATAGAAAATGTCCTTTCAGACCTGCCTTAGCAGCCTGTTGCTCTCTCCTGTAATCAGATTTCTTCTAAGTGATAGCCCTTGTGTGCAGAGTGTGAAGAAACAACACTTCACAGTGTAAGAGGAAGTTCAGAGGCTGTGCAGGTAATTACAAACTGTACAGTAAGTGACAGCAGTGGGTAATTCAGGCTCATTGTGTTGCCACCTCTGTGCTATAACCTGCTTGGCCCTTTGTTCTCCCCCACCCCTTTCATTTTCCTCTGTCACATGGCCATGGCCTTTATGGTGGGAAATTTCATGATCACCTAATCTTGAATTGTGCCAAGTGCCAAGTCAGGAACTTGGATAGATGTGTGGCTGCCATTGCCACTCTTTGGAGAGCTGCTATTTATTTATTTCTTGTATGGGAAGCCTTACAACCTTTTTATCTCCTTACAATGTTATTGCTGCCAAAACCCTTGACCGTTCAGCAATTAGACCCAATCCTCTGAGCAGCATGTTATTGGAAGTCTTTAATTGCTTCTGTGCCATTGTAAAGCACTGTAGCTTTGTGAGTATTTTGCCATTGTGCTGAGAGTCAATGATATTTAAGAGCCAGGGAGGAGATGCTTGGAAACTGCTGCAAAAAGCCTGGAAGATCAGCAGTCATTCCAGTTAGCACTGTCAACTCTCACTGAAGTTGCCTTATGAACTGAGGGTTGCTCTGGTTGGAAGTGCTTGAAATATAGAAAGTGGTTGATGAGCCCTTCATGTCTTGTAGAGCCTGGTAGGATCAGGGCAGACTGCAGCAGTTGTTTTCTCCATTCAAGTGTGCATTTTGTGCCCTGGGTTTGTAGGGCTGCAGAAGACAGCCTCATACTCCATCAGGGATGTGATGGGAATGTGCAGGCAGGGGAACCTGACCCCTTACCCTTCCTGCCCACCCCTCCACGCAGCTGAGCTCACCCTGCACAGTGGATGGGCTTCCTGTTGACAGAGCAGAGTCGTAGGGATTTCTCATCTTTTTTATTTCTTTGCTGCATGTGATGCAACAAATGCAATGCTTAAGAGGCCTCTTACTACCCACTGATTACTGAAAACTGTTCAAATAGGTTGTGGTATTTGCATAAAAGTGGTATGGTCTGTGCAGAGTTGATCATTAACCAAGCCAGGGCTGTATTGTTCATAACTACTTTTCCTGTTTGGCTTTTCCTTTTATTCCCCTGGAAGCTGTGGGTATTTGCCTCACTGATCTTTCCTGGTAAGGGCTGGAAGAGAGACAGAGATGGTTATCAGACATCAAATCAAAACCTGAGCCACAAACCAGTGTTTCAAGGACAAACCCCCCACACCAGCACTCTTTTTGAGCAATATGTTTTAGTTAGGAAGCCCACGCTGCTGGGCTGCCAAATGAATGTTTTAAAAGGATTTAAATGGTAGAGTTGACTCTGAGATTGTGTTGTCTTGAAACATCTGCAGATGTTCCTGTCTCTGGAAATGCTTGGGATTTTTCTAAAGACCACAAAGTAGAAGGACCCCAGTGAGATTATCAGCAGAAAAAGACCTTTTGGGGCCAGTTAATAGCTGGCTGGGTTTTTTTTTCAGGATTCTACGTCCTTGTACCTTTATCACAGAGCCCCTGGTTAAAATATTGCTTCATTGTTTTTAAAACAACTTCAAGCTAACTTTCTTGACAGTTGCTTCTGACTAGTGTTTGTGGGGTCAGAGAAAGTTTAAAATTCTGCGTCCCATTCTGCAGTAGACTCTGAAGAGCTGCTGTCTCCCCTTTATGGGTCTGACAAACAGCATTTAAATTAGCAGCTTATATGGGCTTAAAACTAGTTCAGAATTGTTTTTCTCCAGTGTAACATACGTAATGTGTACAGAGCAAATCTGCAACTTGAGTTTCCAGCCATGGTGTTTCATAGCAGCTGGTTGAAGACTGAAATTTTCACAAACACATGGAGCAAAACTCACTCCTGTCCTTAACAGTAAACACTTGTTCTTTTGCTGAAGTATCCCAAAGCCACCCCTTTGCTTTCCATGTGCAGCTTGGCCAGAGCTTGAATCCAGCAGCTTGAGAAGGAGCTGCAGACTGGCAAGAGCTGTTCTGCAGCCACCTAATGCTGGGCTGTGTGGGATTAACCAAGTGTTTTGTGACAGACAGCAGCTTTCTGGTTCAAGGACATCAGCCTGTGGATGAGGGAGGCTGGGGAGAAGAAAAGCCTGTAAAGGTGAACTTAAAAGACAAATTCCAGAGTTGCTGAAGGCTGGGAGTGACATAGGAATCCAACCTGGAAGATCTCAGTGTAGAATTGGAAATTTTTGGCGTTGGCAACTTGATAAATTTGGGCACTTCTATTATATTGAGGTGACAGGCTCCTTGTTCAGTGCCTATTCCTGTTTATCCAGTACTTATCTGCTCCTCATCAACATCGTGTTCAGCTCTTTGGGCTCTTTGATTTACTTGCAATAAGCCATTTAAGCAGAATGCTTTTCCTCAAAACACCTTTGTTACAAGTAGGCTAAATCCAGACTGCTGAACCAGAAATGATTTAGTTCTTTCTTTTAAACAAATGATCTTTGTCACTTATTAGCGAACTCTTTCATTTGTTCACACACTTCTCACAATGGCTTAATGAGCTGCATGCTGTCCCAGCAGGCAGGGCTGGCTCCTGCCCGGGGTCTCCTCGGGAGTGCCACAGGTTGGGCTCTGGTTGCACTCTTACACTTCCAGTTTTCCCTGGAAGAGCACAGATCTGTGACATTGCTGCTGCAGTGTGGCTTTAGTGGAGGCACCCAGGTGGATCACAGTAAGTTCATGCCAAGGTCCAGAGCTGTCTGGAGGTGCTCAGGGTGGACTGGGACCCCTGTTGAGTTGAGCTTGGAATTGTCTGTACTGTGGTGTTATTGTGTACACTGTGCTGGATTTCCTCACTCTCTGTGATTTGTTTGCCAGCATGAAGAGAATAAATTTTCTTCTCTGAACCTCTTGCTGCCCTGCAGCCTCTTTTTGTACAGAATCCCAACTGGATGCTTTGGAGAGGGCTCTTACCTGTGGCTTGGCTCAGGCACCTGTAGCTGACAGACAGGCACGGGCAGCTCTGTTCTGGGTGTATTGCTGGTGTTTTGTGAGACTCCAAATGGCAGGTGGGACTGGAGTAGGGTCATTTTGATTAGCAAATGATAAATTTACCTTGGTCAGGTTACAAAGTAAGGGGGAATCCCATTTGCACAAAGGTGTAGAAAGCTATCATTAGTCTTACTTTTGTCCTCCTGTTAGATTCCTGCTTGCTTTCTGCAACTCGATACTGAATTAAAAGGAACCCAAATTGTGGGAGGAGTTTTACTGGGTTTTTTTGTTTGTTTAGTTTGTTTGGGTTTTTAAAAGCCTCGTTGCATGGTGGTGTGTGAAGAGCTTGTCACTGGCTTTGTTGTTGTTATTGTTAGGCTTGGTTTGTTGTTTTTTCCCCTTTATTTGCTTTGTAAAAGAGATGGAGAAATCAAAAAACAAATGCAAAGTGGAGCAGCAGCATTCCTCTGTGGCGCAAAGACTGAAAGACAGTTAGTCTAAATAAAAACAAACAGTTTGTCAGCACCATTTCTGGCCCTCCTGCTGGTTTGCCATGATGAAAAAATTGCAAGAAAGCAAAAGAGGAATATCCATGTGCCTTGATAGCAAGTGGGGGTGCCACAAATACCCACCCCAGAGGTGGGTGATGCTGTGTCCAGTGTGTGTGAACAGGACTGGTGTTTGGGGGTGTCTGAGCCAGCCCAGGAGCTGCATTTTGGGAAGTGGGGTCAGGAGATGGACCAGGACATCACCCAGATTCCCAGCACAGTCCCCAGCAAAACCTTGACACTGCTGTAATCTTCCTGACTCTTTTGTCCTTAGTTCCTTCAAGTACATAATGAAATGTTCTATGAGAGGCTCTCTAGCTTGAAATTAAGCAAATATCTATTCTGGAGCCTTTTAAAAAGCTGTTTAAGAGCCTTTTCCTAAAGTACACTGTGTTCTTGTTAGAGACTTTGCTGGTTCTGTGGTACATAGCAGTGTTTAGTATTCTGATGGTCTTTCTACTTTAATGTGTGGTTTTTAGAGGGGTTTCTATGCTTTTAGGAAATACGAAGACCTGAGTTAACCACAGAAAATTGGCTGCCAAACTGCTTAAAGTGCTAATTCTGCTGAAATTTAGCACCTGACTTTTGCAGGGATAAACACATCTGGAATCTCGACTCTTCTGAGTTCAAACTCCTGTAAAATAAAACTTTTATTTAATGTGTTTCCAGTCTGAGTCTTAGTCAGCAGAACTATGCAGGGTTTTTATGCAGGTTGAGTTAAAAACTCCTTTATATGCATTTTGAAGTAAAGCATTGACATCCCCCTGAAAGTTACATGAAGGTGCTAAAAGAATTGGTTAATTTGCAGCTGTGCTGAGAAATCACAAATGCAAAACTGCACGGTGATGCTTCAGAAGGAAGCACTTTACTGTTTTTCCTTTAATTTACTTTTTTTGTGAGCAGATACCATGAAGAGTGGATGGTTCACACTTCTGCTTCCCTGCTTGTCTTTTAAGTAGCTGTATAAAACCACTTCCATTCTTATGAATGTTTTGAAGAAGTTTTCTTGTCTCCTGTTTAGAATCTCCCAGTTCCTTTTGCCTCTTAGGGTGCCCTTCGTTTCAGCTTTTTTTTTAAGTTGGGAGATGCTGTGCTGGTGTTAGACATCCCACAGTCTGTCAGCTTCTGTTTAAAGTGGTGTATGGTGAGTGATTAATGGAAATTATTTCGGGAATAAAGGACTCCTGGTAAGCTGATCCCTATTCAGAGCACCAAAAGAAAAAGCAGAGTCACAGGGGATGTTGTCTCCAGGAAGAACTTGTAACATCCGCAGGGGGAAGAGTTGGATTGGAAAGTGATGCTGAGTTTGCATTTTGAAATGGATCATAATTATATCTCATGGTCTGATTTGGAGAGCTTTTCCTGATGGCTCCGGAGGCTGATTGTCACTTACACCAGCAGGATGTTGGAGTGGTTTTATTTGTGGCTGCTGTCAGGGTAGGTGTGCTGGGAGTGCTGCTCTCAGTTCCTGGGGACAAGCAGCCTTGTCTCTCCAGGCTGTTACCCCATTCCCTCAGTGCTGGGTCACTGAACCCAAAGTAAAGCTGTGTTTCTTCTTTGGTTTGCAGCTTTAAATCGAATCTGAAGTTTGTATTGATCTTGCTTTGTGCAAGGAACTGTCCTAAGTGTTGCCCTGGTTTGAAGGCACAGAATCCATTAAACTATTCCAACTATAAAATGTTCCTGATCCTTTGTCTTTGATGATTTTTTATTTCTAGCTGATTAAAATTTCAAGTTATTAGTTGCAGCCACATTTAAGTTTGTACTCCCTTAGTTGTAGCCTCCCTGTTCCCTAAAATAAAGTCCCTGGTGTTATTTGCAAGGAGGAGCAGATCAATGGCCCAGTTACTGGCTGTATCATCACAAGAGGTAAAGCTCCCTGTGACTTCCAGTTTCAAATCAAAACCTATTGAAAGAAACCTGGCACGTGGCAGTTCTCTGTGAAACAGCCCACAAACCATCTCACATCCCTGGCTACTGCTGACTGTCCTTTTTGCTAATCTAAAGGGACAGTCGTTCCTAAACCGATTTTACTGTTCCTGCTGGAAACTGTCATTCAGGGATCAAATACCATTGCATGGGGAGGATGCAGTAAGAATGAGAGAAAATTGAAAGTGCTGAGTGCTGCAGAAGTTAAAATACTGAATAAATAACTTCCTTCTATATTTTTATGAGTCAAATCCAACAGCCTCTTGATGATTTTTGATGCTTTTGGTAAACAAGCATCTGCTTCTTCTTAGCAAGAGGAAAAGGCTTATTATTCAGCATTGATTTCTTTGTGTCGAGACAGAGTGGTCCTTGTTTTGGTGCTCTATTTACAGGGGTCTGTTAATGTATTTACTGAGGGCAGCCAACAAGGCTGTGATCAGAGCCAGGCAGCTTCCCCAGTGTAAGTCCTCCATGCCATGCCCTGGTTGGGGTAGTTGGAGGGTCAAGTCCTGGCACAGTTCTGCTTCTCAAGGCAGCAGGAGCTCTGCTCCTTGGCTGGCCACAGCCATGCTCGGTGCTGGCCACAGCCACTGAGACCAGAAGAACACAGAGCAGCATCCTCCTCAACCAGTCACATCCTGGGGCTGTGCCTGGGGGAGCTGTGGCTGCTGGGGAGGGAGAGGGGACACAGGGTGCCCTGCCTTGAACGGGAGCCGGGACTTGTCACCTCTGGTCACACCCATCTCAGAGAGGCAGCCAGCACTGGCCTTGCTTCAGGCAAGTCAGTGATCTCCTTCCATCTGTAAAGTGCTGGACATTCTTTGTCTAAATATAGGGGACCCTGGACTTGGCTGTGGCAGGGAGGGACAGTAAGTTGACCTCAGTGTGTCTCCTGTCACTTGTGTTACAGTCGTATTTAAAGCAGACAGGTCCTTCATGTGGGACACTGCCAGTCAGGCCAAACATGGTCAGGTCTGTGACAGTGACATGCAGGGAGATTGGCATAAAAATTTATTTTAAAATATCTCATCTTAAATGCATTTAATCATAGTGGGGAGAGACCAGGCTGTTAATTAACTGCTGGAGGGTCTGTCAGCTGTCATTTAAGGTTTAAAAAGAAACGTGCTGTGTATGAAGGCAATGCTTTCAAACTGTGGTGGCAGAGGAGATTACTGTGTGGTTTAAAGATAATCAACATGGACTATGTTAATTAGGAGAGAAAAAAAGATAAGTATGTGTCAATCAGAGGGGTGTTCTTCCTGAGGATTAACTAATCAAAAAGCTGGTGGTTTTTTTTCTCTGTTCCTTGATGCGATAGATTATCCTTAGGAAGTTTTCTCATGTTGATTTAAGTGTTTCTAAGAACATATTTGTGAAAGCATTTTGTTGGTGCCACAGCAGCTGGCTCACTTTGGGCAGGCTGAGCTGGTAGGAGCACAGCATGTGGTGGTAAAACACTGTAGAGTGTTCTCCTGGGTATTGCTGTCCTGCTCCATGAACCCAGTGGTATGCATTAAAAATGCCCAAGGATGTTTAAACAGTATATGGCACAAGAAGAATGTCATGTAGAGCTTTCATCTGGGAATGTCTTGACTTGGAGACCTGGAAGCCTTTGGGGACTATCATGTAAAACAAATTCCTTTCATGGTCTCTCTTCCGGTCTGGGTCTCTTGCTTTAAAAAGTGCAAAGAATCAAATTTCTTCTGTAAACACCAAGTGCCCAGATTTCTTAATCAGCATCCTAATTGTGTTAGCCACCCCCTTCCTAGTCCGTGAACTGCCGTGCTCGTGCTTGGACTGCAGGAAGAACGATTTTGTGCATATCTTCAGTCTCAAATTCCAGAGACATCAGGGCTTTGTTTGCACAACTTGTTTTGCTGTTGCTTTTTGGAATCTTTTTCTTTCTGGATGGATTCTCTGAAGCTGCCTCGGAGGCTGAACGTGGGCCACCAATGCGTGCCTTGCTGGGACTCCCTCTGTGCTGCATTGCCAGAGAGGCAGGCAGAAAAGCTTTTTGCTCTTTGTGCTGCATGGAAAATGGGTCCTTTTCAGTCTCTGATAATTTATATCATCCCTGCTTAATTTCCTTCTTCACTGCCATGCTGATCCTACAGCCCAGGTTCATATTCCTTGAAATAAATCATTACCTGGTGATGTGGGGTGTCCCTTCAGTCCGCGCTGCTTCTCAGCAGTGACAGCAGCCACAGCTCAGCTCAGCACATCTCCCTCTCCCCAGCCTCAGCACCGGGACAGTCCCTCCCTCCCGAGGCTGCCGAGGGCTGGCAGAGGCAGTGGGGACAGGCTGGGCAGCGAGGTGGCACAGGGAGGGCTGGGTCAGGGTTACTGTAGGAGCACGCGCTCAGCAGCAGCCCAGTGAAACCCAATCTGGAGCTGCCAGCAGCAGGCTGGGCACAGGGCTGGGTGGTGAGGAGGCAGTGATGTCCCTGCCAGGGCTCTGCCTGCCTTGCCTGGGCTTTAGGAGTTTGTTGAGCTGGTTCATCTGCAGGCCAAGAGTATGTGAGGGGAACAGGAAACCCGCATGGACTTTCACTTCCATCAGACATCATAAAATGCTGACCAGATTAAAACAAAACCCAGTCTGCTTCCCTTCGACTGTAAGGAATAAATCCCAGCCCTGCCTGTGAGGGAATACATAGGATGTGGGTGTGAAACTCAGCCCTGCAGAGCAAGGCTCGGGGCAGGGAGGCAGAGGAATGCTGCAGGTGGTTGGGGCTGTCTCCACGCAGTGCAGCCCTGTCGCAGCTGCGTGGGCTGAAATCTTGGGCTGCAAACAGCAGCTGTTGTTGCTCCCTTCGCCGGCAGCGAGGCAGGGATGAGTTTCTGGCAGGGATAAGTTTCTCAGCCCAGAGCTGTTGTCTTCTGTGCAGTCTCCAAAGGATGCCAGTGCTCTCTCCTGCATACCCAAGCTGCCCAAGTTTGCAAAGGTATTTCTGAGCTCAATTCGAATGATCTGGTGGCAGAGGAGCTCTCATGGCATGTCATGGTTGGTTCCAGCAGTGGGTGTGACTTGAAGACTTGTAACTCACTTGGGTGTTGAGTGGGTATCAAAGCTCCCCACAGCCTGGTGGGATGACCTGAGGCTGGTTTAAGCCTGTCTCTGAAACTGTGTCTGAGTGTGGTTGTTTTGTGCACCTGAAGCAGTTATTCTTCACTTGCACACATAGCCGTGATCTTCAGGTTTCCCTTTGGTAAGTTGTACCCTCTCTGAATTCAGCAGAAATTCTCTCCTTGCTTGATGCAAGGTAAAGAAATTAGTCCTTTGGAATTCAGATTCACACCCATCCATCCTCACCTTTGACGGTCTTCTGGCAAAGTGTGAGGTTTTCCTGTTGTCTTAGTTTGGTTTCAGAAGTTTTCCATATTGGAGCCCAAAACAAGGGAAAATGTGACCTGGTGCTAGTGAGAAGGGATCAGTAGGTAAGTTCATGTGGATGAGTAACAGTTGGCATTGCAGATCTCTCTGTGATGATGCCTGTCTGTGTCATGGAAGCTGACTTCTCTCTCCAGGGAGCCCCACCTTGGAGCAGAGGAAGTGCCTGCAGACACTTCCTTTTTAAAAAAAAAAGGCACAAATGCAGATGTTGCTAAAAATGCAGTTTGCGTCAAACCTCTGAGCCCAAGTGGGTTCCCACGCTCAGTTTGTTTTTCTCCTTGGGCTGTTTCTTAAGTTGCAAAAGTGCTGAGTGGTGAGAGAGGCCCTTTGGTGGAGAACCACTTCCCTTTTCTCTCCCTGCCCTTGGTGGTGTTACCTCTGCTGACAGTGTCACTGACCCCTTTTTGGTAAGTTGCGGCCCTTGTTTTGCTCGGCACTGAGTTTGTTTCTGTTTTGGGTATCAGAGAAGCGTGTGCTTGTCTGTATTTGCTGCCAGCTGACCCTGTGAATACAAATGTCAGTGCAGGGCAATCCTGAGTTATCCTTGCCTTTTCATTTTCCTTGTATGGTTGTGGTGGGTTTTCTTTATTAGTACCTGGTATTGTGCTTTACACAGCTCTGAGATCTGCCCTCTGTGTGAAGAGAATCAAGCACCTTAATCCTTGCCTAGGAGCAAAGGTTTAAACTGGAAGCAAAACGTTGTTTCCCTCTATTTAATTCATTAATACTGTAGGCAGTTATTAAACTAGGTGCTTTAAAAAGTAAACAAGGGAAGTAAGGATGTTGTTTATTGAAAAACAAACTACAGTGAAGGTGAAGGAGGCATTTCCCTGGGGAGGGATGCTAGAGGAATGCAATGCTTTTATCTGGTGTTTGAGGGAGAAATGCCCTGGACTGCCAGGCTGCACATAATCCAGCTGTGCACCCAGCTGCTGGTGCACCCTTGGCTGTGGGACTGATGCTTTATTAACCAGGACTTTTCTTGTGGGCAGGTGAAGGGTGGGAGGCTGGCAGTGAGAGCTGCCCCCAGAGCAGGTGTGATGCCAGGCCCCGGGCCTGCCTGTGGAGAAGGGGAAACAGCCAGTTTGAGAAGGGGAACAGGGAGAGGGAGGGAAGTGGCTTGAGGTGCTGAAAAAATCAGCAGGCTGCTGTGCCTGCCCTCCTGTTACTTCTCCCATGCCAGGCCCAGCAGGCTGCGGGGGAATTGCTGCTCTTGCAGTCCTGGCTGCTCCTGAGCTTGCTCACATGTCCCCAGCTGCCCTCTCTCCCTCCTTCCACACCTCGGGAATGAGCTAAGTATTGGTGCCTGCTGTGCCACTCCTGCCAGCCTTGGAATTTCCTTTTTGTTTGGTTTGAGTTTTGCAGCCACTGGATTAAAGGAAGATGATGGAGCTGAGCTGGCAGCTGAGGTGTGCAAGGCAGCATTGGCTGCTCATATGAGGAAAAAATCTGGGGGGCTGTTGAGGGACTGCTCAACTCTCTTGTCATGAAGAGCTACAGCTGGAGCCAGGCTTGGCATTGAAATCCCATTGTAGCTGCTTCACACTCTTTTCTGCAGGGCTCTGGTTAATAAATACCCCCTAAGAGAAATTGTATTTCTGTAAATCATACAGGTAGTGGACTTCCATTCAAATGTGAAGTACCTTGATACCTTCGTTTCCCCTACCATCACTTTTCAATCTCCCATTTCATCTAAGGATTAGGGTGAGCAGGGTGGGAGGATGTGACCCCATGCAGTGCCCCTGTCTTGGGCATGGCTGAGAGGAGGTGACAGCCCAAGCAGGTTTTGGCCTTTGCCACACTGACCTGTCCTGTGCATTTTGTGGGAGGATGTGCATGGAAGGACTTCTCCTGCCGAGCCTGTCAGGGAATGGTGCCAACTTTCTGCCTGTGCTACTTGGCAAGTGCCCGACCAAGGGCTGGGCTGGACAGGACAGAGCCTGCTGTAAGGAGCTGCTCTGATGAGTGAGGAGAGCAGACTTTGGAAAGTCATCCTCAGGCTCTCAATAACTTAATTTAAGTGTTTTATTAGGATTAAACATTGCCAGCAGCCATTCAGGTGCCTCCTTGCCTTATTCCTAAAAAGGTTTTCTCTCCTTTCATTATGAAGCAGTTTCAGGAGTAAAACAGGAAGGATCCTTTCTGAGTGTTTTCTACTGAGGACTAAGGGTTTCTCATTTCACCTGGCTCCTGGCTGGGAGCTGGAAGGCATTGTCCAGGGGTCATGACAATGCATCCAGTGATTTATCACATCTCTTTGGCACAGCCCCTAAACCAGTAACCTTCTCTTATATGTCCTCAAACCAGTGTATTTGGTGTTTGGGCTTGCAGTTTATTACTGGAGCTGTGCAGTGTGACATCTAGGAAGGCATTTATTAATTTTTTGCCATCTTTTAAGTTCTGCGTGGACCTCATTTTGTAGTATAATGAGAATTTAGTTTGAACTGTGCAGTGATTTCCTTGTGCAGGAGGAGCTCAGCCCTGGGCAGCACATCAGGGAGCACAGAATCACTTCTGTTTCCAGCTGTTACTGCTGGTTAGAAACAGATGCTTCTGAGGGCAGTGTCTGTGCTTTTTGTGCAAAAGGCTTTAATAGTTCTGATGTGCCTTGTACAATTTCTACAAAATCTTTTCTGCCTGGGAGAAAATCACAAGTAGTGATTTCTGTAGGAGTTGCTTAAGTCCTCTGCTTGCACTGGTTCTCTTCCCAGTGAGCAGGGAATTACAAATAACACACCACTGGTAGCCTTGAGGCTGCTGCTTCATTGCAGAGGTGAACATGGAGCAGAAGGGGTTTTTCCCCCAGCTGTAGTGCTGAGGATTGTGAACTCTTTCATAGGTATGTCCTGAGTAAGTCATCTGAAAAAGCCTGCTGTGCAGTGCAGACAACTGATGACAAGCCTGGGGTGCTGATAAAACCCAGCTCAGCTTTGTTACCTATGCCAAGTTGGCTTCTTGTCTTCTGCTGTCCTGGACTCAACTTCTCCCCTAACCATGCTGAGTGTCTTTTAACACCAGTCTGTTCCAGGAGTGTTTCAAAGAGCCCTGAAGCTCCTGTAGGCTCTGGCAAGCCAGGTTTTGTGAAGCATTTCAAAGCCCACATTATGCTTGGAAGCCATCGAGCTGTCAGCAGGGTGAAATCAGTAGTGGATGGCAACACTTGTTTAGAGCCTTAATTGCCCTTTTCACAGACATCTTTTCTACCTTTTGTGGTTTTGAAGTGTCTCAGACTGGGGGCTGCTGTTAGTGTCCCACCCAAGGAATCCTTTTTCTTTGTATATCAGGGACAGTATCCAAAGCTGATCTTGCCCTGATGCTTTAGGTGAAGATCATTCCAGGGTCATGATCTTCATCCTGGATGGACCCAAATGGAGCAGCCATCTGAGTGTGGCACAGATGATGTCAGGCCAGTGATGGTTGTTGTTTTTTTTTCTGTCCATGTAGTGCATCACAGGCACCAAAATCAGCATCTGCTGAATTTAGTATTAGAGCTACTTGGACTTTCCCATGAATTTGTTGCCTTTCCTCCCAAAATTTTCTTTACTGCTTGAATCTTAAAGCAAGATCTTTGTGTTGTGTGTGTATATTATGGGTTTCTTTTCTAGACACTGATGCATCTGGGCTTAGAATTCAGGGCAGGTGATGCCAGAGGTGCCAAAAGTGTACCTTGGCTGCACAGGGAGTGTCCCCACAGCTGGATTTGGCACGAGGCTCTTGTCTCCATGGAGCTGCTGTTCTCCCAGCAGTGCTGATGGCCATCTCCTGCCCTGCTCCTGCCCTGCGGGAGGTGCTGCCCTCCCTGCCTGACCTCCTTGTTCCACAGGAATGATCTGCTTTGCCACATTCTTCAGCTGCTCCAGCCCTTTGTATGGGAAATTACTTTCCCTTTCCCTAGTCCTACCAAGTTACACTTAAAACCCGTGGTTAATGGCCCAAAACAAGGCTCCCCTGGCCTTAGGAGAGGAGGTGACCTCCTGGAAGGATGCACCTGATGGGAATCTCTTTAGTTCTGCTGCTCTTTCCTTTCCAGGCTGGTGGCTGAGAGCTGGTGATAAGGGAAAGTGATGGAACTGAGAAGATTTTTAACCTCCTGGCCCTCTTAGCTACGTGCTACATTGTCCACTAAAAATAGTTGCTAATTCCACCTTCTGGGGGAACCTCAGGCACAGGCTAAAGGATTGCTAATATTAGTGGTTGGCTTTGCTGATAAAATTAACAGTGTGAAAGCTGTCTGTGAGTGCTGAATTCTTTCTCCTCCTCTGCAGCCTAACATCTTTTAACAGTTTTCTTCTGTGGTGAGATTATAATGGGAGGAGGAGAATTTATTTTTATCATTAATAATACTATTATTATATTTTAAGTGTCCTTAAGATAACTCGGTGTTTCTCTAGATCAGGCTGTAGGAAGCTGTGTACCTTGAGAACTTGGAGAGGATTTATTTGTCAACCAAAGCTAGAAAGGCTCAGTCAAAATTTTTAATGTGAGAATGGTCTAAGGAAATATGTTCAGTGTGTCAAATGAACTTAATATTTTTTGGTTTTAGCTTTAGTATAAGTAGAGAACTTTCTGATCCCTTTTAATTTAGGGTGAGTGATTTTATCCTTTTCAAAATTCTGTTTTTATTGAAACATCCAGAGCATGTTTGACATCTGGTTCAATTTTAGGAATAAAGTTCTGGGAGAAACTTTGTCACTCTGGAGTGCTGAGGCTATGACAGCACGGTCTAAACACTGGGATGTGCTGCAGCCTTGAGAAAAGTCTTTCTGACTCTGTGCATCTGCTTTTCTGGAGCTCGGAAAACTTCATTTTTTCATATCCCTGGCAGCAAAATGGAGAGGTGCCCAGAAATGTGCTTGAGCTTAGGGGGAAATCCAACTTTAACACAAGCTTTTCTAATTCTTTTACTTCTAAAAATGTAGTCAGAAAATCCTTTGCTAAAGCAGTCAACCCCAAATAATGCAGGGCTTTTTACTCTATTAATTTCCCAGTCCTCATCCCTTAGAGGAAGTGAATAACTAAATAGGTTTGATATTTGCTTAAGTGGAGAAAGGAAAAAAGTTCCTAACCTCTTGCTCAGGACAAAAGCTGTCTTGAAGGACAAGCCAACATCTTTTTCAAAGCATGGAGCTGTTGGGATGCACAATGCCAGAGACTCTCCCATCCTGTGTTATCATATTCATCAACCATCCTGTTGACTAGAGAATTGTTTCTGGCTTTCTTCAAAGCCTCTAGGATTGTCTTATCAATTCTGAGAAAAGCAGGAGCCCTTGAGTATGCAACAGGATGGCTGCATTGCAGAATCTGGAGTGTGTCTTGCTTTTTCCATGAACTGCTGCATCTGCAAGAAAAGGGCTGGAAGATGTACTTAAAATGCCAGCTGTTCCTCAGTACCTGAGAATTCTTCATTGCCCCTTTTTACAAACTTCTCTCCTCATGTGACTTCAGAAAGGGCAAAATCAAGTAACGAAGTGATTTCAACAGCATTACAGTTTCTTGCTTTCATGGTTTATAGGTCTGTGAGAGTTAATCATCATGCAACTCATACAGAGTAGTTTTATGATTTCTTAATCTTTTGTGTACACTAATTTTCTTTTGGCTAACTGCTGAAGGGAGACATTTGTTTCTGCAGGGCATCAGCTGTGTCTGAGCCACAAAGCTCAGGGTTAACAGAGTCCATAATTACCCAGATGCGTGGGCTTGTTCTATTCATCACCATTTAGAAATGTGGATCTGTCATCTTGACTTTCAAATCGAAAATGTAGCCATAGGTTAATCCCCTCTGCCTGCTCAGGTTGCACCTCTGCAGGCAGAGTGGCACCAGCATATGTTCTGCTTTTCAGTGTTTCTCTGTTTGTGTGGTTCTCAGTTATGCTTTGAATGTTTGCAGTACTTACATGAGGGAAAAGTTCTTTACCAACAGAACAGTTGGGTCTAAATCACTTCATTGCAAAAGAACAGAGCATGCATTCAGTGCTTTTAACCTGTCTCGTTCATTGCTTTTTTCCTTTTTGAAGACAAGAAGCTTTGCCTCACTCCCTGTTTGTCTTTTCCCTTGCAGCATCAGCGAAAGCTTCCTCACTGTGAAAGGTGCAGCTCTCTTCCTGCCACGAGGAAATGGGTCATCCACTCCCAGGATCAGTCACAGGCGCAACAAACATGCAGGTAAGTGTGGTATTGATGGCTGGGGCTTGTCTGCTCCCTCCTGTTCCAGAGTTCAGCTTTCTTGAGCTCATTCTCACCTGATGACACATGTTTGTCTGGCCCATGTGTGTATTAAAGCCTGACCTGCCAGTCTCAATGCTCATAGGAAAGAAAGTTTTCAAAACTCTCCTGTTCAAACAGGATCCTCAATGAGTGACATCAGGGCAGCAGTCATGACATGATGGAGACTTGAGAATGAGTAGTGCCCCACAAAATATCATCCTGTAATTTTAGTGTGAGAGAGGGAGGGGAAGATTGCCTTCCAAAACCGTTGTGCACTGCAGTGGGAAGCCTGAGTTTGTGATACGGGGTGAGTCATGGTCCTTCCTAAACTGAAAGGAACTGGTTATGATGGAGGAGAGGGAGGAGGCTTACCAGACTTACCTCCATGTGGGGATGAGGAAACCTCTGAGCAAAGTCAGTGTGACTTCTCAGAGGTGTGAGCAGAGTGAGTAATCGAGAGTCACCCTACCTCCTTTATCTGCTGGAAGTTTGATTTGTGTTTTTGTTTGACTCTCTTTGTAAAGTTGCTCTGAGTATCATAACTCAAACATTTCAGGGTAGGGTTTTTTCATTGGCTATATGGTGCTTAATCACTGGTGGTGTTTTACAGGCATCAGATAGTGTGGGGATTTTTCCCTTCCATAAAGCAATTGGCAGGAAACAAAAATAAATTGAGACCTTCAGATGTTTGCAAATGGGACAGAGATAGAAACAGAGACAGGAGTCACTGTGCTTTGCTAGATGGTGACCAGGAAAAACGTGATTTGGTTTGGTTCCAGGTGTATATCCCTTTGTACTTTGACACCATCAGACTGTCATCCACTTCTGCATCTGTCAGAGTTAGGTATGTGATGACTGGCCACCTCAAAATCTGTTTGCAAACATATATATAGAAAAAGTTCAAGTCAGAAGGCAGTTAATTATATACTTCCACTCAAACATAGCACAAGCGGTCCCCAAATTGCTTTGGTGAGATGCATTAATTACCAGTTGTCAAAAGAAAATGTTCTGAAACTTAAATTAAAGCTGGCCTTTCTGGTTGAGAACGAAGCGAGATGTCCTTTAGTGTGAAAGTAGAGTGAGCAGTCTTTAAAAGTTTCTCTTGGCCTGTGTTGGTGTTTAATCTCTCCAAAGTCCAATGCTGAAGCCCAGGGTCCCCCTGGCACTGCTGCCTCGGCTTTGCCTCGCTGAGGAAACCCAAAGATTTTCCTGCTGAACCTCTGCAAGGCAGCACAAACAGCTGTTGAGTCTCTCTGCTTGCCTCATTTACTTGCTCCAGCTGATTTGCATGAGGTCTGGAGACCTTGGTGGAAAATAATTGCTTGTCTAATCGGCCCAGAGCTCTTGGAAGCCAGATTGCCAAGGAAGCAAATCCGGTGTGTTGTAATTGCTTACAGCGAGATGTTTGGTGTTGCCGAGGCTGGCTTGCCTAAGGGGTGGGATTTTTGTTCTTAGAAGACTTATTTTACAGGGTGAGATTTAATGAGGCATCAGTGCTTGTCCTTTTCTCAATTTCCCTGTCTGTCAAGTGATGGGAATGCTCTAGTGGATTTTTTATGGTGCTTTGGGGTTTCACTAAAGAGAGTCCCTCGTCTGAGTGTGCACCAGATTTCTGTGAATTTTTCTAGTATCAGCAGACCAAGGCACCAGGGGATCAGTGTGTCACCTTCCTGAGCAAAACATCTGTGCCACCAGAATTAAATCAGTGATGTGGAGAGCGTGGCTGGCACAGTGTGTGCAGCTGCCTCCTTTCTGGGACACCGATAATCCATGCTCAGCTTCCATGCCCATGTGTGCCGTGACTTATCTCTGGCACACAAAATTAGAAAGGGGTAGAGAGCAGACAAAACTTTCCAGTATGGAATTGCTGCCTATAGATGCAATAGTATTTCAAGTGGCTCCAAGAGCATTTTCTAGGAAGGCTGACTGACCTTCCTGCCCTGCCTTTTTAATTCATCAGAGGCGCTAGAATCCAGCGTGAAGAGTGAATGGGTAACAGGAAATAATTAATGCTCACACCCATTTCTCTAATCACACCTCCATCAATGGGAATCATTGGCAGATTGACTAGATATGGTACCAGCTGTCCATATTCCTCTCCCTGGGTGGTCCTGTGCCACCTGGCAAACCTCTGTGGGATGGTGGGCTTGCTTTTCCACAACAAACAACGCCGGAGGAGGCCAGAAAGGGATGTAACTTCCCTGGGGCTTTTGCCATCTCTGGAATACTGTGAATCACTTTTCAGA
This sequence comes from Haemorhous mexicanus, assembly GCF_027477595.1. Classification (NCBI taxonomy): domain Eukaryota; kingdom Metazoa; phylum Chordata; class Aves; order Passeriformes; family Fringillidae; genus Haemorhous; species Haemorhous mexicanus. Next base: position 7,662,269 of record NC_082362.1, on the reverse strand, counting down.
TCCCACCCTTGCCCATGCTTTGCACCTTGCCTGCCAGCTCAAGGAAACAAAAGCATCTGCTTGGCACAGGACAATGTGATAGGAAGCAGCAGCCCTGCCATGACTGCCAGCAAAGCCAGCTCTTCACAGGACAGGATGTGATATCTTTGTGCTGATTCTGGCATGTTAAAGCCTTTCCTTTGGTTTTTCTTAATCCAGGAAGTTTACAAAATGCCTTGTGTGTTTGGGGCTGAAAACCCTGCAAGTTGATGAAAGCTGGCCAGGGAAGCAATCCTTTACTTTCCAGCTCTGGAGATCCCAAGGCTGGCAGGGGAACAGGGAGGAGTGTGGTAAACTTTCTGAGGATGAAGGATAATGGAGCTCTTTGGCTGAGCCCTGCAGAAAGGGTTGTCGTAGAAACTTCCTCTCTTTAAGTATTGAGATAATCCAGTAGTCCAGGTGATTTTTTTTTTTTTTTAAAACCTCTGGAAACTTTGCTCTTAAGAAGTCCCTGAATTACTGGCAGCAATAAGTGGGAGCTGCTACATTTTGGAGAGGGAAAAAGCTGAGGTGAAGTATCTTTAATTTCAGACTAAGACATGTGGAAGCTTCATGAGTCAAATACTTGCTGAGTTCTTCCAAGCTGTGGGCAGGAGGTGCAGGGGGACCTTTGCTTATTGACTGACAGTTCTCAGCAATTCCCACTGTATTATTAGCTGGAACTTGCTGGAACTGAGCAGTGTTGTCAGGATTTTGCACTGGTGTTGAAGTGGGGGGATCCTGTCATAGCACTCCTGGCAGAACAAGCACCTGATGGATGACTTGGCTTTCCTGAGTACCCTATCTCCATAAATAATTTCTATTTAGGGAGGCTCGTGCCAGCCACTCCCGTGCTGGGAACAATGTCCATGGGCAGGAAGCAGCTTCAGGTGCTTGTCACTGGTGATACTTTGTGATTTCCCTGGCACTGCTGAGTGCCTCAGTTTCCCCACCCCCAGTTAAAAATTCATTCCCAGAGCATTGACTCATTCTCCATATGCTGAAATGCAGTTCAAGGAGGAAGGAAGAGGAGAGCAGGGATTGCAGTGTCCTGTGTAACCTACTCCATGCGAGGTTGTCTCCGTCCCATCCAGAGAGGGGCTGCACAGCCCTTCAGCCTTGCTCTTCCACCAGCTATAAAAATCATTTGGAAACCAGGTACTCTCACTGGGCAGTCTTTCATTTCTTCTCCTTCCTGTTTTGGTATTTCTGGATGCTGCTCTGTGTCCAAGCTTTCCTTATTTCTGAGAGTATGTGAAATAACAGGGATTCTGGCACCACTGGTGAATCAGAAAGGGAGGTCAGGGGGATTAACCATCCTTCCTAGAAAAGGTTCTTGTAGCTGATCCTGCTGAATATTTGCTCCTTGCAGTGTTGCCTAAACTCAGCTTCCTGGCTGTGAGGGAGTGGGAGAGGGTGGAAGAGTAAAGGCTTCTCTTCATGCTGATCTGTGCCGCCCACCTGGCAGCCCAGCACTCTCCTTTGTGGGAATGCAGATTAATTTTTCCATGTAATGATTGAAAAAACAGCCCCTTGCAGGAGATGTTGCTGCTGGCTGGTACTCAGGGGATGATGTTGGCTCTCTACATGGCAGGAGTAGTACTGAGAAGTCAGTGCAGCAGTGCTGACAGAAAATCATCTCACTTGTCTTTGACATGCTTGATGTTTTGGGAACCTGTGACACTTGTCTCTTCTTAATAAGACTTAAAATCACAGTCATGCACTAAATTTAATTTTCCTTTCTTTTTCCTCAACGGGAAAGCTGTTGCAAGTGTTGTCTAGGAAAAAAATTACAGGTGTTTGATTTTACATGTGGCAGTTCTTAGCTGCTTTTGGGTGGGGTTGGTACACAGCCATAGGTGGGCACATGCTGCTCTAAAGCAGGACTAAATCTCATTCCAAGGAGAGTATACTTTTCCCTGGGTAGTATTTCTGCACTGAGTAATAAGGCAATATAAAAGAAATGGCAAATTTCTGGTTTGGAGCACGTGGTAGAATGAGATGTTGAACCACAGGGAGGGGTCCATTTCTAACTAGGTTGCCTTGTCTGTCAAAGGAACAAAGAGTACCGAAACACTGTTTATTTCTGTAAAAAAAGATAACAGGATTTAGCAGGAGAGAACATGGTAACACAGGAACAGGTGAGCACACAGAGCAAAGAGCAGCTGACTAAGAGATGACAAAACTCCCATCTCTGAGTAGGTGGGAGTGACAGTGACGACACTCCTGGTGACGTGTCAGGTTTCTCAGTGGACATTTGCTCTGGCTGGACAGCCAGGAACTTGCATGTGGTTTCAAACTATTTTTGTGCATTCACCTTGCCCTCTTGCCCGCAGGGGATCTCCAGCAGCACCTGCAGGCCATGTTCATCCTGCTCCGCCCAGAAGACAGCATCAGACTGGTAGGTTGGCTTTCTGCTTATCTCCTGTGAACCAATGCAAAGGTTAAGCACCACTTGACAAACACACCTGTGTAACTCAGGGAAGCAGTGGTGTGTGTGTGTTGGAGTGGTTTCATCAGCAGGTTTGGGGAGTCTTTGCAACCACAAAGGTAGGAAAGCAGCTAGTTGTGAAGGGCCTGCTTTGGTTGTTCAGTGAGACAAATTGTATGGCTAGAAGGTTGTCTTTGAACCAAATACCGACTATCTGTGCTCCCAGAAAATATTGTAGCAGTTGCCAGAGAGGATGGGTAAATTATCTTGGTGTCCTGTTTAAATCCAGAGTAGGTGACTTATGTCAGACCAGTGTGAGTGAGTCTGCCCTTCTGTGAGAGTTCATTTGTGTTCCTCACTCTGCTGTCCTGACTTGTGGCATCCTAAAAGGCCATGGCTGAACAGGTGGGAGCATGCAGGATCCCCATGTACCAATGCACCTGCACTGTACCTTGGTCTTCTGCTTTCCTGGGCTGTTGCCTCCTACAATGATGTAAAATGAGGCATTGCTGTTCATAACATTGATGCACAGTCCTGAAGAGCTCCAGAAGCCAAATATGAGCAGTGAGGAATTTGCCTGGGACATGTTGAAGTGCTCTACAGGGCCAGGCATGACTGCAGTGAGTCTGCACCTTTCAGCACTCAGCAGCCTGAAGTTTGTTTCCTGTGTTTTCTTGGTGCATCTTAGCAACGTCTGCCCAAAGAAGGATAGCCAGCATCCCAAGTGTTATTCCAGCACCTCTGGTTTGCTGAATCCTCCTGAGCTGTGCTGGAGATGGGCTGATTGGATGAGTATAGCTAGGAAACAGCCAAGGTTACTATGGAATGCTTTAGCTTCCCAAATGACCACTGAAAATAATTTGCCATAAGCAAGCCAAAGGACCTACTCCCCTAAATTTTGCCAGGCACACCTTGCTGTCACTAAAATTTCAGTGGTAGTGATGGGCATGGGGGTTCTCAATGCTTTTCAGAATTTAAGCCAGGGTTAGAACATTGGAAACTATTGAACAGGGCATTGTTCAGCAGTATCACTGGCTACATTGTGTGATTTGGGACAAATTAGCCTTAACAGCTGAATAAGGACTTTGTGGGCTGAGACATAAACCCTTTTGTCCAGAGCTACATTTGGAATGCTGAAATCTTGCATGAGGTTAAGTTCGATAGTCTACTTGAATTTAATTGATTCTTGACGAACGAAGGGTGTGCAGGGCTGCAATGGACTCTCTCATAAAACAGCAGATACAAATGAGATTTGAAATATAAACACTACTGAGAGAAATGCATTCTCTTCATTTTCTTGGCTGCTTTCATTCGGAGGGCCGGCTTCACAGTTCAGGGGCAGCAGAGGAATCTAATCCTCTAAAAACCTACACTTAAAATTTGGAACAACTCTTGTTTCTTGGAGCTGTTGGCAGAGGTTTTTAGCCTTCTGTGAGAGCAGGATTAGAGCCATGGTACCAGTGTAAGATCAGTAGGAAGGAAGAAAAGGAGTTAAGAATGCAAAGTGATTGAATATGTTCCTGTAGCTTAGCAGAGCTGGGAACTTGAAAGTTGGACACACACTTTTTTTGTCTTCAAATCATTTATCTCCACGAGAAATGTGTTGTTGTATGAAACACCTACTGTTGTGGAGCGTGAAAGGTCAGTATGAACTTCTCGGAATGTGCTGCTCATAAGGGCTGGTGAAATATCACATCATACTTCTGATGATACAAGAATGCAGCAGAAGTTAAAGTTGGCTTGTGTTCAGGTGAGCCTAAAACTTAAGAAGAATGCAGCTGGCCCTGAAAGGACTACAGGGCTTGTTTTGACCAGACTACAAATAACCTTCCCAAACTGAGGAGAAAGACAGCTCTGTATAGATGAGCTGGTTGAGAAAGAGCTTTCCATCTCATCACAGTCCCTGAAGCCAGGGACTCCCTACCGTAGGAACCCTCCCTACAGTAACTGGGATTTCAAATATCTTCATTTAAAAGGCATCAGAGCACTTGGTGTGCTTCTGCTAAGAGGTGAGCTTGTGAACTAGCACTTCATGGAAAGGTTAGAGCTTCATTTGTGGTTTAATAGGCACACTGGGGCTCTAACAGCTGCTTCAGAAGTTGGCTGGTTTACAATGTCAATTCCATTAAATTTAGCAAAACATGTTATCTGCCCAGTCGTGGTTCTTCACTTTGTGCTAAGGGTGTAAGTGTTGAACCCAGAGATTCACACTAAGCCATGCCCTGTTTCTCTCAACTGGCCTCTGAAAATCCCACCCTACCAGCGTGTAGCTATGTGACCTTTGCTCACTGTTTGTCTTGCCTTGTTCTAAAGGGTCTTGCATCAAAACTTCCCATTACTGCTGGCCAAATTGGTTTAGCAAAGTAAGTTAGATTTTGTTAATCCTCTTGCTGCTGGACTGTCCTCAAGAGAAGCAGAACAGAAACTCCTGTGTGCATGCCCCAGACATGGGGCAGCTGTGTCTGTCTGCTCCCATTTTAGGCAAGTCTGTGCTGATTATTGAGGTTTGGTTCCTAATGTAGGTAATTACTTTAACCACCAAGACCTTGGTGATTACTTGCTCTTCTAGGTTGAAGAGCACCTTTCTGTTTCCCACAAGTGGTTAGTTCTAGAAACAACCATCTTTGGGAGAATTTGCACCTTGAAGGACTGACCACTTTGATCCTCCGTGTTTCCAAAGGAATCCCAGTGACTCAAGAAGCAAGAAGGAAAATAAGGCTGGTTTTAGCATGACTTATCCTAAGGAGATGGGGTGGGGCACAGTCTCTGGCTGTACAGAGCACGGCTGTCTGCTGGCATCAGCATTTGGGTAGTTTCTGTTGGTCTTTGGTCCAACTGGGCAAGTCTGGAAGACTCTGACAACACTGTCTCCTGCCTGCACTTGCTATTCCACCCCATCACCAGAGCTGCTGCTCCTGCAATGCCACGCTCAGCATTCCCTGCCACAGAGCACTCTGCTGGGATGGCAAGCTCTCTTCAGCTGCCAGGCACTGATTTAGCCTTTGTTGTAGACTCCACCATGTGTTGTGGTCAAGATTACCCAGCTGCTGGTGGACAGGAGAGCTCTGAGATCAGAGGGGGCTTCCTCTAAGCTGGGAAATGCTGCTCTGACTTCCAGACCAAGTTGTGAACAACTAAAGGAGCATATTGGGAAAGGCAGCCTGCTCCTGAGAGATCTCACACAACAGTTAATTTCTTAGCTTTTTTAAGGATGGTTGTTTGAACTGGGTCTCTGAGCCATGACCTCCTGTGAGGGCCACCAAGAGGTGTCTACACAAGCTGTGACTCGGGAGTTTGAGGAATTTGGGTTCAGTTTGTGGAGGATATCAATCACCACTTTGACTTTAACCACTGGGTTGCAAGGAATTCAGGACCCAAGTCCTGTTGCAGCAGGCAGGGATCTGTCCATAGCACGGTGCAAGGCTGAGCTGAGATGGCTCCTTCCACCCCTGTTTGCTCTCTGCAGGCCCTGCTCAAAGTTCAAGCAGCAGTTTAACAATATGGTAAACACTGAGGCCAGACAGAGTCTTGGGGCTGGATTGGGCCATCCAAAGTTAAGGTTTAGTGTGCAGAATTAAGACACTTCCTTTCTAGCGATGTCCTAGTTTCTCTGGTTGGGATCCTGTGACTAAAATAGCTGCAAACAGCTTGGAACTGAGTCCAAAAAGTGTTGCAAGTAAAGGCTGCTTGCTGCAAGTGTTGATAAGCGAAACTTTCAGTGCTGGGCTCCCTTCCCCAGGCTCCTCATTAACCAGCAGTCTGTCTGCAAGACTTCCTGGAGTCCCTTCCTTGTGGCTTCTGGAGGAGCAGCTCACCTCAGTGCAGCCTTCCAGGAGCTTCAGCATTGGTCTGACATTCACAGTTTAAGTAGTATTTGATTTGGGGGATTTTGGGCTGAACACCAGTCCTCCTAGAGCACTTTTGGCACTGGGGTACAAGTGGATGTGGCAGGAGCAACGAGGCATGATGACTTTCACCTTTCCTGGGCAATCTGAACCAGTGAAGGATACAGCTTAGTCATAGGGTTATCTTTTCCTGCCAGGTGTAAGGCAGTACGATTGCTTCTTCACTGGGGAAGTTGCCAGAAGAATTCAAAGGGCCAGCAGGAAACCATGTATGAATTAGGTCTTGGTTGTCTGTCCAGCTGCCTGGGAAGCTGGTGGAAGGAGACTCATTGGAGCTGTTGTAGCACACAGTAGTTTAAAGGAAAGCTCTGTTCTTGGGGCAAAGCCCTCTGAAGGTGAAGGTTCAACACTCATCTGTCTCACTGATGGTCCACAAAACTCACTGGGCTGGGGCCAGTCAGAGGGATGTAGGTTGTTCAGAATCAGCCTTGGTGGGACAGAGCAGGGCCTGCAGCCAGGTGTGCAGAGTGCACCAGGAGTGTGCCAGCTGTTGAGGAGGGCACTGTGTGGGAGTAAAGCACTTCTTACCCAGCTGAGGAGCGTGGGACATCCCTACCAGTCCAGGCTGCATCACTGCTTCTGCGCCTGTCCCTGAGCATGAAAAAGTGGCCTGTAAAGGTCATAATGTGTGTTTTGCTGACTTCACTGCTGATCTCTTCCCCTTCTTTTCTTCAGGCTGTAAGACTGGAAAGTACCTACCAGAACCGCACTAGATACATGGTGGTGGTGTCCACCAATGGCAGACAAGACACAGAGGAGAGCATCGTCCTAGGAATGGATTTCTCTTCCAATGACAGGTACTCAGAGTCCAGGTGCTCACCCCCACACAAGTTAACTGTAGAAATCACTGTCTGGTGTCCTGTGTTTTCTGGGGATAGGCTGCTCCAGCTTTTCTAGCCTAACATTTTTCTTGAGATGCAGAATTGCCGCTTTTTATTTCTTGAGAGGAGGTGGTAAATGTGAAGGAAACAGTGCAGGTCAGCATTTCCCTCATTCCTCCAAGCATCAGGCTTCTGTGAGGATGTTCAGTGCCTCTGAATGGTAAGGTCCCCAAGCCCTGCACCTGCACACCAGAGACAGGGACAATCTTCATACAAAGAAAGAAAAAGCTGCAATTAGAGGAGCTGGATCTCAGCATTCAGGAGAACAGGTAATAAATAAGAAAGGGACTGTCAGGCAGTCCCTTGCCAAGGTCATGGCACAAAAGCCTGATGGCAGTGTCAGGGTTGGTGATGGCAGATCTTGCACACCATGTGCTGTCCCCAGACAGCTCTGTGTCATCAGGGTTTAGTGCTTCTGCTTCATTCATTTCAATTCCTGCTGACCTTTCCACAAGGCTGCAGAATGTGGCTGGGAAGCAGCTTTTGCTGCTGGAGGGGCTGTAAGCCAGGTGACAGCAACCCAGCAGCTTCAAGGGCAGAAACTTCACATTTAGAAAGGGACAGTGGGCACTTTGGAGAGGGCATGGAAGAACATGACTCTCCTAAAAAGAGTTTTATGTAAATCTTGGCCTCTGTTGGAAGACAATCAACTGGATATTCAGTTTTGGAAGGTTTCATACTCATGCTTACTTCCAGCACAGCTGCTACAGGAATGAGTCTTGCTTTTGACACTAGTTGGAATAAATTACTTCCAGGTAGTTAGTAGGATCACTAGAAACTATTTTTGAACTATTTGGCTAAGAAATTGCCTTCCAAATATCACCTGCTAGTCACAGCAGCCACCATGCTTGGTTTGGATGCTGAGCTTGGGTGATGCCTGCTAAAATGGGGGACCAGCTTGATGCTGCCCCTGGCTCCTGTCTCTGTACACGTGTGCACAGCTGTGATTTGGAGATGCTCTTGCCTTGGGGCAAGAATAACTTGTCCTTGCACAGGTTGCTGTGAGCTTGGAACTTGCTGTTGGCTGTGATGTACCAGCGCAGCACCTTTGATAACTGAGAGCTCACTGGTATTCAGTCTCTAATAACACAGTAGGGTCGTTTTAGCTTTCTGCTGGAGTTCCTGGGGTTCTGGATGGTCACTGTGATCTGCCCTCCCTGAGCCCACTTGGTATTTATAACTCCATGTAGACTTGTTGCTATGGTCTCTGATAAGCGCTTGCTGAACAGTATCACTAAAAATACCCTGGCCACCTTGGGAAGCCTTTTAAAAACACATCTTTCCATGAGCTCATCTCATGTTGTCAACAGAAATAGCTGCATGCTGTCTCCTGGTGCTGGGCACCAGGCATATGCATTTCCAGGGCTCCCTGTCTGACCCTCCAAAGCCTGGTCTCTCCCTCTTCTCACTCTTCTCTTAAGCTGGAGACTGGCAAGTGTGCTGGAACTGCTGGAAATCTGGGAGCACCCTGCAAGCTTAAGAGCAGGAGGCAGTTGAATTCAGTTCTTCAAGGTGCTGCTTTGATTATGGAGCAGATTTGCAGCTTTATGAGATTCAGCTCTTCATTTAACAACATGGAGGAGGTTGTGTTGGGTTCCCCCGCCCCTGCCTTTTTTCCATCACTTGGTTTCTGCTTTTAACTTGGCTTTTTGCTCAGCCTTACAGAAATCTTGGAGGACTGTGAGGGCAAAGAGAGCAAAGCATCTGAGAGAGGAATGGGATTGCCAGGAGGTGTCTGTATGGCATGGCTTTTGAGCTCATTCTTGAGGGCAAAGAAGGGTCAGAAGTCAGCCACAGGTGATAGGCTGAGATTGCCAACTTGCCATGCTGCCAGTCATCCTGCTATTGCACTGCTCTGCTCCCAGTCCCCAGCAGCTGTGGCTGAGGGACAAACAAGAAAATAAAGCTGTGGATTGCAAAATCAGAGCTAGAACCAAACCTCTTGAGCCTGAGAGAGATTAATCTGTAAAGAAAGCCTTGAGCTGACCAAAGACTATGAGCCCCCTCCGACCTTCTGCACAAAGTTCAGTGGTTTTGGATCCTGTTTGCCCTTCTCCTGGGTGTGTTAACCCTTCAAGCTTGCTTGAAAGGATAGTGCTGTGCCCTGAATCTGGTTAGTGATCCTTGCCAGGCCCCTGTAGAACAACACTGGTGCTGTTTGTCTCTGAAGCAACAGTGGGATTTTTCTTTTTCCTAATGAATACAAAAATATGCAACTATTGCCATGAAATTAGAATAATAACATGGTGCTGTAGTAGATAGACTGACTTCCTCTTTCTCACTGCAGTAGCACTTGTACAATGGGCTTGGTGCTGCCACTCTGGAGTGACACCTTGATCCACCTGGATGGGGATGGGTGAGTGCCTTTTGTGTTCTGTGTTAATACAATCTAGAACAAGCTGTATGGGGAAGGATTGCAGTGCTTGCAGAGCCCTCACAGGTCCAGCAGCCCTCCTCTGTTGACCTGTATCAGGTTAGTAGGCTCAAAGGCCCTCAATCACAGTGGTTGTGGCAGGGAACACCAGTAATTGACTTATCTGTGAATAAACACGCACTGAGACAGTGGCTTATGTGTGTGTTTAAGCTGGAGTAAAGGAGCTTTTACTGGAGAGTGGGTGTGTAGTGAAAGCTCCTTAAAGGGATCCTATTATGTGTTCCTCCATCATGCTTGCAGCAGGCAGCACTCAGCCCAACATAAAGCAAGAATGATGTTTCTCTGCCAAATAGACACCTGACTTGCAGACTCCTGTTTGTGCCAGTTACTCAGGCTGTCCAGTGCAGTGCATGGAATGACTTTTCTTTCCTTGGTAGCTGCCCCAGGATCTCTTTAGCTGGACTCTTGCTCCCAGCTGTGGCACTGAATTTGTGTTGCCAAGGTAAACAGCACAGCCCAGCACTGTCCCACTGTCTTAGTTTCGTTCCCAAACAGCAGCTGCTTAAAGAAGTTATTTTAGAGCTTTTAGTGTGCTATTTTCATCTGTTTGCTAGCTGAACTCAGCAGTGTATGCATAGGGCTAGACCTTTGCTGTTCTAATGTGCTAAGACTATCAGTTATTAACTAAAAAGTGACTTTTGGGAGACATTTTTACTTTGCCTTTTTTCTTCTCACCAGAGGATTCAGCGTATCAACAGATAACAGAGTGCACATATTCAAGCCCGTGTCTGTACAGGCAATGTGGTAAGTACCTACTAGAAGCTATCCAAGTCATCCTTTTTCCAGGTGTTTCAGCTGCTTAAGCTCTTAAAAACCAGGTGCTGCTTTAGGTTGTGATCTTGAGACCTGCTTGAGCAGCCAGAAGTTGCCTTCAGAGACAGGGAAGGAAGTTTGGTACCAAAGGAAAAAAGAGATGTAAGTGCTGGTGTACAGCAGCTTTGTCTCAGCTGAGAGCAGGAAGGAATAAGGTAATTTTCCTTGCAAAGGGCTGCTGTTTTGAGCCCAAAGTCACACTGCTTTGAGTATATGTTTGAAATATTTTGAGATATGTTCATTGTGATAGAGGAAAGAAAAGCTGCTTACATTTTTCTTTCCTTTTAGGGTGGTTCATGTAGTGATCATGAAAGTATTTCTGGCTCAAGCTTCTTTGCATTGCAAAAATACATCGCCTGTCAGCGATGCTGCTGTCACCCTAGTGATTTTGACCTGGATCCTTCTGATCCCAGTCAAAGATTTAAAATAAGCTAAAAATAGGAGAGGGGGATTTGTTTCCCAGCAGCAGCTGAAGAAACTTCTGACATCCCTCGTGCAGTGAGAGAGGGCAGACACCTAAACATCTCAGTGCAGTCCTGAGCCCTTAGTTGTGCATGTCTGATTCCTGGGTGTTCCTGCCCTGCACACAGGACAGCTGATGGCACAGTAGGAGCTGTCAGCACCCTGTCTTGGACACAAACTCTGTGCATCTTATTTAGGGCTTGGGCATTTGTAGCAGATTTTGGAACCAGAGACACGGGTGCCTCTGAATTGTGGCCACCTTCACTGCTATCCAGGCTTGCTCCAATTAAGACATGCAAGCTCTGGCAGCATGTGGGAATCCACAGCCTTGCAGGACAGCCTCGTGCACAGTGCCAGGGGTTTGTACCAACTGATGGGACATGAGCAGCATCCTGGATTTGGCTGCTGCTTAGTACTTGATAGTGCCTGAGGAAGAAATGATAAACTGACAAGTGTTTTTCCCTTGCTAGGTCTGCTCTGCAGAGTTTGCATAAGGCTTGTGAAGTGGCAAGGAGCAACAACTACTATCCAGGGAGCCTCTTCCTCACGTGGGTCAGTTACTATGAGAGCCACATCAACTCTGACCAGTCCTCAGTCAACGAGTGGAATGCCATGCAGGATGTGCAGTCCCACCGGCCCGACTCGCCCGCCCTCTTCACAGATGTGTAAGTTGGGCTGGCTCTGCTGAGCCAGTGTTTGACTGTCCCCAAATGAGGAGAGAGTTTCCACAAGAGATTGTTCTTAATTAAGTATTAAAAAGGAGAGGCTTCCTGTTCCATTTAATAAGTGGACTCATGGTTAGGTAAACACCAGCACTGGAAGTTTAGCCCTGCTGGAGCCCCCTTGCATCTTCTCTGTTTTCAGTTTAGTTGTTTACCTTGGGCTTTGCTTGCAGACCTTTGCTTCTGCAAGGTAAGTCCCATGACTGGTGAGAGAGGTGTGGTGTACCTCAGCCTTGTCTCTGCTGGTTTTGTCCTCTTGTTCCAGGCCTGGAAGGAACAGGTTTCTCTGGACTTTGCTCTTAAACTTTCACGTGTCTGAGCACATGTTTAGGCTAACATGGTCATTTTATCCTTACTCATTTCATTTTGCTGTAAAGTGAAGTGTTTATGTGTGGACTTCAGGTAAATGGGTAGACAGTTCAGAAAGACAAAATTTAAAGGCTGTATCAACATTCAAGGTTTACTACCCCTTCCATTAGTAACTGCTGATGGTACTGATACCATATAACCTGAAAGGTAGTCTGTGATCAGATGTGGTGCCAAGTGTGAGGGTTTTCACTTGCCCATTTTGTAATTATTTCACTGGCCCCAGCTGCTTTCCCAGAATAATAGTGCCTTTGGTTGATTTATGCTCCCAGATATTTCCTGTTGCTGGAGTCTAGTGAGTGAATAATGATGCTAAGCAGTTGTTCAGCTGTGAACAAGTCTTCACACTTGGTTGTTTTTTAATGTACAAGGCGGGTGGCTGAAAAGTTTTGGCAGGCTGACAGATTAATATTTTCTTGTAGCTTTTCATATATAAATTTTATCTAACCCAACCCTTTCCTGGTGGCACCTTGAAATTGAATGATTTCCTTGGGACACTTAAACAGCATTCTCTTAATGGAATCCTAAAATAATGCATGAGATTCAAAGAACCAGGAACTTCCATGATTTTTATTTGTGAACCACCAGTTGAACACTTGTAACGTCCATGCCCTCCCCAGCCTGGCAGCCTTCCAGAGAAAGGGAAAGGTGGTGGGACATGTCACTGCAGGGTCCCCTCTAAAGATGCTGGGTGAGCCAGCTCTGTGCTGCTGCTCTGCTGCAGCTTCCCCTGGTGTTACTCAGGCTATTTTTGCAGCTGGTGATAAGGCCCCTGGCAGCAGGGGCAGGAGGAATGCAGAGGCTTAGCTGCCCTCGTCTCTCCATGTAAGGAGTTTTGGAGCTGTTACCTTTCCAAGAAAGGTAGGGAGAGGCTTAGATATTGCTCCAGAGGGTATAATGCAGCCTTCCCAATTTAAATTTTACCAAATACCAGGGGTTCTCTGGATGACTACAATGGATTAGGAGCATTCACTTGGTGGCTTTCATATACAACTGTGAATCTAAACTGGGCTTTACTGTCACCTGAATTCCCTCCAGCTGAGGACATGCCTGGGGGGAAGCAGTGTGAGAGTCCGAGACTTTACAGAGTATGCAGTCTATACCTATTTTAAAAGTGTCATGAATCCAGTTTGTTTTCCCTCCCAGTGACTCTGTTGCTTTCTTCTGACAGCCCAACTGAGCGGGAACGCACGGAACGGCTGATTAAGACCAAATTAAGGGAGATCATGATGCAGAAAGATTTGGAGAACATCACCTCAAAAGAGGTGAGTGGTGAGGGTGGAGCACTGGAAATGCTGTTGTGCAAACTAAAGAGCTCTCTGCTTCCTGCCATGAAGAAAGGCCAGAGCAAAAGCTTCACATGACTTCTTTGTGTCCCTCATACCCATGCAGATCCGCACGGAGCTGGAGATGCAGATGGTGTGTAACCTGCGGGAGTTCAAAGAGTTCATTGACAATGAAATGATAGTGATCCTTGGGCAGATGGACAGCCCCACACAGATATTTGATCATGTCTTTTTGGTGAGTCTGACAGTGAATACAAAAGTAAACACTCCTAACACTTTTCACTATGGGTTGGTTGACACAGGGGCCTCTGGAGGAAGTTAAAGGGAGGGTTGGTTGATCCTGGGATCACATACTCTTAAGACATTAATGAACAAGAGCAGCTTGGTTTTTTGACTGTACTAAACTTTGCCACATAGCATCAAGCTGTACCCTGTACCTAGTGGATGGAAGGGACAAGGTCTTAATTCTAACAGTTTCTCAGAGCTGTTTCCATCGATGTAAAATCAGTTTTGTGGCTTTAACTGTCCAGGGTACCCGCATGCCAAGTTCTTGTGTTTGGGGAAGACATAACATAGCAAAGAGGGAGGGGAGCTGTGTGACATCCAGGTGGAATGAACATTCTTTTAACATGGAAAGCTCTGAGTTTGTGTGATCCAGGAGGAACAGAGTAAACTAACAAAGAATCTTGGAGATAAGTCACTTAAGGAAACATAAACATTTTGCTGTTTAATGTTTTGCTTGCTTAGTTGCTGCTGGGGCCTGTCTTAATTACTGCAGCTCCTTCTGGTGAGTCAGCGCTCTGCTGGATTTCCCAGCCCTGGAGCCATGGACACAGGTTTGGTTGGGCTGTCTAGCCTGTGAGGTTGGCTCAACTTTAAACAAAGCCATTCCTCTTGGACCAGCTGGTCTTTCCAAATGGAGAGGGCCTCTCCCAGTCTCCGGCTCAGAAGGGATGGTCTCTGTTAATGTGAGCACTCCCAGGATATCATGTTGGGGTAGAGCCAGGAAACTTGGAAGTACCTACAATGTAATGGATTTTTTTTTGCAGACTATGTGTTATAAGGAGAGAGAGGGACCTGTTACAGGCTTATGGTGCTGGCCAAAAGCTGTTACAGGCAGCTGGATGCACTGCAGGGCTCGGAGTCTTGGCTCTGAGTGCATTTAATGGGGAGAAGACTCAAACAAGGCTTGCAGGCAGGACCAAGAAGAGCTGTGGTTAATGTGTGAAATAAAAGTGTTTGCAGAGCAGCTGCTGTGGTGAGGAGCAGTGCTGCTGGGGCTGGGCACCAGCTTCACCCAGGAGTATGTGTGCTGCAAGGCAGGGTTGTGTTGTGAGGGCTCAGAAAGGCAAGGAGCTGTTTCCTTCCAGGTGGAGACAAGAGCCCTGTGGGATCCCATTTAAGGAGTGCTAAAAGAACTAAGCAGGAAATAAGAGAACTGATGATGTTGGTAATTGTGGATCAAAGGACAGGAGAAAAGGCTTTCACCCCTGCAGCATTGTTCTCCCTACCTGTGGAAACTGGTGGTTCCCAGGCCTGAATTAAATTGTTCTTCCTTCACTGAAAGAGACAGCATTAAACTGAGTCTGGGCCTTGGTAAATACAATCAGTCATCTTCATCTGGATGATCTTTCCATTTGGGAGCCATTTTAGGGTAGGGAAGCTTGTGCACCTTAAATTTTGAAGGAAGCCTTTGAGTGGTTTTGTCCTCAGTCAGGCTTGTGTTTGAGCAGGAAGCAGGCAGCTTGGAGCCCTGTGTGTGCTGCAGAGGAGAGGGTTACCTAGCCAGGGTTAGTTAAATATCTTCATTTCTCCCCTCACACAGGCTTTGAACATGGGGAGAAGAGGTGTAACCCAAGTGAGCTTAGGTGTTGCTGCCTTTGATGTTCGAGATGGGTGTTTCGTGTATAAACAGCACCTGGATGGCTCTTAAGTGCAGGCAGCTTCTCCTCTGTGGGGCAGAACTGGCAGCAGCCTCCAGGGAAAGGGTGGAGTGGTCCTGTCTTGCTGAGGTTGATTTGTCAGCGGTTTGCAGGAAGTGCCAACACACAGTGCTGGGCTCTTGTTGGCAGAGCTTCTTGTTTCAGAAGGGATCTGGTTAATGGGGTGAGAGAAGGTGCTGAGCATCAGTCCTGGTTACCACTTGTGTACCCCTGTGCTCAAAGGACCCCCAGCTCTCCAACCCTTGGCTGGTCAGCTTCCTTCTCTGGTTCACTATCCCTCCCTCCACCAGTTGCCTGGCCTTGCTTTCCTTCTGCCTGATGTGTCCCTTTGCATGTTTTCCCTGCAGGGCTCAGAATGGAATGCCTCCAATTTGGAAGATTTGCAGAACAGAGGGTGAGTAGCTTCAGGCCATCAGCTTAAAAGCAAGAGCCTGGCCACACTTTTCTATGCAACAAACTCTATTCCATACCTGCTGTGTAACCTGAGTCTTATTTAAAGGATTGCAGATCCAAACAAGCTCTTGCTTTCTCCAAACTCCTTGTCCCACAAGCAGGCACCTTAACGTAGAAGAATCTTACCCTGACCTTGACTAATGTCCCCAAGGCAAACAAAGGAAGGCAGCAAGCTCATAGCTATAAGTAGTAAAAAGCTGCAATTACTGAACTGGATGCTGCATAGTTGGCTCTGTGCCCTCAGCCCCAGCCCATAGTTCTGGACTGATTACAGAGGCACTTCGGACCTCCAGGCTGTGCAGGAAGGAAAATGTGGAGAAGAGCATTTGTTCCCCTGAGTGGGGCCCAGTAGGAAGTAAAGTCCTGTAGGAACCCAACCAGTGGGTTCCTCTGTTTCCTGCCCTTTCTACTTTTCGAGTCCTTTCTCTAGACCAGGTGGTTATAAGCACCAAGATTGTGCAGTTAAATAATTATTCATGGGTTTGGCTTATTTGTGACAAACCAGTGGAAAAAACTAATCATACTGGTGAACTGATAGTGTAATTCTGTACCTCAGAAATTCAGCCTGGCAAAATTGACTCTTCTTGGTGAGCTCAGGGTCTGCTGTGGTTTCCTTGAGTCCAACAAGTCCTACTTGATTGCCAGTGATCTCATACCTGCTTGGGAAAAGGGATGTCACCCTCTTGCAGTTCCCTTGTTCTGCCTGATATCCCAGCATGAGTGCATTTCATAAGCATCTTACGAGTAACCCTCAGGGCTAAAAATACTGAGTGCTGTGTACATAAATACCACATGCTTTCTCTAGCAGTTTTCTTTCCAGAAAATTTAGGGATAAGAAATAAATCCTCCCCAGTGGCTCACTGTCTGTTACATCTCTCTGTAGTTGTTTTATGTGTTTGTTTAACTCTGGTGTTACTGGGAGGCTTAGTCTTCCATCTTCCTGTGGTTTTGGTGCAGCAGGAGGAGAGATTCACAAAGGGGCTTGGAGAAGGTGTGCAAACACTAATTGCAGGAGCTCCTGTGTCACAAGTGTTGCTGACATGTAGAACAGAGGTGGTGGGCAGTGTGACTGACATTGTGCAGAGGAAGTTTCTATCCATGGATCTCTGTTATCAGGCTCTAAAGTGTCCAGCAAAAGCTATTGTCTGTGTTAGGTGCTGCTTCCTTCATTAATTCCTGATTTCCCAGGAATTTTGTTCAAGAGTGCACTTCCAAATGCCCTTGGCAAAGCAAGGCAAGGCTGCAGTGTAGCAGTGGGACATCTCTTTGAACTGGCTGTGTTTCTCATGCAGGGTACGGTACATTTTGAATGTGACTCGAGAAATAGATAATTTCTTCCCTGGGCTCTTTGAATACCACAATATCAGGGTTTATGATGAAGAAGCTACAGATCTTCTGGCTTACTGGAATGATACCTACAAATTCATCTCCAAGGCAAAGTAAGTATTTTCAGAAAACACAACACACCCATTTAGAAGATATATACTAAGCATTTTGTTTTCCTGCTGATTTTCTTAACTGATTTTCCTCCTTGCTTACCTAGCATCACAGCATTTTCATTTTGTGGTTTGATGTAGAAGAGCATCTCTTGCTAGAGGCTGCTCTGAACTGCTTCTTATCTTTCTGGGATGTGTTTCTAAATTGTGACACCACATTTGGGGTACAGGTTCTCTTTTCACTTGGAATATGGCTTGATGCCAGTGGGCCATTTGGGCTGAGCTCAAGGTGCCACACTGGTCTTCAGAGGTTTTCCTATATCTCTGTGTTTTTCCACTTTGCAATAACAGCTTCAGAAGAGCTGTTGTAACTAAATCTCTTAGGAATATTAATAAGACCTTGTTCTTCAGTTTCTTTGTGTGTCTTGCTCCAGTTTGTAAATTGGATTATCAGATCACATCCCAGACTCCAGCTGTGGCCACAGTGTTGAAAATATGTTCGATAATTCTCTGGTAAAGAACTTACTGTTTTCTTAAGCTTGTCAGATGTTTTCTGTTTAGTGATCCTCTTTTGCTCTTTCTCCCACTTTAGGAAGAATGGTTCTAAGTGCCTGGTGCACTGCAAGATGGGAGTGAGCCGCTCAGCCTCCACGGTGATCGCCTATGCCATGAAGGAGTACGGCTGGAACCTGGACAGGGCTTACGACTACGTGAAGGAGCGGCGCACGGTCACCAAGCCCAACCCCAGCTTCATGCGGCAGCTGGAGGAGTACCAAGGGATCCTGCTGGCCAGGTGGGTGCAAGGATTGATCCTCATGATGCATGTTGAGGTGTAACACTTCAATGGTTGACTCCGTTTTTTCAGGCAGAGCTTGTGTCACTGTGTTGTGCAAGCTCGGGTTCTTAGGAAAGGTAGCGCTCTGTTTTCAGGGTTAGCTTAGCCTGGGAAAATGGCTGTAACCAGGAGCTGTCAGGAAGCTGTTTGACTTCTAGGATGTTTGGTTTTTGGAAAGTAGCATCCCATGAAGTGTTATCTGAGTGCAGCGTTCAGAGCTATGCAGGCTCCAGCAGAGATAAATGATGTCCCTGTTGCTTGTAACATCACTTGGCAGGGAACTCGCTTTGTCTCCTCGCAGTTCCCTGTTGAACATGCCCCTCCTCAGCAGCTGGTCTGGTTTTATTTAGATCCCTTTGCTAAGTGTCGGTGTGAGGGGAGGGGACAGGATGTTCTGTGCATTGCAACAGTGGTGTTTATTCCTGCCTGGAGTCCTGAGGCTGGTCTGGAGCTGGGCCTGGGTATGGGCAAGTGTGTTGTAATCCCAAGCCAATCACCTGACTAGCAAAAAGACATAAATATTGCATGTTTCTAGGCTGTGTTAAGCAATGTCTTCACGTGATCAGCAGAAGGAGGTAGTGATACTCTGTTTTGCCAGGTTATGGTATTTTGTTTGGGATCCTGGTGTGCTTTGCCTGGGAGCAGATCTGCAGCAAACAGTTACCCAATCTGAGCCTCCAGCCACAGGAGATGATCTTAGCTGGTTTGGACCAAAGTAAATAGTAAATTTCAAAGCTTTTTGGTGCAACTGGGACATGCCTGCTTTTTGTAAAATCATTTAGGTTGGAAAACAGCTTTAAGGACTAGTCCAGCCATTGTTTTATATGCTGTTATTTACAGCAGCCCTGTCACTCATGTACTGTCTTTAGGGCACATTTCTTACTTCTGTCCCCTACTTGATTTTGTCCCTTCAAGTCTGTTCTATCCACTTGCAAAGACCATTCCCTTTCATGGTAATAACTTTTTCTTCTTCCTTTGCTCTCTACCTGTTCCCAGTAGCCTGACTATGTTTGTTGCTGGGCCAGGCCTGGAATTCCCAGTTTTTGCACCAAAGCCTTGGTCTGAGCTCCCCTGTCACTGGACTGTGCTTCCTCTTTCCCTCTCTGCACAAGTAAACAACCTCAGGGCTCCTCCCAACTTATTCCCTGACCAGGTGCACCCACAGGATCTTCATCTACCACCTCTTCCCATCCTTCCTCTCCCCTGCTCCTCAAACCCTGCCTGCCACAGTGACCCTCTTTCTTTCTAAAAAGCAGCCAAGTAGTATCAAGTCTCAGGACAGATCACGTGGAATGGACAATTTTAAAAAATAGTGCCCTGCTGGGCTGAAACCCCTTGAGACAGACACCACACCTGCCTTGGGTGCCTCATGTGACACCAAACATGCTGCTGGCACCAGTTAGTAAAGGTCAGTGCTTAACTCTGGGCCAGAGATGACCTGACCAGTGTAGTGTGCATTGAGCAGACTGGAAAATCAGATCTCCTTGGTGTAGATTGGATGGAGAAAAAGAAGGTTTTTTAGGTGTGAAGAATGCACCAACAGGTTGGTGAACACTTGTGAGGAGCACTGGTATGGGAGCAGCTGGTATCTCACATCTTCCAGCCCTGAGCCCAGCAGTTGGTTTGGGTAATCTGCCAGTCTGGTAGCTGGTGACATGCCTGCAAAGCCACCCTGTATAAACATTTTGGTTAAGGATATTTTTCCCTGTCTTTTAGTAATTTATTTTTTGAAGGTATATCTATCCTGCTGCACCATTTATAGCATGTGGCCTCCCTTCTACTGAAGTCCTACCCTGCTCTGCAAGTCCCTGTACAATGGCACAAACAGGATTGCTTGTGAGGCTTTAAAAAATGCAAGAGCAGTGTGTTACATCTGTGTAGGATGAAAAAGCCTGCAGTAAATGAAGCTTCACTGAAGCAAGGAATGGCCCCTCCATGCTGCAGAGACTGTCACTCCTTATCTCAAAGCTGCTTTTTTTCCTCTTTCTTTGTGTTATTTCACTTTGCCCTCTGGCTGCATTGTTTATTGCTTCAGTATTCCAGGACAGGTAAAAAAACCAAAAACAAAAAAAAAAAAAAACCAACAGATTGACACTCATGTGACTGCTCCAGTTTCAGGGGGAAGGTATGTGAGGGCAGCCATGTGCTCACACTATCCAGTTACGGTTTTGTGCTGGGGTTATAGCAACTGGGATATGTTTTCCAGCTGTAAAATGAAAACCCCCCTGCCTGCTTTTAGTCACAACAACAAGTGTGTTTTGCTCTTTGGGACTGTCATACTTCCTGGGGTTAGTTAAACTGTCCCCTCCCTCTGTTGATAAACACAGCAAGGCTGAGCCAGGCCTGTTTCTGTTATTAGTTATAGATAAGTTACAGGAAACCAGTGTTTGGGATCTCCTGTGCCTTCTGCAGCTTGTGAATCAACAGCAGTTTTATACCCAAGCCTGGAGAGCTGGTGGGAGGTGTGGAGAGGCTCCTGGTCCAAAGCTGGTGTGGGTACAAGCACTGGGAATGTTTCCCAGGGAGGTCAAGAGGCAGCTGTGGGCTCTGGGAAGGGAAGTGGGCTCCTGTTCTCTGACCTGCACCTCATGCAGGTTGTCAGACTGGGGAGCTGTCAGATTGGAAGATAGCACAGCACACCTCTGCCAGTGGTGCTTGACATCTGGTTTGGTCCTCAGATCTGTGCCAGTTGTTCACACTGGAGGGTAATTTTGACTTTCAAAATTAAATGTGCAGCAGAGAGGTGGATCTGAGCACTGAAGTACCCTCAGAAAACACCAGCAGCTCCCCAGGCTGTATGAGCAGAGATGTCAGATGACATTCCATACAGAGCCCACGCAAGAACCTGCCTCGGGGACAAGCCTGTTTCTGCTGCCAGTGTCAAACTGCTCCAGAGCCTCTGGAGATGGAGCATGTGCACCCCAGGACAGTGTCTTTGGCCTCTGATCTTGACCCTCCTCTCCTGTGACAGGACCTGATTCTGCCCTGTGTCACACAGGAAGGTTGTCACTGATTATAGGGTTGGAAAGATAAATCTGCAGTGGATTATTTTCCTTAGCTGTTGGGCACCCACAACTGAACTGGCACATGGTAATTAGCTCAGTACCACCTGTTAATTAACTTACCATGGCCACTGGATGTGTCTGGGAGCGCCTGCTCATGCTAGCAAGGGACTGGAGGGTTTTTGCAAGATCTGCAGCTCCAAGGAGGTTTCTGTGGTTTCTGTGTTCCTCCTAGGGGCAGTGGGTGGAAACACATCCCTGTGGCCGTGGCCACTCAGCAAACCCTGGCAGCCTGGGCTAGCTCTGGCATTTCATGGCAAGAAATTGCCTGCAGTGCTCTCTGTAAGCCCAGGTGCATGGGTTGGGGTTTTTGGCAAGTGGAGTTGAGGAAGGTGATGCAATGCCACTGGCAGTTATTTGGCCTTTTGATGGCTCAGACTTTCCTAAAGGGGCTTTCCAGGAGCTGGAGGAGTTCTGAGCTTCCTTCCTGTGGAAGGTGGGTGGTAATTTGGGCTGTGTGTTTACTGTTGAGGATGTCTTGTGTGTTTTTGCACACACCCGCCTCTACTCATCCCACCCTTTCCCTGGTTACAAGAGCCAGTTATTGATAACTGAGGTTATTCAGAGAAGGAACCATGAGGGAAATTGGACTTTATTCAGTGTCCACCACCTGCTTGTGTCCAGCACAAGAGGTTCTCTCTCTTCTGGTCACCACTCACCTGCTAGCAAATAGAAAAATGCTGGCTGAGAAAAGAGGACGAAATTCTGCTGTCAATTAAACATTGCATTTGAGTGGATGGATCCAGCACTGCTGAGAATTAGGGAGGGCTGTGTGGAGCAGAATGGTGCCATGGAATTTAGCTCCTGGAAAGTGGCTCATTACTGGGTCAGCTTCTCCAGCAGCAGGTCTGGCCCTGAGCTGTTCAGGTGAAGCCACAGCTGTGGTCAGTGACTCCAGCATTTGGCACAGTTTCTGTTGTAGGTTGTGTCCTCTTACAACAAGGTGAATCTGGCTGTGGTGTGTAGAAATTACTCACTGTTTTCTTTTGCTCTCTGTCCGTGCAGCAAACAGCGGCACAACAAACTCTGGCGCTCACACTCGGACAGCGACCTCTCGGATCACCATGAGCCCATCTGCAAGGCTGGGCTGGAGCTGAACAAAAAGGAGATCACCACCTCAGCTGACCAGATCTCAGAGGCCAAGACCAATGACAACCAGCAGCCCATGTCTCCCATCTATCCAGCTGAGCTGGACAGGGAGCAGCAGCTCCCAGAGGACACAAACATGATTGAGGACGTGTGTGTGAAGGAGAGAAGGATCCACTTAGAGTTTACTTGCAGAGACTTCCACACTGAGCAGATGGAGGACAAGCTGAACCTGAACAATATCAATGGCTGTACAGCAGGGTGCTGTGTAGACTCTGTCCCCCCTGACAACTGCCGTGCTTCTGAGGCCTTAATGCAGCTGCAGCACCCCTTGGAAATAACAGAGTTTCCTGATCTGACAGTGGATGATCTAGAAAAAGATGCCCTTAAGCCTGATATGAACGTGCACTTGGTTCCCATGGAAGAATTCACTTCATGCTTAAAAGACTTTCCTCAGTCCCCAAACCAGAATTCCCTAGGTCTCCAACAGAACCCTCAGCCCGAAGTGACAGACCTCAGCACAGACAGGATTGATTTCTTCAGCGCTTTGGAGAAATTCGTGGAGCTCTCCCAGGAGAGCCGGTCCCGAACCTGCTCCCATTCCAGGCCAGAGGAGCAAGGGACTGGGAGGAATGGGGTCTCCAGGGTGCCCGTGCTGGAAGTGCCACCTGCTGCAGATGGGGGTGCAGATGCTCAAAGGAACAGCCCTGGAAACTCCCCTCAGCCATCTGATGACTCTTCCACAGATGAAGAGCAACAAAAGGTTAAAATAACTTGCTCAGGTTTTTTAGGAACTGCTGCTCAACCCTATCTCTGGGCTGTTTTCTGCTGTCTGTGGGGTGGGTGTGGATGGGATTTTCTATCCCTGCTTTCACTGGACACAGTGTCTGGGGAGGGATTGCTTGATACTTCTCCCTTCCTTCACTTTTAGATACTTGCCCTTTTCTGCACTTTTTCCTAAAACATCAGTTTGCTGGCATTGGCAAGGCCATGAGCCGACCTTGACCTGACCTGCTGTGCTGTTCTCATGAGAAACTTATTTTTGAGTTTTGCATCAGGAGAGCAGAAAGGTGGGACTTGACCCACTAATATAGCCAGACCCTGAGCCCAGCCAACATCCCAAATCGGCACGGATATTTATCTGACTTGAGAAATCCACCAAAGAATGGGGCAAAACTGGCCCTTTTCCCTGGTTGGGAAGCACTAGCATTGGGGTAGTAAATCAAGGCAGGTGTAGAGCTTCTACTGCTGGAGGAAGAAATTAACCTGTCCAGGTCTGGAGTGATGGGATTGGGCACGTCATGGCTCACTTCTCCTGGGTAGAGAGATGGTCTTGACAAAATTTAGTAACCTCTAAATTTAGGTACCTTCTTTTTGTAATTGCTTTTCAGCCTCCAGGACTCTCTCAGGGATTGATGATGTCCGGGGCCATCATTTTCTGGGAGCTTCTCTTATTTAAATTCCATCCTGCATTGCTTGAATCTTTTCCATCTCCATGTGAGGCAGTAAGGCTCTTCCAAATATAATAGGCCAATGCTCTCTCCTGTGATTTGGCAGAGAGTGTCTGTGGGGACTGGGAGTCCCCCTGGCCATTGTCCTCTGGGAAATCAGAGCATTTCAATGCTTGGTCATTCTTTTTGCTGTTCTTCTGTTTGCTCCATACATGAGCAGAATTTGTCATGTTTTCAGTTCAAAATGGTATTTTAGCACTATTAGGATTCTTTTTGCTTATTGGAGTTTTCTTCATTTAGAAAAACAAAAAAGCTACCTTTTCCTTGGAGTTTGTTGCAATTAAGGTTCTTAGATCTTAGTCTAAGTGACAATCCAGCCCGGAGTATGTTAAATTCAGTCCTAGAGACAGTAAGAAACCTACATAAGTGATCACTGCCACATGCTTTTTGTTCCTTTGGGAATGTGCACCCCTGTTTTCTCTAACCTGCTGCTGTTTGCTCCATGTCAGCACAGCTGATGCACTTAGTAATTCTCCTGTTTGTGTGTTGCAGGAGGTCCCTGAGCTGCCTGGTGCAGGTCATCTCACAAGATCCCACTCAGAAAATGCCATTTCTGTGAAGGAAATTATCACAGAGATTGAGTCAATCAACCAGGGAGCAGGACCTGCCCAGCAGAAAGAGGGTTCAGCCAACCTCAGCCAGACACCAAAAAGGAACACGGTGCATGACCTGCCAGTGGAGGTGATTTGGGCATCAGAAAAGTTGGAACAGAGTGAAGGAGCCTGTGCTGGACACCAGGAGAAGGAGAAGGACCCTCTGCCAACTGAGCAGGAAGAAGCCCCATCTCTGCAGCTGTCTTCTGGTAGATCAGACCTGGAGGAAAGCAGCTCTGGTGGGGAGCAGCAGGAGCCTCGTGGCTCCATCAAGCCCGAGCCCAAGTGGTGCCCCGGCTCCGTCCGGCGAGCCACGCTGGAGTTCGAGGAGCGCCTGAGGCAGGAGCAGGAGCACCAGCACACGGCCCCAGCCTGCACTTTACCCACCCGCAAGAACTCCAGGAACGACTCTCCTGCTGCTGAGCTCCTGCCACGGGGGAA
Source organism: Haemorhous mexicanus (assembly GCF_027477595.1). Taxonomy (NCBI): domain Eukaryota; kingdom Metazoa; phylum Chordata; class Aves; order Passeriformes; family Fringillidae; genus Haemorhous; species Haemorhous mexicanus. Next base: position 7,637,591 of record NC_082362.1, on the reverse strand, counting down.
GAGCGAGGAGCCGCCCCTGGAGCTGGCTCTGGAGGGGGGCAAGGCGCAGGAGGAGCCGCTGCTGCCTCCAGGGGCAGAGCAGCCTGTGGGCAGACACCTACCTGCACCCCTCAGGCCCCCTGCCCAGGAGTCCCTGCCCGCAGAGCCCAGCCCGGGGCAGGAGGCAGCGGCACAAGAGTGCAGGACAGTGGTCTCGTTTGATGGGACGGAGGAGCCATCCCTGCCCTCCCTCCTCCCAAAGAGAATTGAAATCATCGAGTACACCCTCACGGTCAAGCCTGCGGAGCAGCGCCCCCGTACAAGCTGTGAGCAGGGCGGGCTGGCCCCGGCCACCCCATCTTTGGATGAAAACTTGAACCCCTCGATGTGCTTGGAGAAGGCTCCAGCGGATCCCTCGCCGCCGGAGCACGCGGTACGCAAGCAGGCTGCCTTCGCCCTGGGCAGCCCCAGCAAGGAAGGCAGTGGGATATCTGCTCACCTCGGTGCTGCTTCTCCCTCTGCCCAGGTGACCTGTCCACCTTCAGCCAGCCTCGAGCGCTCTCCTTACCCCTGTGTCATTCACCTGGAAGGTGTCACCGAGCAGAGCACAGGTACAGACGATGAGCCGGTCACGCCGTGTGGCACCGAGGGAGACGCGACTCTGCCGTTCAGGGACGGTCTCAAACCTCTCTGCAGTGGTGGGGGCAGTGCTGGCATCTCGAGGCAGCAGAGCAGCGAGGACTTCACCAGGCAGCATGCTGAAAACATGGACCTTCTGGACATCTCGTTCCTGTGTTACAGCCTCCCTCACAGCTCCAGCAGCCTCAGCGTGGAGGAGCGCTCCAGCAGCCCCGGGCCGGTGAAGCAGCGGGCGAAGGAAATAGAGGCTCGGATCCGGCACGCAGGGCTCACCAGACCCTCCCACATGAAGCGCTCGGCATCCCTGGCCAAACTGGACTGCCTGGAGCTCTCCAAGGACGACTTACAGGACAGGGAGTCGGCCTCTTCCAATGCCAACCCCGTGCTTCTCACCTGCGTTGCCCTCGGTCGAGGCTTTTGTGGGGGGAGGTCGGAGAGGGGCTCGAAAAGCACGTGTGGGAAGCATCGCCTGTCCTCCCCAGAGCCCACAAAGCATTTTGTGGAACAGCTCAGAACAGCCGAGTGCATTGCCCAGAGCATGCCCGTGGAGAGGCCCCTGGCTCAGTACGCCAAAGAGTGCAGCTCCAGCCAGCAGAGTTTGTGCTCCAGTGCAGATCCAACGTGGACTAGCTCCGGGGAGGGCCCTCCGCTGCTCCAGGTGCAGGTCCTGGACTCCTTGTCTCCATCTCAAGCTCTGGCTGTTGCCCCACGGCAGCAGCACGGGAGAACTCACCCTCTGAGGAGGCTCAAAAAGACCAATGACAAAAAGCGGACAACCAATCCCCTCTACAACACGATGTGATCCTGGGCCCTTGGCTGTGATTTCTTACCCAGAACCTGTGGTGTTGCTTTCACACAAGGGGCAGGTGTAATATAAGGAACATGCACTTTATTGGTTAATTTTATATATATTGTCATTTTACTGTTCCTGGCGCATGTAGGTGTGGGTTGGTTCTTCTGTGTGTGACTCTGACTGCAGGACTGTTTGGGTTTTTTTAAGTTTAACTCAGATAACCTCAAATGTTCTTTTTTTGTTGTTGTTGATAATTTGTTTTAAAAGAACACTTTTATAATGAGAAAATTGATGGTGGCTTGCTTTGGCAAGGTGGAGTTTTTGCTTACAACCAGATCCTAGTTCCTGACTTGAATTTTCCCCATGCCTTGAAATGGTGCTGGGCAGTTGGTGGGGTGAGAGCCCCTGTAAATGTGAAGGTTGTGCCAAGGTCCCTTTGTTTGGCATTTCTTTTATTCTGCAAACTGGAACTCCACCATGCTGGCAGATCCCTCACAAAGCTGCTTCAGGACAAACACCCTGGGCTCAATTCAGCTGGTGCTTCCCCATAAGGAGCACACTGGGGTAAATCTTCCCAGTGGATGGGCTCTGATAATCCTGGGCTGCACCAAGACCAGCTCTCCCATCTGCCATGGGGCACACAGAGCTCTCTGCTCTGTGCTGAGGTGGGGCAGAGCTCCTCCAGGAGCTGCCAGGTTCTCCTCTACCCCCAAAGCCAGTGTTCTTTTAAAACAAATGTCTCATTAGGGTTTTAACCCTCCCATTACTTGAATACTGCTGTGGGCCTTCCAAGTTCATGGCCATATCATCTGTCCTCTGCCCTCTGCCCCAAAGCTGTTCTTGTGCTGCCTGAGTTTCCCTCTCCCCTCTGCCATGCTCACAGGTGTTTCTGGTGGCTCCCAAAACTTGAGCTGTTTTTGTTACATGACATACTGCCCTCAGTGCATAGCTTTGTCCTCTCTGCTGTCACTCCTAACTCTAGACCCAGAGGGAAAATACTTTCTGAAAGTTTATTCTTTTTTGGGGGTGGGGTTTTTTTTGTTTTTCTTTTTTTTCTTTTTTTTCTTTTTTTTTTTTGCCTAAATTGTATATATGATATTTATATGATTTTTTTTTGTATTTTCTATGTTTTTTTTAAAAAAAAAAAAGAAGGGCAAGACTGCATTCTGTAAACTGGAAAACAAACCCACGTGACTCAAACTCAGTGCTGTTCTCTGTGATCTGCACAGACATGGGAGTGGATTTGACATTATAAGCTGTCTTCCCTTTCCAAAAGTGAGCCTGGATGCCAAATGTGTCCCTTCTCCTCCAGTCCTGTGTGACCCCCCGTTGTCCCACTGTGGGAGGGGCACTGTGTGTCTGTCCATCTCCTTCCTGCTGGAAGCTGGGTTCCAGGGGTGCCAGTTGGACATGGAAAGCCTTTGGCTGCTCAGAGCCATTCTGCAGGTTCTTGCTTTTCTGGAGGAACTGTGTGTGAAGGCTCTGCTCCAAATTTCAGCTAATTATTTTGTGGTTTCTGAGCAGTTTGGCTAAATCAAAGCTCCTCATTTCTAGCTGTGTGCATCAGCAAGTTGTCCCTGTGCTGCAGGAGAAGAGGGAAAGGCCAAGGGGAGCTCTGGGTCCTGTCCACAGTCCCGTGGCAGGTCCTGTCTGAGCTGCTGCTTGGCTGGGGCCCAGACCTGCCCTCTGGGGAGGAGCAAAGCAAAGAGAAGGTGCAGAGTGGCTCAGGCTGCTGAAGCCCAGCATGGAGAGGACACGGTGTGGGAGGAGCAGCAGCCAAGCTCATGCCTAGAAAGCAGCCCTAAAGCTGCAGAGCCTTGCAGGCTCAGATGGGACAAACTCCCCTTGAGCTGGAGAGGAGCACATGGCACTGGAGCACTCTGGAGTATTGGGAAGCAGCATCTGCCTGCCCTGGGGAAGGGGTGTGGGGTGTCCTCAGCCTGCAGCTGCTTGGCAAGGTCATGCCACCTTGCTGCCCTCCTGCAGCCCCCAGGGGTCCTCCTGTGCTGCCTTGCAGCCTGGGCAAGGTCTGTGAGTCTGTCTGTGCTCCAGCAGGCATGGGCACTGTCCCTCCCTTTCCTCAACTCTGGCAGGGGGCTGTTACCCATGCTGGAGCACAGCCCTGACCCGGGTCAAACAGCACGTCTTCCCAGGCCATTTCAGTCTCTAGAAGTCACCCAAGCCCCTGGCCCAGGAGGCCAGATACTTCTTTGGGACACTGAGAGACATGTGGCTTCTCCTAGCCCGCTCCAGCTGGCTCCGGAGCAGGGCAGGCACTGTGGAAAGGCCAAGTGGCTCATGTCATCTGCAGAAGGACAGGTTCAGTCCTTGCCTCCCCCACAAACTTCATCAAGCCCCACTGCCCACCGTTCTGACCCCAAGGACATGCCTGCCTGCCCCTCCAGGGGTGGAAGGGACTGGTTGCCCCCAGCCTGCCTTGCATTTGGGGGTACATGCTTGGCTGGCAGCATGTCCTGGTGACAAGGATCTGCTCAGGAGGGAAAAGCCCTGTGTAGAATTTTCTCCCTTGAGAAGGCAGGAGGAGGAAAAGGATTGGGTTTCTTTGCCCAACTTGATCTCAGGAGAAATGCCCTCTGGGAAGGGTCTTCAATGCAGACCAGAAATGCTGCTTCCTTCCAATACTCAGCTGCTCTCTGGGTGCTTCAGCTGGGGAGAGCAGCAGAGGGGCAGAGGCCCCTGCAGGGCGGTGCTTTGCTGTCCCTTATCCTTGGCTCTGGCCCAGCACAACTGGTTTTTCTCTGAGAAGGCTGTGGGCAGGCAGAGGGAGTCGGGAAAGGTGGTTCTCTTGCAGAGTGATGAAGGCCTTGGCGGTCTGGAGGCTCTGAGCAGGATGGCAGGAAGGGGACGGACTGGAGGGGTCTGGACCTCCTTTTCCAGTGTCTGGGCAATGAAGCCACCAAGCCCTTGGCATCAGAGGTCTCTGCTGGGGATGATTGTCCCTTCTCCATGCTGGTGGCTCACGGGAGGTGATGTCTCTCTCCTGGTTCCTGTAGCCACCCCACAAGAGCTTCTTGTGACCTGCTGAGCACCACAGGGAGCAGCAGCACCTCCAGGATGCTCAGCAGCTGACAAGCCTCACCGGGTAGAGGGGGTTTGGGAAAAACGTGTTGTTTTAAGGGCATTTTTGTACAAAGCAACTGTTCTTTGGTCTCTGGCGAAGCCTCTCGGAGGACGCTTTATTGTTTACATTGACTCCTGTACAATATCCCAGCCATGGCTGCCCCGTCCCGGCCGTACTGTAACGTGTGAGCCTTGCACAAACGGGCTGTGTGTGCGTGAAACTGGTTTTACACTGCGTTCTGTTGCACTCGGTGGTGTGGGTGGGTGCTCTGTGTGTGTGTGTGTGTGAGTGTGTGTCCGGTCTGCTTGAGAAATTGTGACCTGTACAAATCTCTCCCCTCTCGGCCCTTTCCTGGGGGCACAGTCCCAGCGGGTGGCAGGAGGTGACGCCTTTCTGGGTCACTCGGATGTTTAAACTGAGCAGGGATTAGCTCAGTGTCCCTCTGCCAGCAGAGGCCTGGTGGAAGGGATCCTGCCCCACCGCTGGCTGCTCCGGGGACCTCCTGGGAGGAGCGAGCTGGGAATCCTTGGCCGCAGGGGCACTGCATCTGCAGGAGGCTCCAGGAGCCTCGCAGCTCTGGCAGGAGGAAGCCATACCCACCACAGGGCCCTGCTCCCTGCACGGTGCGTCCTGCCTTAATTTGGTCCTGGCTCCACACAAACCCCCCAACTTGTCCCCAAGGGAGGGGCCTCGAGCCCTTGGTGTGGGGCAGAGGGCAGAGGCAGGTGCTGGCCTGGCGCAGCAGGGCCCGGGCTGGTGCAGGGCTCGGTGCCTGTCCGGCAGTGCTGCCAGAGGTGCTAACAGCCCGCCCACGCTGCAGACATCTCTGTTGGCACGAGAGAAGGTGCCAGTGCCTTTTATTTTCCTTTCTGGAGATGTGACGTCCGTGCGCTGGTTTGTAGGGATTGTCCAGGGCCGAGCAGCTGGCGGTGGGGTTGTGAATCAGGGAGGGGAGCCCTTCTGTCTGCCCCTCCTGGATCTTCCTTGGTGGCTGGGATCGTCCCCTTTCCCCCTAAAGACTTTATGACCGATGTGCTCAGCTGTTTTTAAATGTGAACTTGTGCACTGATGTGCAGATTCAATGTTCTTGTTACCGAATGAATAAAAGTTTTATTTTGAAGATGACAAAGGTGTGTGGCTTCCGGTTTGGGATCGGGGCTGAGGGTGAGGGAGTGATCTGTGCTGCTCTCAGAGCATGGGGTGGCAGTGGGGGTCTGGAAAGCCAGAGCAGGGTTGTTCCCTCTCATGGATGGCCCTGTCCTGTCCCAAGTGATGGAGCTGTGCTTCCAAGCAAGAGGTACTTCCAGACCACACTGCAGTTGCAGGAAAGATTCCAGGGGTCGTGTATTTAAAACTGTCAGGATGCTGCAGGTGCCCTCCTTGCACTTCTGCAGACACAGGAGCTGTGAGGAGGGTTCTGCGTTTAAGCTCCAAGGGGGATGTGAGGGTGGACACTGGACAACCTGTCTCTGGTTTTGATTTTGCTCCACTGTGGCAAGAAAAGGCAGTGCAAGGGTCTCTGTGGCCTTGCTGTGAGCAAGGGACTTGAAAAAGCCAAATTCCCTGGGCTCAGCCTCAGCATCCACGCAGGAGCTTCCCACCAGGCCAGGACTGAGTGGGCACCAGGCTGTGGGGCTGTCACTGCAGGGTTGTCACTGCGGGTCTGGCGGTGTCTCTGGGGTGCCCCATCCCTTCCTCCTCCTCCCAGCACCAGCACCTGGGAAAGGCTTCCCAGGACCTTCACTTGCTGGGGATGTATCTTGGAGCTAAGGACACGGGACAGGGAGTGAGCCTGGGCTCTGGTGGGACAGGGCGAGCAAGGGGTGCCTCTGCAGCCCCCTCCCTCCCTGCCACCCCTTTGGCCGGGCAAACAAGGATGTCACCTCTTCCCAGCCTTTTTGCCAGCTGCCCCCTCCTGCCCGCTCAGCCAATGCTTGTCCAGCTCCACACGGTGCCCTTGTAGGGTCCAGGGCTTTGCTGCCTTTCCAGGAACCACTGCTCCCCTCCCTCTGGTCCCTGAGCCCTGCAATCCCTTAATCCCCTTGGACCAGGGCATCCCTGCAGGGCTGGGCTTCACTAAATCCCAAATCTGATTTCTGGATGTGCCTGTAACCATCCTGCCGGGCTAGGGCTGAGGTGGGCTTGCAGACCCTTTTTTCCTGGGGGAGATGAGGACCCGTGGGATGCTCCCGTGAGTGTTGGGAGCCTCAGGAGCAGCCCATGGCCACGGTCCCTGTGGGGCAGGGCTGGCCCCGGGCTGTGGGGGGACCCATCGCAGGGTCACAGCCCTGTGCAGAAGTGACCCTCGGGGTGATGCTCCGCCCCTTGGTTTCTCCCAGTACTTCAGAAAGGCTCAGGGGGCTTCTCCTGCCTCCCATCTGCCAGCCCGAGGGGCTCCCACTCACCGCGCCTGGGGCTGCGGGCACCTTTGGGACCCCCCCGCTTTTAGGGTGGGAGCGGGGGGCGGCCGTGCCGGGGCTGCCCCCGACCCCGCGGGCAGAGCGAGGGGCCGGGCAGGGTGCGGGGGCAGGCGGGGCCGGGCCGGGCCCCCCCTCCCCTCCCTCCGGTGCCCGCCGCGGGGGGGCTGTGCCGGCCCCGGCGCCCGGCTCGGCTCAGCTGTTCTCTGCGGCAGCGGCACCGCGCGGGGCCGAGCCGAGCCCAGCCGAGCCGAGCCCAGCCGAGCGGGGCCGGGCGGAGCGGAGCCGAGCGGGGCCGGGCCGGGCCGGGGGGAGCCGAGCGGGGCTGAGCGCGGCCGGAGCGGGCGGAGCGGAGCCGAGCGGGCGCAGCGCGGAGCCGGGCGCGCCCGGGCGCGGAGGAGCCGCCGAGCGCAGGTGGGAGCCGGGCGCGGGGCGGGGGCGGCGGGAGCGCGGTGGGGAGGGACGGGGGGACGCGGGGAGCGGGGCTGAGCCCCCCGGGCCCCGGCCCCTCGCCGCCCGCCGGCGGAGATGGCTATATTTGGACAGTGACCTCTGGTCGTTCCCGAGCAGTCGCTGCGGATTCAATTGTGGCAACGTAATGGCACGGCCGGGGAGCGGGGAGCGGGGCTGTCCTGCCTGTATCCTGCCCGCACCCTGCCCGTATCCTGCCTGCACCCCACCTGCGCCCCACCTCTCTTTGCCAGCATCCCATCCCACCCCGCTTGCGCCCTGCCTGCACCCCACCCAGCTCTCACGCCCGCACCCCATACCTGCACCCTATTCAGCCCTGCCTGCACCTTGCCAGCACCCCGCCTGCTCCTGCCAACCCCTCCTGCACCCTACACGTTGCCTGCGCCCTGCTCAACTCCACCTGCACCGCATCTGCCCCCCAGCCGCACCCCACTCGCTGCCTGCACCCTGCCCAGACAGCCAGGCCGTCCCTTCCTTTCCTGCATGCTGACACCCCAGACTCTGCTCCCGCTGGCAATGGTTGAGGTGCTGGTTGAGCGTCCCCTCGGAGCCTGCTCGCTCCTCCCCGGGGCTGGCGACCATGCTCGAGACCAGGGGGGTGACACCAGCAGTGCCGTGGTCCAGCCCCGCTTGGTAGCCAGGCTCTGGGCCCCTTAGACCCAGCTCAGCCAAGCCAGAGATGATGCTGAAGTACTGTGAGGACTCCGGGGATACTCAGGGACTGAGCAGATGTGGTTTGGCAGGGTGCTGCATGTGCTCTGTGCAAAATCCACCGGCTGGGACATGGAGGAGCAGATCTGCTCCTGCCTCTGCCCACACCAGCTCTGTGGGCTGGGGACAGGGGTGCCTGGCCATGCTTTTGTGGCTGGATGTGGCTTCTGACAATGGCTGTGTACCCAGAAGAGCACAGGGGATTCCCCATGGTAGCCAGTGGCTCATGGGTGCTGCAGAGCCCCAGCTCCAAGGGTTTTGTAGTCCTGAGTGTCTCAGCCTCCCCCTGGGGTAGGTTCCAGGAGCAGCACAGGCTGGGGGGGGTGAGATGGATGACTGTGGGCATGGTGCCCAGCTGTGGCTGAGGGCTGGAGACCCCACTGAGGCCACGGGGGGGCTCCTCCATATCCCGGTGTGCCCATGGGGCTGTGGGTCTGTGCCAGGTCCAGCCCTTACGCTGGCGGGGGTGCAGAGTGGGTGGCAGGGATCTGTGGCACAGGACAGGCATCCATGGAGGGAGGCGTGAGCCACCAGCAGGCAGCTCTGGAGGCACAGCCCTCCTCCTGGGTGCTGGGTCAAGCCAGGCAACCTCAGACCACTGATGCAGGACAAGGGGACAGGATACAAGGGGACAAGCTGTGACCTGGTGCATGGCACCTTTATGTCCACCCCAAAGTCCCCTCCACCCTGCTACTCTGCTGCAGCAGCTCATGTGCCAACCTCAGTGCCAGCCACAGGGCATAGCAGAGCTGTGGGGTACAGTGCAGCCACAGGGCATGGCACAGCTGTGGAGTATAGCACAGCTGTGGGGTATGGCACATCTGTGGGACATGGCACATCTGTGGGACATGGCACAGCTGTGGGATATGACACAGCTATGGGGTATGACACAGCTTTGGGGTATGGCATATCTGTGGGACATGGCACAACTATGGGACATGGCACAGCTATGGGGTATGACACAGCTTTGGAGTATGGCATATCTGTGGGACATGGCACAGCTGTGGGGTATGGCACGGCCACTGGGCATAGCACAGCTCTGTGTTATGGCATGGCCATGCCCTTGCCCAGTGTCAAGTGGCTCTGGCCGCCAGCTGACAGCCCCCAGCACCTGCAGCACCCCCACATCCCTGCACAAGGGCTGCCCCTGCTCCCTGCTGTGGGGTCAGGGCATCACCATCTCCCATCCTCATTCCCCACCACCTCAGTGTTCCCAGGCTTCCCGCTGTGCCCGGAGCAGGAGGAGTCTCTCGGAGCACGAGGCCTGAGGGGACCGAAGCCCCTCCAAGCCGTGCCAGGGTGGGGAGGTGGTGGCCTGACCTGTCCCCCCAGCCATGAGCCGCCGCGTGGTGCGCCAGAGCAAGTTCCGGCACGTCTTCGGGCAGCCGGTGAAGGCAGACCAGATGTACGAGGACATCCGTGTCTCCAAGGTGACATGTGACAGCTCCTTCTGCGCTGTCAACCCCAAGTTTGTGGCCATCATTGTGGAGTCCGGTGGTGGCGGGGCCTTCATTGTCCTGCCCCTTGCCAAGGTGAGTGGGGAGGGTGCTGGGGTTTGGTCACGCTGCTGAGATGTGTTGGGGGGAACATGCTGATGGGTTTTGCTTTTGGGGACCTGCTGTGGCCCCAGAGCCTCCCAGCTTTGCCCCAACATCCCCTCCTCATGTGGGGGCTCAGGGCAGGAACAACCTGGGGGATCATCAGCACCTGCCAAGGGTGACATCCCTGGGGCAAGCAAGGTGATCTGGAAAACCCCCAGCTGCCTTCTCCCAGCCCCAGTTCCCTGGGGAGCAGCACCCAGTGGAGTGGGGGTCTGCCCTGCCAGTCCTGGCAGAGAGACTGGGAGAGGGTCCCCACCCCCTCCTTGCCATCAGAGCAGACACAAAACAGCCTCTCATGGCTCACATGATTCTCCTCTGTGTCCCTATGAGGCCTTGTGCCAGGTGAACCCCATTTGCCCCATGTGCCTCAGTTTCCCCTTCAAGGCAGGTACAAACCTCTTGCCACTGCCAGAAATCCCCTGCACATCCCCATTTGTGCCACAACCCATGTGGTGGCCAGGCTGGGCTTTGGGGGGTACCTGGCAGGGTCTCTCCCAGGGGCTCATGCTGGTCCCTCACCATTGCAGACAGGACGGGTGGACAAGAACCACCCGCTGGTCACGGGACACACGGCGCCCGTGCTGGACATCGACTGGTGTCCCCACAACGACAACGTCATCGCCAGCGCCTCGGAGGACACCACTGTCATGGTGAGGGGCTGGGCGCTGCGTGGGAGGGGGAGGAGGGTGCAGGGGGAGCGATGCAGAGCATCCCCCCCCCCCCCCCCCCCCGCCTGTGAAGTGTCACTGGCCTATTTTTAGCCCCGGTGCCATGCGTTCGCGCTGGCGGCGGCTGCTCGCTCCATGATGCAGCAGTTTGTGCTAAATTTACCCTCCCTGGCGACTCAGCATGCAGGAATAGCTGGGGGGGGCTGGGGGCTGCACCCCGGCCGTGCCCCCCCCTCTGTGCCCACCAGCATCTCAAGTGCTGGGGTACACCCCAGGATGGAGGCGCTTCTGGTGTCCCCTCACCACCCTCCCTGCAGCCTGAGCTGGGATTAATGATGAGGTTAATTGGCTCCGAGGCCCTCATCCGCTTAGTGCTCAGACACAGGGTGATCCCCAACGCCCCGCTCTGTCCCCCTCCAGGTATGGCAGATCCCCGACTATGTCCCCGTGCGCAACATCACGGAGCCCGTGGTGACACTGGAGGGACACTCCAAGCGGGTGAGCATCATCTCCTGGCACCCCACGGCCCGCAACGTCCTGCTCAGCGCAGGTAAGGGGGTCCCGGGTCACCCTCCCCGGGGTCACAGGAGATCCATGGGGTGACAGCATCTGCCCCCTCGGTCCTCTGCAGGCTGCGACAACCTGGTGATCCTCTGGAATGTGGGCACTGGGGAGATGCTGCTGGCTCTGGATGACATGCACACCGACCTCATCTACAACGTGGGCTGGAACCGCAACGGCAGCCTGCTGGTCACCACCTGCAAGGACAAGAAGGTCCGTGTCATCGACCCCCGCAAGCAGCAGATCATAGCGGTGAGTGGCCCTGCTGTGCCCCCCATCCCACCGCGGGGTCCCCCCCAGTGCCTGCCTGACCCTACTAACCCCTCTCCGCGCGTCTCTGTGTTTGATGTAACCCGCTAACGCCGGCGCAGGAGAAAACCAAACCGCACGACGGCACCCGGCCCATCCGCGCCATCTTCGTGGCCGATGGCAAGATCTTCACCACGGGCTTCAGCAGGATGAGCGAGCGGCAGCTGGGCCTCTGGGACCTGGTACGAGACAGCAGCTCCAGCCTGGCCAGCGCCAATCCCGCAGATCTCAGCCCAGCCGGGAACGCTCTGGGGGCCGGGGATACTCTCTGGCAACGCGTGGGCTCAGGGAGCATCATGGAATAGGACTCAGCAGCTGTTCTGGGGGACAGATCCGGACCCCCTCCATATTCCCCCTTCCCATGCCCTGTGCTGACTGTCTCCCCCTCCCCCCAGGAGAGGTTTGCCCCCCACGAAGGGCTGAGGCCCGTGCGGGCCATCTTCACACGGGAAGGACACATCTTTACCACGGGCTTTACCAGAATGAGCCAGCGGGAGCTGGGCTTGTGGGACCCGGTAACGAGGCCGCATGGAGTGCTGCCCTGGGAACTTGGCCCCCCAGACCCCTTGCTAACCCCCTCCATCCCAGGATGCCGTGTCTGCTGCATCCCCCTCCCAAAAGATGCCAAGTTCCCAAGTGTGCCGTGCAGTGCTGGGGTGGGGAGGGGGCTGGGAGGCAGAGAGTTCTGGGGAAGGGGGGTACAGCCAGGCTGGGGGTACCCAGCCATGCAGGTAAACAGGAGATGGGCTGGGGGGGCATGCCAAGCTGCCTGCCTGGGTTGTTGTGTACCCCAGAGGGGACAAGGCCTGTCCCCCAGTGTGCCGTGGCTAATGTGTGTGACTAACCAGGTTGGGGGTTTTGGGGTCATTTCTCACACCCCTCCACCACTGCCCCCCAGAATAACTTTGAGGAGCCCATTGCCCTGCAAGAGATGGACACGAGCAACGGGGTCCTGCTGCCCTTCTATGACGCTGATTCCAGCATTGTCTACCTCTGTGGGAAGGTAAGCCCCCTTCCCCGGGGTGCATCCCCAATGCCACCCTGTCCCTGAGGGTGCCAGGGCTGGCTAACACCCGTCCCCACCCTGCAGGGTGACAGCAGCATCCGGTACTTCGAGATCACGGACGAGGCTCCCTACGTGCACTACCTGAACACCTACAGCAGCAAGGAGCCCCAGCGGGGCATGGGCTTCATGCCCAAGCGTGGGCTGGATGTCAGCAAGTGTGAGATCGCCAGGTGAGAGCCAAGGGGGCTGGGAGGAGCCAGAGGGGTCAGGGGCGTCAGCTGGGCCCTGACTGCCTGTGCCCCACGCAGGTTCTTCAAGCTGCACGAGCGCAAGTGCGAGCCCATCGTCATGACGGTGCCACGCAAGGTGAGCCTGGGGGGGTCCCAGGGGAGATGGGGGCCTGGGGAGAGACACCCCCCATCTCACCACGGTCTCTCTGCCCCCGCAGTCAGACCTCTTCCAGGATGACCTTTACCCTGACACGCCAGGCCCTGAGCCAGCCCTGGAGGCAGATGAGTGGCTGTCAGGGAAGGATGCAGAGCCCATCCTCATCTCGCTGCGGGATGGGTACGTCCCCATCAAGAACCGGGAGCTGAAGGTGGTCAAGAAGAACATCCTGGACAGCAAACCCCCACCAGGCCCCCGACGCAGGCACTCCACCTGCGACTCAGACTTCTCTGTGAGTGTCGGGAACAGGGACATGGCAGCAGGGCTGTGCCCCTGCCCTGGGGTGGCATGGGAGGGGCCAGACTCGTCGGTGACCCTGTGTCCCCCCTCCCTGCAGCAGCCGGCCTTGGAGGAGGTGCTGGAGGAGATCCGTGCCCTGAAGGAGACGGTCCAAGCGCAGGAGAAGCGCATCTCCGACCTGGAGAACAAACTCGGCCAGTTCACCAACGGCACGGACTAGTGCAGTGGCCACGACCACGGGCAGGGCCAGGACTGCCCCGGCCTGCCGGGGATTAAAGCCGAGTCCCCACCTTGGGCAGGAGCCCGGAGCCGTGTTCTTTCCCCAGGAGCCGAAGGGGCAGGGAGGGGTCGGACCCTGACCCCCCTCCACAGGCATCAGTCACATCCTGCTCCCGGGGTGTCACATGGGCACCCCACTGCAGCACCCGAGGGGGTCCCGCTTCAGTGCCCGCAGGCTGGGGCTGCCAAGCACCCCAACACGGGGACGGGCACGCTGGGCACCAGCAGCTTCCCAGCACAGGGAGCTGCTGGGCCCCCCCAGCCAGGATGTGCTTGTGTACGGTGCTAGACCCCCACCCCATCACCCCCTCACCTCCCCCTGCCCCATCGGCCCCTCGGCGGGTGCTCCCAACCAGCTCTTTGCTCCTGGACCCCTTTAATAAAGGGCTCAGCCACCCTTGGCTGCGTGGCAGTACCAGGGATGAGGGACCACCGTGCCAGGGGTGCTGCCTGCACCCCTCTGCCAGCTCCTGCCTGTGACCCCCCGGCCCAGGCAGAGGGAGGCCGAGAGAGACGAACATTAAAGAGCATTTATTGGTGTTGGCCGCGGTCGGAGCTGCTCGGGCTCCCCCGGCCCTGGCCCAGATGTTGCTGTGGGGTGCACGGGTGGGTGGAGGGAGGGGCACCAGCTATGAAAAGTCCCAGGGGAGCGAGCCCAGCCCCCCCACCCCGCAGCCCCCAGCCCCCCGTGTGCAAAGGGGGAGCAGCCGGGGCAGGGGGCCGGGGTTAGCACCATTTGACGTAAGGTTTCTCTCGGGGTCAGTGCCCGGGACGAGGGGGTGCAGCGCTGCCAAGGGGGGGATCCGAGCAGGGTGGAGGGGTGCAAGCAGGGGTAAGGGGGGGTGACACCGGGCTGCCCTCCACAGGCACCCCTTCAGCTGCCCCAGCAGTCCCCGAGCCATGGGGGGCAGCTGTGCAGCCCCTCGCTGGCTGTGGGGTACAACAGGGCTGAGCCCCCACCCCTGCTGGCAGGCAGAGCAGCTCCCGGGTAAGTGCACTTGGTAGCGCCTGGGCAGGGGGGAAGAGGGAGCTGGGCAGAGCCCCCTGGCTCTGGGGGCACCCCGGAACCCCACACAACTGGCAGCCCACCCATCCGGGGCAGGATGTGCCCCCCAACCCTTCCTGGGGTGAGGGGCTGAGCAGCACCCCGTAGGATGGCTGGGGGAGTAGGGGTGTCCTGGAGAAGGGGTACAGTCCGTGGGGTACCCTCCCTGGTGCCTGCCATCCCAGGTGCAGGGTTAACACCCACCCCAACCTTGTGCTGCTGTGGGGTGCCCCCACCTCACCCCAGTATTGCCCCAGCTCTGGGGACACTCTCCCAGGGCCAAATCCTGCTCCCCTGTTCCCCATTCGCCCTCCGCAGTTCTTGGACTGGCTCCCCCCACACCGCTCCGCCTCTGTGTCCCCAGACACGTCCCCATCCCCACTGGGGTGGGCGAGGGGCTCAGTGGGGGTGCGGGGTCACTTCTCCGTCAGAGAGAGCTGCAGGATGCGCTGCAGATCCTCCTCCTCCTGGCGCGTCCGGCGCTCCGCTTCCTCCTGCTCCCGCGCCGACAGCGCCATGGCCAGGCGCAGCTGCTCCGCGTAGCTGGGGAACAGCGCGCCCGGCGCCCTGCCGGCCCCCGGCGCCGGGGCCACGGGGGGACGCGGGGCTGCCGTGTGCTGGGGAGTCCTGGGGGGCAGCAGGGCCTCAGTGGGGTCCCCGTGGGGCCGGCACCCACACCCACTCCCCCCATGGGGGCTGGCCAGACCTTACCAACCTGTCTCCCCGGCGGCCCTCATGTGACATGGGGTGGGTGCCCGGCTTGCTGTTGGTCAGTGCTTCCCAAATGGTCACCTGTGGCCAGAGATAGAGGGGTGCTTGGAGGATGGCACCCCAAAAACCAGCCCCCCCCAGCATGAATTCTGACCCGCCACCGTGGGACGCAGGGATGGAGAGGTGAGGTGAGTGAGGATCCCAGGCAGCGTCAGGATGGGGTGGGCAGCAGGGTCTCTCAGCCAGAAGGAGGTAAAGGGGTGGCCGTGCCCACCTGGTCATACTCGCTGCCTGCTTCCAGCAGGCTCTGCTGGATGGCAAACTGCAGCAGGTCATCCTCATCCTCCCGCAGGGCGTCCTGGTGGGTGCCCACCACGCTGTACCCCCGCGGCACCTCGAACAGCGCCGGGTCCATCTCACACGCTCGGCATGAGGCTGTGGGGAGAGCAGAGCTGGCCTGGCTGGGCACCCCTTCTACTCCACCTTGCCAGTTTTGTGTCCCTTACCCTGCCGTGACCCACTCCCAGCAGCTGTACCCCCAGACCCCAGTGGGACCCCTTCCCATCCCACCTCACCATGTCCCCCCACATACTGAGGGAGCTGGAGCTGCTGACGCTGGAGGAGTCGCTGCTGGGTGAGGGTGCCTCGCTGCTGGGGCTGTGCCGCAGGGAGCTGACTGGCTCGTCACACCCATTGAGGTTGCCGAAGGTTATTCGGGCATTGAGGATATGGAAGATGGGGATTTCTGCAGGAAAAGGGAAAAAAGGCGAGGAGGGAAGCTGGCTGTGCCAGCCAGGTCAGCAGCAGAGCCCAGTCCATACCAATCTTGACGGGGAAGCCGGGCGGGAGCCGCAGGGTGATGAAGTCCCGCAGTTTGGCGAAGAGCGCGTTGCTTATTGCCATGAGGTCGATGATGGGGGCAACCTGCTCACACAGGGACAGCGGGTGGTCCTCACACAGCCACAGCTTCGCCTTGAACCTGCCAGGGACAGGTGTTGGGCTGGGGACACCCACCTGTCCCCACCTCGAGCTCTGCAGCAGTGGAGGTGGGGACACAGGGAGTCCCTGCCTGCTGCTCCCCCTCTCACTTCTGTGTCTTGGTGGTGAGCTCCATGGGCCGTCCCATGTCCCGGTTGCCCAGCTCGAAGTTGGGGTTGAAGTATTCCTCAGGGGTGATGGCAGTGGGGTTGGCGTGGCTCAGTGTCTGCGTGATCAGCGTCTGCATGGGGGCACAGCCCCGTGGGGTGAGAGGGGAGGTCTGACTGCAGGGCCACCCCCTCTGACCCCTGAGACACTCACCCCATTGTTGGGCCCCACGTGCTGCTCAGCGATGCCCAGGAAGGATTGCAGGGGGGTCTTACAGCCTGTGGGAGAGGAGGGGGTGAGGGCAGAGCCAGGGGTACCCTGCCCCCCCAGCCTGTGCTGGCTCCACCTTTGCTCTTGCCCTTGTGCTGGTCTGAGAGGTGCTCGGTCCGTGTCCGTGTGATCAGCTCCACATTGGAAGCGCCATAGACCTGGCCGAGGAGGGGGAATGGCACAGGTGGGCACCTCACAGCTGCAACCAACCGTACCCCCCCGAGCAGCTCGACTCCCTGCCCCTCACCTTCGCCTCATACCCATTCACCATTTCCGTCTTCTCACTCCTCCAGCCCAGGATCCCGGACTTGTTCCTAGGGTGACACGGGCACCATGAACGTGCTTGGACAGCCCGGTGTGCTAGCACCCCTGGGGGTGGGCTCGGTGCCACCCCAGCCCACCTCTCGAAGGCGATGTTCTTGGTGTCGAGCTGGGTGGTGACGACGGGGGCCGTCAGCCGCCCCATCACCTGCTCCTCGGTGGGCTGCACAGCAGCCAGCAGCACCTCCTGGTCGTGGCCAGCCAGGGCCAGCGTCTCCGAGTAGACCACCCGCCTGTCATGGTCAATCTCCATCACCACCGCACTGCTGTCTGCAGGGAATGGGGTCAGGACAACCACGGTCCCCCACTGTGTCACTCAGCACCACTCCCCAGGGAGGGGGACACGGCGGTGTCACCTCACCTTGTCCCCGAAAGACGAAGCTGCGGTTGCCCCGCTGCCAGGTCATATGGTCGAAGCCCAGCAGTGTGGTGTCCACCCGCAGGTTCTGGCCACTCTTCCACACCTTGTAGGTGTCGCTGGGGCAGATCTTGGACACCAGGGGCACTGGGGAGAGATGCCAATAGCCCAGCTGGGGATGGGGACACCCGCACCCCCGAGGGGGCTGCCAGCGCTGAGATGGGTGGGGGACACACCTGGGGAACAAAATGTCTTGGCAGAATGGGGGCCTGCAGGGGACAAGAGGGCAGGTGACCCCCAACCTGGGGATGGGGATGGATGCAGGGACAGGGGGACTCTGCTGGGAAATTCCCGCTCCTCCCACAGCCACGCTGTGCCCTGAGCTCACCCCAGCTGGTGAACTCCCACTTCATCTCCACGTAGAAGT
Source organism: Haemorhous mexicanus (assembly GCF_027477595.1). Classification (NCBI taxonomy): domain Eukaryota; kingdom Metazoa; phylum Chordata; class Aves; order Passeriformes; family Fringillidae; genus Haemorhous; species Haemorhous mexicanus. Next base: position 7,620,170 of record NC_082362.1, on the reverse strand, counting down.
CCTGGGCCTGTGGAGAGCACGGAGGGGTCAGGGGCAGCCCGTGGCCGCAGCCCTGCAGCCCCTGCTGAGGGAGGTACCTTGCGCAGCTTCTCCAGCAGCACGGGGATCCCCGCCAGGCGCTTGATGGCTCTCTGGTAGTCGCGGTAGCGCAGGACCAGCTGCACCAGCTCCAGGTCACGGGTGCTCACAGCCTCCTGCAGGACTGCGGGGCAAAGGGGCAGTGCCCAGGGCCGTGGCACGGTGTGGCACAGCATGGCACACATGGCACTGCAGAGCTGGGCGCTGCACAGGAGCCACAGGCACAGAGCACCACGTGAGCAGTGCCTTGGGGAGCTTCACCATGATGTGACCAAGTTCATGCCCACATCCGTGTCCATGCTCATGCTCACGCCCATCTCCATGCCCGTGTCTGCATCAGGGCAGCTTGAAGGAGGATGGAGAGCGGCAGCCACCCGCTCACCTGTCCATCCGCTGCGGTTCTCCTTGCCCACGTCGGCGCCATGCTTCAGCAGCACTCTGGCACACTCCAGGTGGCCCAGCGTGGTGGCCAGGTGCAGGGGAGTTCGTCCTCGGGGGTCCAGCTGCTCGATGTCAGCCTGCCAGGAAGGAACAAGGCTCTGAGATCACTGGGGTGGCCAGACCTTGCTCTCCAGTGCTCTCCCACAGATGCGCAGCTCCCAGACACAGAAAGCAGCCAACATTTGACAGTATCTGGGAGAGCAGCCCCACCCCTGACCTCCCCCAAGAGAGGCACCTCGAAGCCTCTCCCAGCTGCCACCGCCAGACTCATGGAGAGGGCATGGAGAGCACGGTGGTGGCTGCCAGCACCCAGCACACCTCATCACAGCCAGGCAGGGCTGCACCCACCAGGCAGGCACACAGCAGGGGCACGGCACGGCAGTGGGGGGCACAGATGCCCCCGGCACAGCGCATGGAGCTCTGCACATCTCGATGCAGCTGCAAGCTCCAGAAAAGCCCCCACCTCTAGGATTTGGAGGGGGTTGTGCCCAGTTGCCAGGCAGCAGCTGCCGGCAGCCCCCCTCTGCCAGGGCCGGGCGATGTGGGCTGCGGCGGGCGCACGTGTTCCCCTGCCTGAGCCGGGGGCGGCGGCTGCGGGAGCGGAGCGGCTGCTCGGAGGATCCCCGGGGCCCTGGGGAGCCGTCGCTGGGGCTGCCGTTGTTTGTGCCAAACCCGGAGCCTGGCACCCTGCCAGCCCTGAGGAATCCCTGGTGCGGTGGCGGGTGGGCACCCCCGGCACCCACGGGCCCTGCTCCCCATGTGGGAAGCAGCGTCACACGTGCCCAGCTGGGGACATGGCTCAGGGAAGGGGGGGCACCCTCTGTGCCCCCAGCACCCAGCTGGGGTAGAAGTGCCTGGAGAGGGGCACTCAGATGCTGCCAGGGCAGGAGGCAGTGGGGCAGTGCCCAAATAATTGATGCTGGGGGGGCCACCCTCAGGAGAACAAACCTGGGGTGCAGGAGCCAAAGGTGCCAGCCAGCTGGGACCGGGCACCCAGAGGTGCTTGGGCATGGGCAGAGGTGGAGCATGGGCTCCCTGGTGCCCAGAGTCTCACCTGCCTTGCTCTGGGCATGTCCTGCATTGCTGCTGCCCCAGGGATGCTCCTGTCCCTGCCCAGGCATGTCCCTCATCCCCAGGGACTCACCAGGTAGGGGGACCCCCCCAGTCTGCCCACACCACGGGAGTAAAACAGCCCCCCAGTTCCCTGGGAGTCAATGTGCCGCTCCAATGCTCTCCAGGCGACTGCTGCTTTTTAATTGCACTAATGAAACTGCTCTAATTAAGGCAATCACCCCCCAGCTGGGGGCGGGGGCAGCAGGCTCAGTGGGGCTCCCCAGCTGCAGCCCAGCCCCATCACTGGGCAGGATGAGGGTCCCCAGTGTGGGGACATGGTGCTGGAGCCACCCCAGGGGACATGGCATGACCCAGATTTGGCCAGCAAGAGCTCAGTCCTGAGCCCTGGTGTTGGGTTGGCTCCAGCTTGGGGACTACTGCACAGACCTCCAGGTGCTGCCCATCCTGGGGCCGTGACACCCACCAGGGACAAGGACAGGGCCGGGGGTGGCTTTGGGGTGGCAGCGGTGCAGTGCAGAGCCGCAGCTCAGTTGCTCCTCCTGAGCCAGCCGGGCACGTGGCACAGCACGTCCCTCCACTGGGGCTGTCCCTGGGTTGGAGAACCCCAGCTCCTGCTCCTGGGTAGCAACAGGGGACATGAGCCAGCACGGGAAGATGGTGCCAGGCACTGCTGTCCCTGTGCAGCCCCGGGTCCCTGTCACGCCTGAGGGGGCAGGCTGTGGTGAGGGGTGTCCTGGCACAACAGGCTCCGCGTCACTGCCTGCCACATCCTCGTGATGTCCCTGTCAAGGGGACCCACTGACCCTTGCTGCCTTGTGGAGGCAAGTGTGGATGGGAGCCCATGGTGACAATTTGGGGGCGGCAGACACAGAGCCCTTACGAGGACATGGAGAGGAGCAATGCTCCCAGCTGCCCCAGTGCTTCCCAACCCCAAACACCTGCACTGGGGAGGGGCAGCATGTGGAGCCACTGCCCTGTGGGGGTCACCAAGGCAGAGGGAGGGCAGAGACCTGAGCAGGGGAGCACCCAGCTTCCAGCATTTCAACAGCACCAGCCCCAGCCCCTTACCCGGGAGATGCTCTGGCAGGGATAAGGGCTGAGCCGTGTCCCTGGATGCCCTGGACAGAGCAGGAGCCTGGGCTGGCCCTCACCTCATTTCCCCAAGCCCTCATCTGCCCCAGAGTCTGGCCTGCAGCACCCATGCCCACCCCTGCCACCCCCCCGCACCCCTGGGGTGCACACATGGCCGGCTTTGCTTTCACCCAGCAAATGCCAGCGGGGGCCAGGGCAGAGCCCCCGTACTTGCCAGGCTGGAGGGCTGGAGCCTCTCTGCAGGCAAGCGGGTCAGAGCCCCCCCGCAGCCCCTCCACCTCCCCGTCTGCCGAGCCCGGCTTTGATCTCTGCCGCGCTGAGCTCCTGGGAAGACTGACCCCAAATTAGCAGGAAAATAAAAACACTGGCCGTGGGGTGAGAGACCGGGGCGATGCTGGCGCAGCCTCCGGCTGGACCCCACAATGGAGACGGGTGTGGCGGGAGCCATCGCCTGCATCCCGGCGGGAGCTTCGCGGCACAATGACCCCCGTTCCATGCATCACCAGGGTCCATCCAGCATGGCCCTCAGTGCCTTGGGGTTTGAGGACCCGGGCCGAGAGACTGGGGATGCTCAGCACAGCTTCCCCGTCAGCCTCCCTCCAGCGCCTGCGGTTTCCTGCGTCTTCGGGGTTGGGTTTTAATTACCTGAATTGCATCGCCACGGGGGAGAGGGAGGCTGGGAACCCGCCGGGGAAGCACCCACACCTCGCTCCATCACCGGGCGGCTGGGAGGTTCCCGGGCTGAGGGACAAAGTGGGTCCCGTCACCCTGAGAAGAGCCCTTGTGAGGCTGGGGGCTTGCGCCCCAACAGCACCAGGGCCCTTGCCCCCCACCCCCAGAGGGGCTCAGCCTGAGAGTGGGGAGCTGAATGCTGCACCCCCAGGTGGCTGGCAATACCCTGAGAAGCGGGGTGCGGGTCGGGGGTCTGCAGAGGCCTAGCGGGGAGCTGGGGACACGTGCAGAGGGATGCTCAGGGCTGCGTGCTCTGGAGGATGAAGGGGACCCGCGGGTGGCACCCACCGCTCCGTGGCAGCCCCGGGGGCAGCAGGCACAGACCAGGGGTGCAGGTGGGGACACACGCCACACCCCCAGAGCCCCGCCAGCGCAGAGAGTGACCCCATCCTTATCACCCCCCTCATCTCCATCCTCATCCTCACCCCGGCCCCGAGCATTGCATCAGCCCGAGCGGAGCCGGGCCGGGCCGGGCCGTGCCGGGAGTGTCCCCGCGCCGCCCCACCTGCTTGGCGCTGAGCTCCCGGTCCAGGTCACGGGCGCGGTTGTGCCAGACGAGGTAATGCAGCGGGTACCTGCCCTCCGGCCCCTTCCTGCCCGAGCAAGACGCGAGCATCCTCCGTGCATGCTGGAGCGGCGCGGCGGGCGCGGCGCGGGGCGGCGCGGCGCGGGGCGGGGGGGGCGCGGGGCGGGGCGGGCCGCCACCTCCCGCCCGGTGCTTCCCCGGCCCCCCCCGCATCGCCCGGCCTCATGGGACTTGTAGTTGCCCTGCCCGGCATCGCCCCCTTCTTCTTCCTCATCTTCATCCTCCTCTTTCTTCGCCCCCCTCCCGCAACGCTCAGCCCATCACCGCGGCCTCCGATCCCGCGGGGGGGGCCTGCGAAGGGGCACCCCATTAGCGGTCAGCATCCTCCCCAAATTCCCCCCTTTCCCAGGCTGATCTTCCCCTTCCCAGCTGACCTCCGCTCCCCCAGTGGGGTAGCGGGCCCGGGCATATGGTTGGGCAGGGGTGAAGGCGGCAGGTGGGGACCAGGTGGGGGCCGTGGGGGGACCCCGACTCCCGCCCCCGCAGCACCAGGCACGGGCCCCCAGCCCCGTTTCCTTTTCCGCCTGCGTCTCTCCCGGGCGGGCGTCGCGTTTTCCGGCTGCCGCCCGAGAACAATGCAAGGCTGGGCCTCTGCGGCCGCCCCGGCCTCCGCCGGCGCCACGCTCCTGCCCCCCCTCCCCGCTGTTCCCCACCCTGCCGTGGCGGGAACCCCCCCGGTGTTGTTCTCTGCTCAGCCGTGGCGGTGACGGTGGTCGCATCCCCCCGCCCCGGTCCCCGCACAGCATCCCCCATCCCCCTGCCAGCCCGGCTGCCCCATGACGTCATGAGCCACCTCCTCACAGCCAGCGGTGAGGTCACCCCGCCTGCCCCACGGTGTTGGGGACACGATGCGGCCCCACTGCCCCCGCTCCCGCTGGGGTCTGACCCCCGCACTGTCTGTGGGGCCCCCATGGGGTGTCCCCTCTGGTCCAAGTACCTAAAGGGTCGCAGTAGGGAGCAGACCCCAAATAGTCCCTAATCGCCCCACCCACCCCAAAATCCCCTATTGAGCACCCTAAATGGTGTGTGGCCAAACCCCGTGTCCTGGAGAAGGGGTGTGTCGGAGAGTGGGTGGCAGAGTCAGTCAGAGGTGGGGTGGCATCCCACAGTCAGAGGTGGCACAGGGTAGAGGGCTGGGGCTGCCCCAGGACTGCGGCTGGATCCAGAACAAGTGTCCAGGGCAGGAGTGAAGCAATTTGAGGGTGCCCTGGGCTGAGACTGGGTTACACAGGACCTGGAATAGGAATGGGACCAGTGCCACCCCTCCAGGATAAACAGGACAAGGGCTGGGAGCAGGACCAGGACAGTGCTCTGGGCTGAAAAGGGGACCGGGAGTGCACCGAGGGCGGGCACTGGGGTCAGCACTAGGGAATGCCCGGGATCAGAAGCAGAGCAAGGACAGGGCTGATGCCCAGCAGCAGATGAGGTGCCCGGGTCCGGGACCGAGCTGTCCGGGGGGCGTTTGCAGGCACGGGTGCGGGTCGGGGGCGTTCCCGGTGCGGGTGTGGAGCGGTGCCGGTGCCCGTGCGAATTCGTGTGCGGGGCGGGGACGTTCCCGGTGCGTGTCCCGGTGAGGGGCGGTGCCGGCGCCGGTGCGGGTTCGGGTGCGGCTGCGAGTGCGGGGCGGCGCCGGTGCCGGTGCGGGGCGGCCGCGGCAGCGCTGCCGGTGGCGGGGCGGGGGCGGTGCGGCCCCTCCTCCGCCGGGGCCGGGCCTGCGCCGCTTCCTGCGGAGCCGCCGGGCGCTGGGAGCAGCCGGCAGCCCCCGGCCCCGCCGCCCCGGGCCCCGCTGCCCCCGCCCCGCCGCCCGGCCCTCCCCCCCTTCCCCGCCGCCGCTCCCCCGGCGGGCCCGGGGGCGCCGCCGCCGCCCCACGCTGGCGCAGAGGCCCGGGCCCGGGCCCGCCTCGCCGCTGAGGATGTCCCGGAAGGCGCCGCGGGCAGAGGTGTGCGCCGACTGCAGCGCCCCAGGTAAGGGCCCCCCCGCATCGGCACCGGCACGGCCCCGCCAGCCCCCCCGCGCCTCCGGCTGCCCCCGGAGCCTGCCCTGCGCGCCCCCCCGCGCCACCGAGAACCCCCTCTGCGCCCCACGGCACCCCCGGTGCGTCCCCCGTACACCCGTCAGGCCCGCTGTACCCCGAGGTGTTTGCCGCCGGACTGCTCCCCATGACCCTTTCTGCATCTCCTTCTACGCCCCACATCGAGACCCCTTTGCAGCTCCCTGAGTGCCCCCAGGACCGCCCTGGCGATTCCTTTTTCCAACCCACTCTGCACACCCAAGGGAGCCCATTGAGTCCCCCGCCTGCCCCCCAGGAGCCCTCTGATGTGCCCCCAGTGAAACGCTTTGATGAAACTCATGACCCCCTTGCTGCACCCCCTTTTAGCCTCCTGGAATACCCGCATACACTCGAGACACAACCCCGATACCCCCGCATGCCCTCCTCCAGCGCACCCCGAGTGCCCCCACGCCCCCCTGCACCACCCACGGCTTTCTCACCCCAGCGCGGGGGCTGCTGGCACAGCCTGGGGACGCGCCGGTCGGTGCCAGCAGCGCTGGTGACCCTGTAAATGACAGGATGATGGGGGACGCCGTCCTGCAGCCCACAGCCAGCACCCACCCCAGCCGGATCCGGGCTTGGCGGTGCCGGTCGGGCGAGCCGGGCGGCCGCCGCGCTGCAAGCCAGAGCCGAGCCTGGGCAAGACCATTCCCATCCCCGGCGGTGCCGGTGCCCACAGCTCCCACGCTGGGGACGCGCCCGTGGGCGTCGCGGAGGGTTTGGCCCCCCAAACCCTGCCCACGGTAGGCTCGGACCCCAAACCTGCCGGTAGCCGGTGCAGGTGGCCCCACGGCAATGAATGAACGGGTCTCCGACCCGGCCCCGGAAAGCTGCCCGCGGGCCAAGGCTGTGCCGAAATTATTCCGGCCACGTGCCAATGGCCGGATCCTGCCAGGAGAGCTGTCGGCACGCGTGGGCGAAAGGCTGCCCTGCCTCCAGGCATCCCCCGTGCCGGCGGGCAAGCGGGGGGCCAGGGGTTCCCGAGGCGGTGCCGGGCTCCCTGCTGCGGCCAGTGGAAATGGAAAACAGTTTCTTCCAATCTCTTATCGCCTGGCAGCCATGGGAGGAAATGAGTTATAAAGTCCAGAGGCCGTTTCCTAGCGCGATGGGAGCACCCGCTGTCGCTGCCGGGGATGCGTTGCCTGGCCCTGCAAGGGGAGGTGCCCGTGGGGTGCCTCGGTCCCTCTGCCCGGCCTCCCTCGGCCCCACGCAGGGATGCCGGCTGGCCCCAGCCCTGCCATCACCGGTGCGGGGCCGAGTGCTGGGGGTCCCGGTGTCAGCCCACATCCCGATGCAGGGATTGAGGTGCGGCGAGCTCCCTTGGACTCCAGGATCCTCCCAGGGTTTGGAGTGTCCCTGTGCAAGCACACCACGATCTGCTGCAGTGCCCGCCCGCATCCCACCACATCCCAGCGGACCCAGGGCGGGAGGGGCTGTTGCCCCAGGGATGCTCTGGATCCACCCGCCTGGGGGGCCGCGGGCCGGCTCCCCCCGCACGGAGCGTCCTGTTCCCGGCGGTGGCCGTGGGCAGCGGGTGCGAAGGCACAGATGCCGCCGCACTGGCTGCCAAGGCGCTGCCATCTGCGTGCTCGGGGCTGCCAGGCTGGGGGGGCCACCGCTCCCCCCGGCCACCCCACCCCGGCCCCGGGGCACTGCAGCACGGCAGGATGCCGTGCCCCACAACACGGGGTCCTCAGGGCTCTGGGGGGGTGCGTGGGGAGGGGTCCGGGACCCTGCAGGGAGGAAGGAAGTGGGGGAGGCTTGGCTGCCTGCCTGCCTTCCTCCCTCTGTGAGGTCGTGGGGCCACTGTCCCCCCTCAGGGCCATCGGGTGGGCCAGTGCGGCCACCTCCCCAGGCCCTGTGTCCCCGAGCTTGGGGCTGCCCCAGCCGTGGGACAGTGTGGTGTTTGTGTAGGACCTACAGAACCAAGGGGAGGGGGTGGGGCTGGGCAGAGGGTGCCAGGACTCCCCCGTCGTGCCCGGCAGAGGGGACACCTGGGAACCATTCAGCATCGTCACCCCGTGCCTGGCTGCGTTTCCCGGGAGGGGGGGAGGTGGCTGTGACCCAGCGGGGGTCCTCAAATCCTGTCCTCATGCTGCTGTGAACAGCTGCAGCTCAGCGGCCGCACCACGGGGCCAGACCCCCTTGTCCCCAGGACCCGTTTTTGGGGTGCAGGCGTGGGGAGCTGCTGCCTGGCCGGGAGCGGTGCCCCCGCGGGTGCCGGGGCTGGTGCCAGCGCGGGGCCAGCGCGGCTGCTCAAACGATCCTTTGTTCCCAGCGGGGACACAAAGGGCTCCAGTCCGGCTGGCCGGGGCCAGCGGCGGGGCTGGAGGGGCACGGAAGCGTGGGGGGCCGTGGCACCTGCCCCGGAGCTGGGGTGTCCTGTGGGATGGCTGCACTGGGGTGCTGAGGCTGCAGAGCTGCTGACCACCCTACGTAGGAGCCCCTGGACTGGGGGGGCCCACCCACACTGCAGGGCACACTGCCCCCATCCAGGACCCCCCAAACACACAGCCGGGGGCTCTGGGGGTGAGTGACCTTGCAGTGAGCCAGAGTGCCCCTGATCCGAGTGTGCTGGCATCATCCCTGCCACCAGCTGTCCTCCTGATGGTGGGGGGCCAAACCCTGCCCCCCTTTTGGCTGGTGGTTGCTATGGGAAACCCGTGGGTTTCCCCTGGTGATGGGCTGAGCCCCTCTCCATCTCTCGGGAAATGGTTGCTGTGGCAACGCATCCCCCTGCTGGATGGATGCATGAGGAGGGGATGGTGTGGGGAGGGAATACCCACTGACAACCCCATGCCACCCCCAGACCCTGGCTGGGCGTCGATCAACCGCGGGGTGCTCATCTGTGACGAGTGCTGCAGCGTGCACCGCAGCCTGGGCCGCCACATCTCCATCGTCAAGCACCTGCGCCACAGCCCCTGGCCCGCCACCCTGCTCCAGGTGGGTGCTGGGGACACTGGAATGTGGAGAGACACACACTGGGACCTCCCGTGCCCACTGGGCCCTGCCTGTCCCCTGCAGATGGTGCACACCTTGGCGAGCAACGGGGCCAACTCCATCTGGGAGCACTCGCTGCTGGATCCAGCGCAGGTGCAGAGCGGGCGCCGGAAGGCAAACCCCCAGGACAAAGTGCAGTAAGTGCCCCTTGTGCTGTGGGGAGGGGGTCAGCACTGGCTGGGAGCCCCCTCCTCACCCCAAAACCCACTGCCCACCCTCCAGCCCCACCAAGTCGGAGTTCATCCGTGCCAAGTACCAGATGCTGGCCTTCGTCCACAAGCTGCCCTGCCGGGATGATGACGGCGTCACTGCCAAGGACCTCAGCAAGGTGGGGTGGGGGCTCAGGGACCCCCCTGTGGCAGTGGGGACAGATCCCCCCATTACCAGCTCTCTCCTCTGCAGCAATTGCACTCGAGCGTGCGGACAGGCAACTTGGAGACCTGCCTGCGCCTGCTCTCACTGGGTGCCCAGGCCAACTTCTTCCACCCGGTGAGCTTTGGCGGGGCTCAGGGATCCCAGAGGTGGTGTGGGGCCCAGGGGGGTCCTGGAGCCTCATGCCACATGCAGGCTGCAGGGCTGAGGCTGCCCATGCCCGCAGGAGAAGGGCACCACACCACTGCACGTGGCTGCCAAGGCCGGGCAGATCCTGCAGGCAGAGCTGCTGGTGGTCTACGGTGCCGACCCTGGGGCGCCTGATGTGAACGGCCGGACCCCCATTGACTATGCCAGGTGAGGGCAGGGAAGGGGGTCACCCCTGCCTGCACCCCCAGCTAGGGTGGGCATCACCCCTGCCGGCCCTCCCACAGGCAGGCAGCCCAGCACGAGCTGGCGGAGCGTCTGGTGGAGTGCCAGTACGAGCTGACTGACCGGCTGGCCTTCTACCTCTGCGGCAGGAAGCCGGGTGAGTGAGGGGGTCCTGGGTGAGGGGGTTACCCTGGAGGGAACACATGGCCCTGCTCACCACCCCTCTCTTTGTGCAGACCACAAGAATGGGCACTACATCATCCCGCAGATGGCTGACAGGTGAGTGCATGGCGCCCGTGGCCCTGCTGCCCTGTCCCATGTCCCCCCCAGCATCCCCACTGGGCTGAGGGGGGACCCCGGTCACTGGAGCGTCCCTGGGGGGTGGGGGGTCAGCCTGCCCGCGCGTTTAACGTCCGCCTTTATCCTGTTCTTCCCTCCGCTGCCTTCTCCGGAGCGCAGGGTGCGCCCAAAGTGCATGGCACAGAGGTATTGTCCGCTCGGCGCTCGGCTCTGGGGACTCCCATGCTGCTGGCATGGGCCCCCCCTGCAGCCCTGGCCGCTCGGCCCTGCCCAGCACCTGGGGGGCACTCGGGGAGGGGGGGTCCCGCCCACCCCCCACCACCTCATATCCCTGTGCCTGCCTGCCAGCCCTGCTTGGTGAAGCCCCCAATGCCTGAGGGGGGAGGTCCTTGTCTTGGTGGGGTGCAGCTGGGGACTGTTTTGCTGTGAACAGGCCAGGAATAACCCCCACTTTTTGTTTCCCCCTCCCCGTACCCCCCAGCCTGGACCTCTCTGAACTGGCCAAGGCAGCGAAGAAGAAGCTGCAGGCGGTGAGTTGGGGCCAGGGCAGGGCTGGGGGTGTCCCGCCTGCCCCTCTCCTCCTGCCTGACACTGTCCCCTGTACTGCTGCAGCTCAGCAACCGCCTCTTCGAGGAGCTGGCCATGGACGTGTACGACGAGGTGGACCGTCGGGAGAACGACGCGGGTGAGCGGGGGGTGCGGGGTGCAGCCCCCCAGGGCCGGGGCGGGCGGGCGGCGCGGGGGAGGAGCAGCGGCGGGGCCGCGGCTGAGCCCTGCGCTCCCCCCGATCTGGACGCGTCCGCCGGGACCGCAGGCCCCTCCTTCTTCATTCCTCCGGCCGGGAAGGTTTGCTCAGCGCGAGGGGCCGCCGCTGGGTGCCAGGGCTGGGGTGCTGCCGGAGGTGGGTGCCGGGATCCCCCAGGGATGGGGGCTCAGCCTGCAGTGGTGGCCCTGATCTGGGGGGTGGCAGGGTGGGGGAAATCCCATTTCTGTGGCGGGGCGGGTGCCAACAGACGCGTCAGACCATCTTCCCACTGGCTGGGGGGTGCTGAGCTGGTGCCTGAAAGGGTGAAGAGCACTTTTGGGGTCCTGTTAGTGGGTTATGGGGGGACCCCAGCCCTGCTGGGTGGCTGGGGGAGGCGATTCCCGTCAGCCTGGCCAGGCTCCACTCCCAACCCCAGCAGGCTGGCCCTGCGCCCGCGCCTGCGTCCTGCCGGCTCCGGGCCCTGCAGCCTGCTTGTCCGGGGGGGTCCAGCCCCTGTGTCCCCCGGGTCTGACACCAGGTGCCTTCCTGCAGTCTGGCTGACCACGCAGAACCACAGCACGCTGGTGACAGAGCGCAGCGCCGTCCCCTTCCTCCCTGTCAACCCTGAGTACTCAGCCACGCGCAACCAGGTGAGGCCCCCTCTAGGCCACACGACTCCCCTGTGCACTCAGATCTCTGCTTACCCCCTTTCTCCCCCTCCTGCCCTCAGGGCCGGCAAAAACTGGCCAGGTTCAACGCCAGGGAGTTTGCCACTTTGCTCATCGACATCCTCGGGGAAGCCAAGCGCCGGCAGCAAGGGAAGAGTCTGCTCAGCCCCACAGGTGAGGCACGGAGGGCAGCGAGGTGGGGCTGAACACTTCCCCCTGCCCTGTGCTCAGCACCCACCCTGCCCTCCCCAGACGCCCTCGACTACTCTCTGCGGAGCCAGAGTGACCTGGACGACCAGCACGACTACGACAGCGTCGCCTCTGACGAGGACACGGACCAGGAGCTGCTGCGCAACGCCTCCCGCAACAACCGCGCCAGGGTGAGCCCAGACCCCGGCCTGGACCCTGTCCCAGACCCCCACCTCTGGGATCCTAGCGCTGAGCTCCTCTCCCTGCAGAGCATGGACTCCTCCGACCTGTCAGATGGCCCCATCACGCTGCAGGAGTACCTGGAGGTGAAGAAGGCTCTGGCTGCCTCTGAGGCCAAGGTGCAGCAACTGATGAAGGTGAACAACAGCCTGAGCGATGAGCTGCGCCGGCTGCAGCGCGAGGTGGGTGTGGGGCCAGCGGGACTCCCCTGCTCAGCGTACCCTCCCCTCCTCACTGATGCCTTCCCTCTTCTCCTGGCTGCAGATCCACAAGCTGCAGGCAGAGAACACGCAGATCCGGCAGCAGACTGGTCCTGCACATCCAACCCCGGCCCCCAGCGAGCGGCCAGAGCACGGGCACCCCCCGGGCACGGCCCCCCCACACCGCCGGGACCGCCAGGCCTTCTCCATGTACGAGCCGGGCTCGGCGCTGAAACCCTTCGGGCAGCCGGTGGAGGAGCTGGTGACCCGGCTCCAGCCCTTCAGCCCTGGCGTGAGTGTGCTGGGCTGGGTGGGAGGGTTTTGGGGTGCAGCAATCCCCCCAGCCCTACAGGGTGCTGGGTCCCGTCCCCGCGGGGCCGTAACCTTTCGTGTGTCACCAGGAGGTGGAGGACGAGGCTCTGTACTCCATGCACATCCCGGCCAGCGTGTACCGGGTAAGGGGGCCGCAGCGGGGGCGGCTCCTGCATGGGACATGGTGGCTGTCGCCTGCCCAGGATGTGGCCTTTGGGATGTCCTGTCCCCCCACCGCCCTGCACCCCCCTGGGTCAGGCCGGGGACCTCCCCAAGGGATGGCAGCTGCGGAATGTTCCTGCATGCAGGGTGGCGGTGTCCCCTGTGCTCGTCCTCCCCTGCACGTCACCGGGGTCGGCTCCACACCGTTCTGCACCCCGTTCAGCCATGGACTTTCCCTCTTTTCCCCCTCTAGATCCGGAAAGGTCCATCTGCCTCCTCGGTGCCCTTCCCTCCATCCTCCCCGCTACTCTCCTGCCCGCCTGATGGTGCCCGACACATGGTGACGTATCAGGGAGGGGGAACAACCTTTGTGGTGGGGAGACTCCCGACCCTGTGTGGGGATGGGGCTGGGCAGGGCTTGACACTGCTCCTCTCCTCTCCAGAGCAAGCTGGACCGGCATGGCAGCGGCACTGACAGTGACTACGACAACACACAGGCCGGTGAGGTTCTGATCAGGTGAGTGGTGGGGCTGGGGGCTGCAGCAGGGTACATGTGGACACAGGGACAGGGGGCTGATACTGACCCAGGGCGGTTGGTTGATTCCTGCAGCATGGAGGGGAAGCGGTATGTGGAGCTGAGCAAGGATGAGGATTTCCCCCATGAGCTGGACCCGCTGGACGGGGAGCTGGACCCTGGCCTGCCCAGTACAGAGGACGTCATCCTCAAAACTGAGCAGGTCACCAAGAACATTCAGGAGCTGCTGCGGGCAGCACAAGAGTCCAAGCATGATAGGTAGGACTGGGACACAGCCTCAGGGTTCTTCTGGACACCCAGACCAGGGCTGGGGCCATGCCTTGTCACCCTCCCTGGTCGGGAGCCGCTGTCCTCTGTGTTACTCACCCTTTGCCCTTGCCCCCAGCTTCGTGCCCTGCTCAGAGAAGATCCACTCGGCTGTGACAGAGATGGCATCACTCTTCCCTAAGGTAGGAGGAGTGGTGTGTCCCTGGGGTGGTTGTAATCGCCACCAGACACTGTCAGCCCCCTGAGCCTAGGCTCTGACGCTGGTCCTGTGCTCTGCCACAGAAACCAGCACTGGAGACGGTGCGGAGCTCCCTGCGGCTGCTCAATGCCAGCGCCTACCGGCTGCAGAGCGAGTGCCGCAAGACTGTGCCCCCTGAGCCCGGCGCCACTGTGGACTACCAGCTCCTGACCCAGCAGGTCATCCAGTGTGCCTACGACATCGCCAAGGCCGCCAAGCAGCTGGTCACCATCACCACTCGTGAGAAGAAGCAGTGAGCGCCAGCCCGAGTCCCCCCCCATGTCCCCAGGCCCCTTCACTCTCCATGCCTCCCTTCCCTCTGGCAGCAGCCAGCACCTGGGGCGAGCATGGCTGCAAGTGGCCTTTTTGGGGAGCCGAGGTGCGGGGTTCCTCATGCCCCCCGCGCCATCAAGGAGCTGGTGCTCAGCCTGCGGGGTAGGTGCCTGCATCCCCCTGTACAGCCCCCTGCCCACCCCGCGGCACGCGCCTAACTTATCCTGTACATAGCCTCTGTAGCTGTCCGTGGCGGCGGTGGCCTTGTACCCCCACTCCCCACAAAACCCCTCTCTGGGTGGCCGCTATCCCTGAGGCCACCCACGGCATTACACTGGACTGGGGCGCCCGCGGGCCCCCCCTCCCCGGGCGTCCTGAACCCCTCCCCGGGCGTCCTGCCCCGTGCTGGGGCTGCACTCCCCACTGTAAGATGTGTCCTTGTACATTTGTATCAATAAAGGTGTGAGCATTGCAAGACTGATTTGCTGGCTACGGTTAGGGTTACGGTTTTGCCTAGGGTTAGGGTTAGGGTTAGGGTTTCTAAACCACAAAGCCCAGAGCTCCAGGCACACTGCAGCTGCAGACAGCATGCCAAGGAGGACACAAAAGTGCCACAAGGTGGCTGCCTCCAGAGGTGCTTCCTTGGAACGACTTTTGTGTCCTCCTTGGCATGCCCTCTGCAGCTGCAGCGTGCCTGGAGCTCTGGGCTTTGTGGTTTAGAAAACCCCAACCCTAGGCGGAGCCCTAACCCTAGGCACCAAAAGCAGCTTTTCCCGGCCCCATGGCTCCTGTGCCCATGGAGGGTCCGTGGCTGCAGGGGCTTCAACCCCTGCGGTGCCAGGCAGGGCTTGGCCACGTGTCCCTCCCGTTTCACCCAGTCCCCTTGGCCCTGCTGGCCGCCGCTCACGCCTTCCCCGGCACAGCCCTGCTGTTTACCCAGCCCCGGGGCTGGGCTTCCCAGCACAGCCCCGCCGTCTCTCTGCGAGCCGCCGACCATCGGGGCTGCCGGCTGAGGCTCCTGCCGCCTCCATGCTGTCCCCGGAGGATTTGGTGGCCGCAGCCGCGGTGCTCATGGGGCTGGGCCTCCTAGCTTGGTGCCTTTGGGCAGGGAGCCTGGAGGTGCCTGGAGACGTGGGAGAGGAGGACGAGGAGGAGGAGGAGGAGGGGATCCCCTTCATGGCCGAGGAGGGCTCGGGGCACTGCCGGCTGCTGTGCAAGCCCTCGGCTCTGGCCCAGCACCTGGTGCGGAGCTTGGGGCGCTCAGCGGCGCTGCGGGGGGGACGCTGGCCGTGGCCGAGCTGGCCCCGGCTCCAGATGCTGTGGCAGCTCCTGCAGCCACCTGAGCCGGAGCCGGTGGTGGCCCGTGAGCTCCTGCAGCTGTCCGACGCTGGGCTGATTGCCCTGGACTGGTTGGTGGGGCCGTGGGGGGCTGCAGGTGGCGGCGGGGGGGTCTCCAGCCCAGTGCTGCTGCTCATTCCCAACGCTGCCGGGAAGGTGACGGGGGGGCTGCTGCAGCTGGGGCTGCGGGCGCTGGAGCGGGGCTTCATCCCCGTCATCTTCAACCGCCGGGGCCACAATGGCTGCCCCCTCACCACCCCCCGGCTCCAGCCCTTCGGGGATCCCGGGGACCTGCGGGAGGCTGTGACGTACCTGCGGTGCCGGCACCCCTCTGCCTCTCTGCTGGCCGTCAGCGAGGGCTCGGGCTCGGGGCTGCTGCTCGCCTACCTGGGCGAGAGCGGCTCCTCCAGCCGCCTGGCCGCCGCTGCCTGCCTCTCCCCCATCTTCCGTGGCCGGGACTGGTTTGAGGCCAGGATGCCCTGGCTTTACGAGTGGCCGCTGCTCCTCCACCTCAAGCAGGGATTGAGCAGGTCAGTGCAGTCCCTTGGGCTTGGGGAGGTGGATGGGTATACCCCGGGAACCCCTCGGATGACCGAGGGGGTGTGCATGGGGTGGGTGCTGCTGCCGACACCGGGAGCCCCAGAGCAGGGGCAGAGGTGCTGAGGGCAGCAAAATGTGCTGGTTAATGAACACCAGCCTGGAGCCGGCTGCCGTGGGGCCAGCTGGGCCACCACATGTGTCCCCAGCCTGGGTGGGGCAGCTGCAGCATCTTGGGGTTCCTGAGCTGGGACATCTGGGGCAGGGTCTCACAGTTCCTCCTGGGAGGAGTTGGTGAAGCCCCCATTTGGTTTTGGACCCTGAGGGGTGAGTGGGGCTGGCCCCTCTCCCTGCACTGCCTCTTGTCCCCAGAACCTGACCCTCCCGTTGGCCCTGATGGGGGGACCGTGATGCCAACCCAGGGCTGGGCTGGAGGCTACGACTGCTGCTGTCCGTTCCCAAGGGGTCTGGGTTCCCTATTGCCCAACACAGCCAGGCTCGAATGGACCAAGCACTGGCTGAGACAGGAGACAAACTACCCTGGGCCAAGGCCTTGAGCAAATGGGCACTTCCCTGGGGGGTGCTGAGAGCTTGCGGGGGCTAAGGGACCCTGCAGGTGGCCAGATGGGAGCCAAAAAGATGCAGGTAAACCCCAAAACCTAGGGGCAAACAAGTGACAGGTGAAGCTGCAGCAAATCTCAGATGGGTGCAGCAAGGAACAGTGTTTACTGCAGGGATGGGGTGCTAGGGGGTGGGCAGCAGAGAATCTCCCCCCTTCCTATTCCCAGTGCAAATGCTGCTGTCACGGTAACGAAGCAGGAGCGCCGGCAGTCTCCCGTTGTCATGGCACCTGGGCTGTGCTGTGGGGACCCTCCAGGATCCCTGGCAAGGGGCTGGGATGGGCCTCCTAAGCCACTCTGGGGTTGGGGCAGTCGCCCCTATTCCTCTGCATGCAGGGCCAGGAGGGCCCTGTCAAGCAGCCCATGGGCACACAAGCTGGTGGCAGCCCTATGGCAACAGGCCTGTAGGCCCCAGCTCCAAGTGGCACCCCTATGACCCTCCACCTCCCACGGCAGAATGTCCCAGCTGCTGCCAACATTCTCCGTGGCCCCCATCCCACCATCCCCAGCAGTGTCCCCATTGCCCCCAGCCCATGGCAGCACCCCTGCACCTCCAAGCCCACGATGGCCGCCCCATCCCCACAGGTACGCGGGGGCCCTGGCCGAGGTGGTGGACATGGACAGGCTCCTGGGCAGCCGCTCGCTGCGGGAGCTGGAGGAAACCCTCTTCTGCCGGACTTGGAGCCGCCCCACCAGCTGGGAGAGCTACTGGGAGCGCAACGAGCCCCTGCGCGACGCGGACGAGGCGGCGGTGCCGGTGCTGTGCCTCTGCAGCGCCGATGACCCGGTGCGCGGCCCCCTGGCCCAGAGCCTGCCCCGGGAGCTCTTCCGCAGCAGTCCCTACTTCTTCCTGCTGCTGACCCCGCACGGGGGGCACTGCGGCTTCCCCCGGCGGGGGCCGGGGCGCTGCTGGGCCCACGAGGCCGTGCTGGAATATTTCAGAGCCATGGCCGAGTTCCTGCGGATGGAGGAGAGGAGGAAGGGGCAACCACGGCCCCGCAGGTGGGGGGGTCCCCCGGTCGAGCTCCCCGTGTTCACCTGGCAGAGGTCCTACACGCGGTAGCCCTCCTGGGGCAGGGTCTCACAAAGGCAGGCAGACACTCTGTGTACTAAAATTACTTTATTACAGTTGATTTTTTTTTTTTAACATTTCCTTTGCTATGATACAAAGGATACTTACAAACAAAATATTACATATGACCTTATTTTTTTTTTCTCTTCTCTTATTTTCTGACAACTTGGTAACAGCTTTAAATGCACAATCTATACAATTAATACAGGTTATATATGAGCTATAATGTATGTTGAACCAGAAGAATACCAGAATACTGACAATATACTGTACATTAAGCCTTACCAGTTAGTGCTCGTGGCATTTTCTACAAGAAGGAAAACGCACACCTGTAGATTCACTCATACCAGCTGGTGCTACCAGACACGGAAGCAAGAAGGAGTTTAATTCCCCTGGTTAAATCCTTCATGGCCCATCACCGTGGTGCTGAGCCTGGAAACCTCAGACCAGTGTTCATAGTAAAACAGCAGATATGTGTGTGTTTTTTTCTATCTAATGCTCTGTGGCACAGCACGGCGCCGGCCGGGCTTGGCCATACCTGGATGATGCCCCAGAGCAAACGGCCATGGCGCTGGGGCCGGGCGCTGGGTGAGCTCTTGCTGGGGAGCTGGACCTCCTTGGGGAGAGGGAGAGGAGGAAGAGGAGGAGGAGGAGAGGAAAAGCAGCAACAGCTTTGCTGTCATCAGCAGGCAGCTCTTGGGTTTGTGCACATGAGCAGGCGGTTGCCGAGGGGGAAGAGCTAGCCCAAGGCATGGCGCTCCCGGCACGGCTCCGAGCCCGGCCGCACACGGAGCTCGTGCCCAGCAAACCCTCCACGGGGTCGGGCAGCAGCTGCCCTGTGGTCACCTCCTCGCCAGGAAAGGTTTGCTTTTGTTTTGCAGCCAAAGCCAGAGGTGTGTGGCTACAGGTGTGCACTTCCCCTCCTCCCGCCAGGGTCTACATCGCACTGATAAGGTTACATTTTTGTTTTTTATTTAAATTTTTTTTCCTTTTTAAAGCAACCAGCAAGTGAAGCATTTTTTTAGTTGACTGGCAAAAAGACCTGGCATTTGCACAAAAGCTGCAAATGGAAAAGAGCCATCCCCTCCTCCCACCCGCTGCATCCCAGCCCAGAAAAATCCCAAACTGTTGTCGGAAGAAAAAAAAAAAAAAACCACAACAGGGGTGGAGGAGAGGAAGGGGAGGGGGAACAGGTTGGAAAATACCAGGTTTGAGTTAACATTTCCTTGACTTCACACAATTCTTGTGCAAAAAGAAACACCCCCCCCCCCCCAAACAAACAAAAAACCCAAACCCAGAAACATGCTGGAAATAATGAAAACAAATGGAAAGTAATATATAAAATTAAAAATATAAATAGGATGTCTGGCTGACTGGTAGAAGAATAGGTCATTTAGGTTACAAAAAGGAATATACATTCAAGAGGCTCTGAACCCAGTGGGGTAACTGATGTTAAACTTGTGTTAATAGTTAGGCTAGAATTCTCAAGTTTGTCTTTAAAATCTTCACAACACAAGCAAGCTATTTTTAAAAAATATACACTATACACACCTCACACAGCTTCTCCTATCCGTATTACACACGTTACGCTACCCTCCCATCCACTACACCGAGGGGGGGGGTCCCACGGCCGAGGGGCCCGGGGTGTCCCCCCATCCTGTCCCGACCCCCCGGCCCCGCGGTGGCGGTGGGGCAGCGATGGCTGCGGGGCCGGGCAGGTCGCTTGGCCCCTCCACATCATACCACAACCTTCTCAAAGCATTTACAAGTCACCAAAGGGCTGTAGCCTTTTATGTTATACACACTTCACTTTGCAACGTTAATTATTTACATCAGGGCTGCCCCCCCCCCCCCCAATCTTTTAGCTGTTTCTAGGCAGGTAAAAAAATGTTCCTGTTCCAAGCAAAGCAGGGGGAAGAGCTGCGGGGGGTTAGGAGGGAAGAAAAGCTGAAGAAAGGAAGCGGGTGGTTTGCTTGCCAAAAGCCAAACCCGTACGCGCACGTCTGCCTCTCCTTCTCTGACCCTCGAATCCTTACAAGCTCCCATTCCCTACAACCTCCAGGACAACCAGACCCGGAGAGCACGGCCTCACCGGCGCTCAGACTCCTCTGCTCGCAGCTTCCCGGGATGCTCAGCACAGCTACTGACTCACAGGCTTGCCTCTGCCACAGGACACGGAGCACAGATCCTGACCATTTCTAGGAGCCCACCCCTCACTCAGCAGCAGGTCTTGCAGGGCAAGCCAGCTGGGGTGGGGCAGGGACACTGCAACCCCCACAAGCCACCACACTGCACCCCCAAACTCGCCCTTGGCAGCTGCCACCAGGCACAGTCAGGCTCTGCCGGAGCCGTGCAGAGGCAGCGGCCGCCGACTTCAGCTTGTCAACAACCCTGCGCTGATTTCTGCACTCTGCTGAGCTCAGAGTTGCCATAGAAATGTGTGATCCTGGCACTAAAAGCAGGCAACGACCTCAAATCAAAGTCTTTTTTTGTTTTGCTGTTTTTCGGTTTTTTTTTTTTTTTTCCTCCAGTAGATTTAGATGAACTCGGGCTTAAGACATAAACAGTTGGAAGGGGAAAAACAGATCATTTCTAGAGAGATTGAAAAACATAGTCACAAGCCGGTATTAAACTGCAGCAAAGAACCTGAACTTGGTTCCCATTGAGTTCAGCTCCAGAGCAAGCTCGAAGCCACCGCTCTGTCCCTCGCACTGCCCTCCGTGCAGTACAGGACACCCAGGGGAAGGAGATTCCACACAGCCATCAGGGAAAACCCAGCTGGAAGCTGGAAGCCAAAAGCCCCAGGCCAGTGGCTGTTTGCCTCCCCAGCTCGCAATATTTAAGCACAAATTCCTTACAGCATCACTGGACAAGTCTCGGGGATTAGGTGCATGCTGAACTACGACTGGCAATTACAGTAGCTTTTTGCTAGCTGGCACATACTGTATCTATAAATTTTAGTACAAAAACTTAAAAAATACAGAAACTAGGTCAATTTGTTAACTACATATTTACAGATAATTACAATTCTTTTCACTGACAATAATTAAACTAATTGTCAGTGAAAATTCAAACTGTGCATGTTCTGAGGTACCCGTACTCAAGGGTGGGGAGCGGGGCAGGGGGCCGGAGGGGCGAGGTGGGGAGAAGTTTCCCCCCAGGGTTTGTTCACATCCATGGGGGCAAGGCTCGGCCCTCCTGGTTCCTGGTCTCACTGTGTGCACTCAGAGAAAGCAAGGAGAGTGGGAGCTGGAATTGGGGTCTTATTTTCCCTAGGACATGGCTTGAGGGTGTTTTGAGGATGCCAGGCAGGTGCAGAGCCAATGGTCATGAACCAAACTGCCTTCTCCCCACCAGGGAGCCTTCAGGTGAAGTGCAAGTATTGAGACCCACAGCTCAGTGATTAAGGTGCTTGTTTGCTGGCAAATCCAATTTACTAAGTCCCTCTCTAGCTGACAAAGGGCCTTCCTTCCCCTGGAGGAGGGGGCAGGGATGCAACAGGCAGCATCACAGCCCCAATTGGCTGAACTTCATTGTGCAACAGGAACCTGGGTTATCTGCTGCCACTGCTCCCTGGTGGGGTGATGTTTACTAAAACCACTAGATCTATCAGGTTTTCTTATTTTCTGGCTGTAAACAGCAAGCCCCAACCCTCCAAAGCGCCTGACATACAGTCATCAAAAGACTTCGGCTCAACTGATTTGTACAAGTGCAAACTCAAACAACCACAGCAGAAGGACCAGCATCCCTGCCTGGGGATCCACTGCTCCTCTGTCCTTGGCACATAGTTCTGGGCTTACTGTGGGCCAGCACTGGCATGGGAACATCCTACAGGCAGGAATACAGGTAAAGACAACACTACTCCTTGGGAAAAGGGTAAGAATGACCCAACCAAACCTGAGTCTCTCTTATAAAAACTTGCAAGAGACCTTCCAAAAGGGACAGGGGGAATATTGCCTCTGAATTCTCTGGTAGCACAAAGAGAGGCCAGGGTTGGCATTCTGCTGAGCTGGCGGGGTGTCCTTGGGGAAAATGCGTGACCTGACACATGCAAGAACCGCTTATCCCCTGAACTGTCAAATGCCTCCCTAAGATGGGGTCTGTAGAGGACAAAGGAGAAGGTCAGAAGGGTCTTCACAGCTTGAGGAGCTGGTGGTGTCCAGCATGGCACTCACCCCTCTACTATGATAAAGACCAGGGCAAGATTTACTAGAACTGCAGAGCAAGCACCCAGGAGAGGAACGAGGCTGTCCACAGCTGGCTGGACTTGAGTGACGAAGCACACGGGCCTAAGCAGAATAAAGAATGGACCACGAGCATCTCTGTGTGTATATATGGATGTACAGACCGTAAGTCTATAGGTACACACACGTGTACTTAAATCTTCCAATTTAGCTTCTCTTTTGCCTCTCCACACAACCTAAGAACCTCCAGGTATCAGACACACGCCAAGGCAGTCAGTGTTCAGAGCTAGCGGCGGCTCCACCTCAGGAATGCCAAAAGCCAGTGCTGGTGCAGCGAGCCAAGACCGTGCCGGGCTTGTGATCTTTTGTGGTGAGACGCAGCTGGGGACTCTGAGCTCAGCCTGCTGAGCACTTCACCGGCCCACTCGCCGCCTCCCCAGCAGATCCCTACATTGCCTCCACTGCTTGCCTATCGCTAAACCATCTTGTTTTCTTCTCTGCTGCCTTGTGACTTTCTGGTACCCTCATGAAGCTCCCTCCTCTCCTTCAAAGCACACCCACAGCAGCTACCTACCCTCTCATGCCCCAGAAAAAGCAAGCTGCAATTACCAGGGCTGCACTTCAGCGAGGGTTCAGCCCTAGCACAGCCTGTGCCACGTCTGTGCCCTCGCCCTGAGAGCCCTGCTGAGGGGTTGCTTTTGCTCAGAAACAGGAGCGCTAAAGAACAGCAGAACTGAAGTGCCCTGACAGAAATGCACAGCATGAGGTGTGTGTGCACCTATACCCACACACACGTACATACAGAGTATATAAATATATACAAATGAGATACCATATATATATCCAGAGAGATGTGCGTTTTCAACAGAGTAATGGTAGACAGTGGTACGATAGGATTTATTGCCTCTCAAGAAATGGCACGTAAGCAGGGTCGAGGGGCTGGGAGCCTGGAGGCGAGGGGTCCTGGGGGTTTAAACAACAGCACAGCCCCAGGACTGCCCTGGCTGCACCCCCGTGCAGGTCACAGCGAGTGTGCAGTGCCCGTTCTTCCGGCGCAGGAGGGCTGGGTGGGACACAGAGCGATGCCAGCCTGGCCCCAAGCCAGGCAAGTAATGGCTGCAGGGAATTTTTCTGTGGAAAGTTTGGTATCACACCATGTATTTAGTTGTTCAACCTCATTGAAGTTCAAAGGCTTGGAGGGAATGCAGGTGAAACAGAGCTGTGGCCTCCGTTTCAGTGCTGCATCCAAGGAAGAAAGCACGTAATATTCAACATGGAAGGGAGAGGTGGCTGCTGGCTCCCTGGGACCATGGAAAACAAGGAAAATGTGGTCCCTTACACTGATTTTAAACAAAATCAAAGGAAATTTGAATCAGAAAGAGGTAAAAATGCTGGCTACTCTGTTTTTTTTTCCATCTCTGGGCTAAGCTACACCAGAACTTCAGGTCTTTGCAGAGGGGAGAGAAAAATAACCACAGAGAAGAGATTTCAGGGGTCAAGCTGGTGATTTAAAAATACCGCAATAAAGTTTGCAAGTAGTCCACACAGAAGACTTCCCCAGTGTTAAATATGAACATAAGAGATGTAAGAGAACATCTTTGCTGAGGTACTGGAGTAGTTTCCACAATTTACAGTTACAGTAATTTTAAAACCGAGTTAGGGCATGACTGCAATGAGCACAACATGGAGCAATTTGCCTTACTTTTAAAAACGCTTTACTTTTAAAAATAAGAGTTTGCAAACTGATTCAGAGAGTGTTTGCATCTCTCTAGTGCACAGTTGTTCATGTATCTCAGAAATAAACCTGAGATACATTAAAATTCTCAACACCAAGGGCCTCCTCAAATACGTCCAAGGCACAGCCTGACCCTGAGTTCCTCTGGCTACAGCTGTGTAATGAGGTGCTTCCTCTCGAGATCAGGCAGTTTTGGGACAGCTTTTCTTCCCCCACGTACACACAGGGACACACACATTTAGACCAGTTGATCTGAATCAGTTTTTGCAAACTATTTTAATTAAAATATTAACTTGTTGGAATAGTCCAGGTCTGCACATGATATACATGTAAAAATGGTTACTACACAATTCTTTTTGAATACAAAAAAGCCAATATGGGATAGCCATCATTTGGATTCAGCATTCAGTCATGCTTGACATTACACAAATAGATGTGTTGAGAGAATTCTGTTGAAGTAGCTCAATTTAAGCCAGAGACTTTGACCAAATTCAAACCATAACAGAAGCAGAAGAATGAACCCACTGAACTTGCAGGTAGAGCCTGTCTCCACTGTAGCTGCTGCTGTTTGAGATAGAGGAGCTGAACTCAAAATGCTGTGTTAGCACCATGCTCTGGGCACACTCTCCACAATCACATGGTGAACCCCAATACAATTTTGGCCTTTCATTTTGGTTTTGTCTCTCCTTCCAAACCTAAGGAAACACAGGTACCTCTCCTAAATTAGTTTTGCTTTGTTTCAACAACACTGCAATGCAAAAGAGTGACCCCAAAACATTCAATTCCACATAAAAACATAGCAGAGGAAAGGACAGGACAATTCACAGTCACCACTTGCCCCCAGGAGCATCCAGAGGCACCTCCATGGGACCCACACCTCCTCCCAGACTTCTGTCAACTGTTAGTACAACAAAACTCCTTACAAAGGGGCTGCTCAAACATGTTTTGGTAGAGTTTCCATCTTCAATTAGAATGATACGCTACATCACAATGCTAGAAATCCCAGCTGGACTCACCAGACACTGGCAGAGAGTTGAGGATTGGGAGTGGATGTTAATTTAGCTAATGAAAGAACGCTGCCCTGCCGAGTACTGAACAGCAGCGAGACACTATTTACTATATAAATATGTCACGTGGACAAACACATTCGGAAAACCTCGCTTTTGAGCCCTATAAACATATTAAAGGCAAATCCTAGAGTTAGCAGCTAGTGTTTTCTTCAAGATGATTAGTGTGCAAGGAAAAACATTTACAAAGAACCCTGGCTGGTCAGTCCCCAAGAGGGAAACCTTTGCCTCAAACCAAACTTCATCTACCTGCTCTTCTCACAGTCCTGGCTGACCGAGACCATCCTGGCACTGGCACGAGAGCATGCGGGCATCTCTGGTTCCCAGCACTATGGGATGACACGATGCCAACAAAGTAATTCAGTTTTAAGACTCCCTGACCTTTTATCACTGTATGGATTTCACAACCTCCTTTGTTTCCTTTCAGTAGTACAGCAGCTCCAGTGAGCCCTCTGGAAGTAGTGCCTTCTCACATGGTGTGATACGCTGCCGAAATATCACAGCATCTCTAGGGACTGAAAAAGTTGTGAAGTATTGCAGCAATGAAAATAATAAAAAAGGAGCCTCACATGCAGCAAGATCTACAGTGGTGATGTGGGTTAGTCATCAGCTGGGAAAGAGTCATTGGCTCAGCTCCTCCTGGTACACCATGGCAACTAAACATTTCAACAGTTGGCTACACGCTACATGTAAACAGGAAATTGCAACAAGCCAAAAAGGTAATAAATTGGTGGATGTAGTGTAAAAATGAAAAACCCGATCAATGGCATTTTGTGACTATGGCATCCTTCAAAACACCTCTGGCATTTGAGACTGATTGGCTGAAAGTCTAAACATTTCTGAATGGAGCAAAAAGGACTACGCTGGGCTCCAAGAATTATTCTGATGCTTAGCTAAAATGAGATGTCACAGTATTAGCTGTACAAGTGCATTACTTATGCTCCTCTGCCTAACCTCATCTGAGCTACCAGCAGCACAGTCAGGGAGTGCCAAAGCAGATAGACCATTTCAAACATTCCTAGCCTGTTCCCCCAGACAGGTTTACCTACAGAGTTCTCGGGAAGCTGACCAGTGCCTTCTGACAGAACGTCACTTCTTACACAACACGGAGCGCGCACTTGGGTAGAAGGGCCCTGTTGAGCCCTGGTGTGTCTTGGCCTCTCTTCTCACCTTCTTCCTCACCTACAACTCTTTGAAAATGCCTCTTGGCAGAGGCAATACCCTAGAAATTTATCCAATTTAATGACAAAAATGGAACAGAAGATCCAGCTGTTCCTCCCCTGGATGTTGGTTTAAAGGCAGCTTGCCTGGTTTTTGCAGGGTGGCAGATCGAAATTCATGGACATGGGAAGAGGTCTCCACTCTCCCTCAGACTTCCTACACGGATGGCATGATGAGGGCAGTCTGAGGCCCTTCTGTCCTGTCAGTGTGATGACCACCAGCCAACTCTTCTGACTAATTGCATATATTTCTCAGATGCCCTCCCAAGACCCCTCCAAAACGTAAAAAAAAAAAAAAACCAAAACAAAAAACCAAAAAAAAAAACAACAAAAATAACCAGCAAAACAAAAAACCAAAAACCACCCCCCAAAACCCTGCAGCCAAATACTATGACATCCCAGTTAGTAAACACAAAACGTAATGCTTTACAAAATGAATACAATATTCCATGTGCACCCAGCTTCCACACGTCAGCACCGCACTGAGGAGGCTGCTGGGCTGGTGTCTGTAGGCAGTTTCTGTTGGCAGACAGCTCCAGTGGAATTGCCACCCTCAGTTATTGTTTAAGTTATGTATAAGACATGTGTGAACCATTGGATATTTGTGAAGTAACACTTGTGCTCCTGCTCATGCCCTGCTCCGTCCGTCCCCCAGAAGCTGTCCGCCTCAGAGCCTGGGGGCTGTTGCGGACCCCTATAGCACTACTTCGAGGTACCCCCTGCATGGGCCCCGAGGGGTGACCCCATGGCTGAGGTCCACCTTGCATTGGATGGCCCCAAGCTTGCGGTGGGCCACCCATGGGATGACCCCAGTGAGGTCCTGCACCCCCAGTAGGATTGTGGGACCAGCCAGAAGCTCCCGGGTAGCTGTGGCTGAACGCCTCGGGGGAGAGATTAGAAAGAACCATATTACTAAAACCTAGCCTCATGCTTTCTGAGTCAAAGGCTTCGATCTCGCGAGCTTGACGCTCCAGCAGGCTTCGTATCCGCTCCGTGCGCTCGTTCTGCAATGCCAGCATCTCCTCCTCAATCTAGGAAGGAAAAAAAGAGACAGAATGTAGCAGCAGGACTGGCACAGCCTCTGGAGGACCTGTAACAGCTACTGAGGGACTTTTTCCTGCATTTGTGCAGGAAACTGGCTCTAGATCAGATGTCTGTGGACACACAGTCTGTTCTGAATACAAAAGGGTGAATTTTTTAAAGGTTAAGTCTCAAAGACCCACACAGCCCAGAGCATGGTGAACACCAGTTGGAGGGTGTTGGTCCCTGTTCCCTGGTGAACACATGAAATTTGAGGGATGCGAATCTGAAGTCTGCAGTGATATCAACAGCCTGACATACATTAATCTTCTGAGATATAGGAAAGTCTACAGCTTCCATAGATGCCTACTGGGAAAGCACCTTCAGGTACAGCCTGCCAACACAGCTTATGATGACCTTCACTGTTTGTAGCTGAATCTAATGATGATTATGATGACGACTGCTGTTTTCCCTAGGATTCAATGCACGAGCCCACATTCAGCTTCCTCTCTAATGTTCACTGGCCAGATTTTCTTAGCTCATGTATTTATCACCTCCTATCTACCACCCCTTTCCTAATTTGGTTTCCTCGTATTTCACTGCCCTGATACTTTTTCCAGGGTGTGTGGCTGAAGGACATAGGCAGTGCTGTTTGAGTTGTGTGGCAGATTATTAGCTGGATGATATGCAAGCTGGCAACTCCAATTTCTCCCCCATAAGACTGTTCCAAATTGGTTTCCAAGACTACTTTGGTAGGGGCACTGGGATCAGCACTATGAGTACTGAAAACATAGGACTATGGCCTCTTGACACCCATCAGACAGGGATGAAAGCCTTTTTTATTGAAATCTTTGCAGTCAGGTGGAGAACCAGAACCCATTATCTTCTTGCCAGCACTGAAAAAGCTTCTTTTGGCCTCAGTGAAAAAGACCAAATGGGGAAAAAGCAGGAGCCAAGACTTTCAGCACAGCTCACTGGCATCTCCCTGCTGACAGCAGCAACATGGCCAAGAGGTGTTATCTGGGTCTGTGCTGAAGGCACCAGGCAGAGCCTTGTACTTGTACGCACTCTCTTGCCTGAGTCAGGGAATATGCAAAGCAATTTCATCTGGAATTGAGGAAACAATCTGCTCCAGCATGAGTCATCTCCTGAGCCATTTGGGGCTTTCAGAAACTCCTTCTCCACTTGCCTGTTACTCTAGGTGAGTGACAAACTGTGCACTGAGCAGCCCTGCTCACTATTCTTGCTGAAAGCCACAAAGGCAGTGGAGGAAGAAGGAACCTTCTGTAACATTAGCTCTTTAAAATGCTCTGCTTTTTTTTTTTTTCCTGTCCTGCTAAGGAGAATCCTCCTTTTTCAATGTCTTCAGCATGTCACCATTTTCAGTCTCAGTGACAGTGTAACACACAGGGCTTGGTGCAACTGAACTTCACTGAAAGGCCTGCCACTTTGTTAAAGTGACATCACTCAAACCACTCTGAAAATGAAGTGTCTGAGGCATGTGGGAAGGAAATGACTAAATCTAAACTCTTTAAAAGACACTCTTGGGACAAGCTCATTGCTGGTGCAATACAAACAACATTTCACATCAATGGGGCTTGGCTACTCCCTCCTTACTCCAGGGCTGGACATGACACACACGCTCTGGTGAGTTATGGTGATTGGGCACCACCAAAAGTAAAGGCAGCCTGCTGAAAAGGAAGCAGATTTCTATGCATACACTAACTTCTGGAATCTGGTTTATTATTGAACACCAGGGACTGACTTTGCCACAGGCTACACATTTATTTGTGCATATAAATACAGACATTCATCTTGTGCACATACCTGCCTTTCTCTGGCTGCCAGCTTCAGTTAGCACATGCCAGCAAACACCAGGTAACATCACTGAGGGACCCACAACAGAAAACTCACAGCTCTTAGTTCTTACAAAAACAGAACATCACCCTTCCTCCCAAAAAATACCCCTGCTAAAGAATGATGTGTCTGCCTCTGGACCCACATGTTTGCCCTTGAGTCACTGCCAAGTGACTGGAACCCCACCAAGGTCTCACTGCTGGTGCATGACCTGTGATTTTCATGTGCCAAGATTGCACATATTGCTACAGGAACCTATGAAAGCTGAAGCACCATCAATTTTTTTGCTATTCTAATGCAATATAGGGACACAAAATGAAAAATTATGCTAGGTGATATTTTTATCTGTTTTTATTCACTATGAAATAGTATTGTTGAGATTTCTATCCCCATTACTGATGCCAAATCCTCCACAGGGGTTTTCCATGCACAGAGACTTCTATCCTGGTACACAACGGAAAACTTCTACAACATTATTGGTTGATGTGGGTTTGAGTCGTGGGCTTCACTGCAGCTTCTACCACTATGTGCAATATATGCTGCTCCCACAGAGCAGGGAGCACTGGCTCACCGTGGCACTTCCTCCCCGAGCTGCTCATGCCACCAGAGGGCAATGCACCTCCAGATAAATCCATACCCATGCCAGGCTGTGACGGGAGCTGGGACCAAAATAACTAGCAGTGGTGTCTAAAGACAACTACAGCACACAAATGACACACAGGAACTCTGCTTTCATAAATTCATCTATTTTCTGAGAGCAATTGCCTCCTTGCAGAGACCAAAGCCCAGCAGGACTGTGCTGCCTCCTTGCGTGTGCTCCCTCCGCTGGCCGTGAGGTGGAGCAGTGCTCTGTAGACTATCCCAGCATCCATCCATTAGGCCCTAGAAGAATTTCAGTGTAAAGAACCTCGAGGCCACAGAGTAATCACCCTAATTTATTACACACTGATGAACAAAACTGGGAAATGTTCCGTGAATGGCAATGGCTGACACTTATAGGGCAAGTCCGAAGGGAAAACAACTGCAGGAGGAAGGCTGACAGTTTATTTCCTCTCATCAGTTTTTGGTGCATTTCCCTTCTCTTGGTCTGTGTATGCCAATCACAATTCTACACACATATCTAGCACTGCACCTGAAGCAAACTTTAACAAGAAGCACCTGATACACCTGAATACACTTTAACAAGAAGCACCTGTAGCCAACTACAAGCTGAGACCTCAGGAGCAGCAGATGCACCACACCTGTGGCTTTGGCTACTTGAGTTTGCTCATAAGAGACATAATTTCATAGGGACACTGCAGCCCCCAGCCTTAGGTTGTTAATGTCTGCTCTCTGATAAACCAGGAAAGCCAATCTCCAGCTCAGAGACAGAGAGTACAGTTCTCTCTCCCTTCTGCCCAGAGAGGCACATCCCCCTCTGGCACACTTCAGACAGCTCTATCCCAGCCAGAAGCTGCTCACACGGGAGGCCTGAGCTGGCAGAAAGTTTAGTCTATGTGTCACTGAGCTTTCAACCCCAGAGAGACAAACACCCAAATGATCTGTGTTACTATATACAGCAAAGTAAGAGCAGTTTATCTTTCACTGATAAGTGGAATTTAAGATCTGAAATATGGAGTGTGCTTAGGATGCTCACATGCCCACTTTACCTTCTGCTCCAGGAGGGCCCGGCGGAGGGACACCCTCTGCTCAAGATCGCGCAGCTCCCGATCATGCTGGGCTTCTGCCTGCATCTTGATTTTACTCTGATATGCGTTCAGCAGCTCCAGTTCTTGCTGCAGCTGCATCTTCAAAACCTGGCACTCTGCTTCCTGTGCCTCATCCAAACGCAGCTGGGAAAGACAGACAATAGAGACGTTTCACCATGGGGTAACCACTGCTGACACTCCAGGGAGGACCGCGGGGAGGGGGAGAATGGGCTGGGACATTGTTTTCTTAGCAATACAATTGGTCTCTATTGTACTTGGCTTGGCTGAACAGAGGACCTACAGTGACAAAGACTGGTGACAGTGAGCCCACAGCACTGATGCAAGTGATGCTGATGAGCAGTGGCGCCTCAGGAACCACGATCCACACTGCAGAGACCAGACTGCTGGAGGTGCAAACATCCTCAGCTCTCCTCTCGCTAGAGGCAAAGAGAAGCTCTCTTGCTCTATTCAACTGGATTAACCAATTACCTCTACCCAGGAGACTTAGGTCCAGAGCCTTGCCAATGCAGGACTTTGGGCACAAGGATATAACAAAATAAACCTAAAAGCAACACGATACTGAACTTTTAACCTTCCCATCATAAAAGAAGCCAGCTACCCTGCCTCACAGTGTTAAATTTGTGTACAAAGTGATGTGAGCAGGATGCAATATGCAAGAATTGCAAAGAAAAGTGCACATTAAGCTGTAGCAAGGATTTGAAGCATTGCTCATGTGGTCATTCCTTAAAGAAGGAATCTCTTAAAGAAGGAATCACAGAACTTTCACAACACTTTGACCTCAGATTTACAGTCAAAACTGTGGACTCCTCCATGACTCAATGAGCATCTTCCACCAGTGGCACATGCTTGGGTTGGTATCATCAACAAAATCTAAATGAGTTAAGCAGCCAGTTGCACACTATGTAATGATGCTCTAACAGGGATGTTTATGTTGCCACATTTCATGCAAAAGCAGTTCATTGGTCACACAGATGCATCACTTTGCATCTCTACAACAGCAGCTTCAGCTTCAGCCTGCCTGGAGGGGGTGGTAGGTCTTTCCTCTGGGTTTGAACTCTGCTTTCTAAACACAGAGGAAGGACTGTGCAGGGGATGGCATGTGCAGCAAGGAAGCAGAAAGCCTGCTGTCAGGATACAGAGCGGTTAAAATGCAAACATCCCTCTTTGGCTGAGGAACCCTGGGTCCCTCGGAGGCGACTCACAGCTTGTGTAGAGAGCATTTCATTAATGCTGTGATCATACTGCTCAGCCAGGATAGCCAGCTTCCGGGTCTGCTCCTCCTTGAGCCGTTTGAGGACAGCTTTATGTTCACTCTTTGGCGTGGTCTCCAGCAGATGGTTTCTCAGTGCTTTGTACTGTCTGGTTTGGATCTTGCATGTATCCTGAAACTGCTTCTTTATCTGTAGTTCTTTTGACTGGAAAGATGGAGGGGACACAAAGAAAAAACCAGCATGTTTCAAATGAGCGAAATATCCATTCAAATGGATATTTAGGATTACATTAAGGATATGAGTTCAAGAATCCACAAATGTATATTAACATCTACAGTGCAAGGAGGGAAGCAAAATACACAAGAGGCAATGACTATTGCTGCAGCTGCTTTGACACTGCTACTGTGCAAAACAATTACGATACAGACACTTTTATAACAAAGCTCCAGCCTAAATACAGCTGTCTCTGCACAAAGAGCTTCACATTTGTCACTGGACTGAATCCAGTCCTGGGTGCTGCTTTTCAAGAAAAGTTCTTGAGGGACAGGACTAATATTTATTAGCACCAAAAGCCATACTTACACAACTGTGCTTGTATGGCACATATATGTGAACAGCACTTAATGTTATGAAAAGAAGCAGATCTGGTGCATGGGAAAGGACAGGAAAAAAGAGCAATGCTTTTTCCATTGAGGGTTTGATGAATATAAGATGTATTCTAACCCTTGATATTACGAGCCTGGTTTTCATAAAGAAACCCAAAAAAGACTAGATGCTTTAAAATGTACACCACAAAACAGTAGTATTGTGTTGGTCTAGCAAACAAAACAATTCCCCAGTCCCAGTGGAGGATTACTGGAAATGGAGTTTTCCTCCCTTTACACTTGCTAACATCTCTGTATTGTTTAGAGACATAGCTGTGATGGCCCATAGGGTTGGGGGACACCAATCCTGGAAAAGGTATTGGGATCCAGCTTTGCTGTATGACCTTGAAGAAATTACTTTTTTTCTTTTACCTGCCTTCAGAGCAGCCTATGAAGTTTAACATGTATTAAGTGTTTCAAGATCCTGAAAATGAGGGTGTTCTGGAGTTCTCTGTATCTTTCTATGGGATGGCTGGCAGGGATACTACTAACAAAGCAAAACCCAGAAGGGATGAGTGATGATGGTTAATTGAGGGTCAAATTCACCATGGTAAGAATAAACAAATAAATAAACAAACACAAATCACTAAAATCAGACATGAGTGCCTTTCCATTGTTAGGCACCATGCCAAATACTGAAGCACTAGAGGCACAAACAGAGCACAGGACCACTCCTGTTTGAGTAAGTTGGAAGAGCTCTGGGATCTAACCAGTGAGGCAGATCTCTGTGCATGGCCAAATCAGCCCCTCCACTGCCTGCTCCTGGCACCAAGTCAGGGCTCAGCAGGGCAGGTGATAAGCACAGCACTTACAGCCACCTCAAAAGGTGCACTGGGATCAAACAACACCCCCAGCCCAAGAGCACTTAGCTGCATAAAACAACAATAACACTTTGCTAACCTGATGCAGAGAACAGGACAAAGATGGGTTTCATTCAAATCAAAACATCTATCATGAAGAGGAATGCATCACTTTTAACCTTTCTAAATTTCACAGAAAGTTATTTCCTTCCAGGAAACCTTTAAGGTTGTTTCTCACTGCCCTTAAGGGAAGTGTCAGCAGGTTACACATTCCCATCAGGGACCTGGTCACAGCAAAACACTATCAACCTATTTTGCCCTCATTTTTTGTGAAGTCTTGCTTGGACACCAGACTGTTTACAGGCTCCCAATCCAAAGGTTTTAACAACAGGAAACAGAAGGGAGGGGTAAGATTTCCAGTCAGACTTCTGACAAGATCATTTTGACCTAGTATTGTGAAATACCAGCAAGAGGGTATTTGCATCACAATTAACACACTTGAAATAATAACAGCCGTTTTCACTGAAGGGTGAATTCTAGTTATGGGTCCTTCTGGTGCTGTCATAGAACAGACAGTGACCGTTAAAAACCTGCTTCCAGGACAAAGGGCCTCACTAAATAACAAAGGGAAAGCCTGAAATGTGCCCTTGAGGGAAAACGTTGCTGGGGAGAGAAACTGAACAAATGGTCAAATTATCTATTCAATTAAGAATACTTGCCTGCATTAGTCAGAGGCAGGAGAAGGAGTTAATGCTAGAGAACAGCCTCGATAAAGAGGGGATTGTGCTACAAACCCAACGGTTGTCCAGGGCTCTGCTGTTAGCATTGCCTGTTCGCAAAGGTGCAGGATTGACAGCTCAAGCCTGAAATCCTCCACTAATCACAGAACAGCCATGCAAAGCAAAGTGCAAGCTTTCCATGCTCCCTGCAAAACGCTCCAGCCCTGTCCTCCCTGGAAAAGGGAAGGGGTTGCAGAGTCTGCAGAGGTGAGAGGGCAGCCAAGCCCCTGCAGCACAGAAGTACCACAGATCCTGCTGCCAGGGAAGGAGAACGGACATGCTGCCTACTCGTGTTTGCACCACATCACCTTGGGGAGGCAGAACTCATTCATGCTAATCTCAGAAGGATCAACCTAATACAGCTGCTTCAGTTTTATTCAGCTCAGAGTGCAGCACAGCTTCCCTGTGAAGTCATCTGCTATTTATACACTATATCCTTGGAGATTCTCAACAGTGATCAGATGGTCCCTTGTTCTCACAAGCTAGGTTTTCACTATTTAATATTATTCTAATATTGACAAATCAGGTATCATTTTTTCTTTTCTGAAGTTGTGTTTTCAAGTTGGTTATTTTCTCTGTAAGAAGATAACTTGCAGGTGGTGAAAACTAAGTCAGATGGAAAATATCATGAAGAGGAAAGATGTAGAACAACAAAGAAACCCCATGCTCAGTATGCCATACACTCATTTTGTTACTGGCACAGCTGAACACAGGGTGGAGAGAAGAAGTCAGCCTCCTCAAAGGAAATGTACCAGGCAGCTTTGTGAAAGGCCTTATACATCCTTCTCAGACACTTCAAAATAAACCACTGGACTTCTTCGGATGAAGTGAAGGCTTAAACAAAAACACTAAAAGCCTCAATCACAGAGGCCCCATAATTCTGGTCAGCCACCAGAGCTACAAGGGCAGCATGAGAAACCCAGAAGAGACAAACAGCAAAGGTCAGTGCCAGGAGCTTCCTGAGGACACTGCACTTGGCTGGTGTCTCTCTCTTCCCCCTCCCCACTTGCCACCATGCCAGATTTAATATAAAAACACTAACCAGGTGAGTTAGCCAAGACTGAGAGTGAAGTTCATTTTGATGCACACAGCAACACAAAGCTTTTGGATTTTGTTTTTAAATGACACTACTTCATTACAGAAATACTGATTTTATTTTTGTATATGGGGGAGAGAAAGATCAGAAAATGGCGTAGGAGGGGGGAAAAAAAAAGCATACTGTGAACATTAAATGCATTTAAATCTACCCCAGAAAGGAAGGGACTTTGCTGAGAAGAGCTTTTCAAAGAAGAGGAGGGACTAGTGCTGCTGCGGCCTACCTGCAATACCCTCTAAGGCTGATCACCACTATGGTGCTCTTCAAGTTAACCAGCTTCAAATCACCTTGGCCTTGCACTGTAAACGGGCTGTAATGGACCACTCACCATGGACCACTTTTCCACTACCACCAGCTCAAATGGGAGTTCCTACATCCCCTAGTGCCTCCAGAACTCCTACATCCCTTAGTGCCTCCAGAGCTCCTACACCCTTTAGGTGCCTGCAGAGCTCCTACATCCCTTAGTGCCTCCAGAGCTCCTACATCCTTTAGTGCCTCCAGAGCTCCTACATCCCTTAGTGCCTCCAGAGCTCCTACACCCTTTAGTACCTTCAGAGCTCCTACATCCCTTAGTGCCTCCAGAGCTCCTACATCCTTTAGTACCTTCAGAGCTCCTACATCCTTTAGTGCCTGCAGAGCTCCTACATCCCTTAGTGCCTCCAGAGCTCCTACATCCCTTAGTGCCTCCAGAGCTCCTACATCCCTTAGTGCCTCCAGAGCTCCTACACCCCTTAGTGCCTTCAGAGCTCCTACACCCCTTAGTGCCTTCAGAGCTCCTACACCCCTTAGTGCCTTCAGAGCTCCTACACCCCTTAGTGCCTTCAGAGCTCCTACATCCCTTAGTGCCTCCAGAGCTCCTACATCCCTTAGTGCCTCCAGAGCTCCTACATCCTTTAGTACCTTCAGAGCTCCTACATCCTTTAGTGCCTGCAGAGCTCCTACATCCCTTAGTGCCTCCAGAGCTCCTACATTCCTTAGTGCCTCCAGAGCTCCTACATCCCTTAGTGCCTCCAGAGCTCCTACACCCCTTAGTGCCTCCAGAGCTCCTACACCCCTTAGTGCCTCCAGAGCTCCTACATTCCTTAGTGCCTCCAGAGCTCCTACATCCCTTAGTGCCTTCAGAGCTCCTACACCCTTTAGTACCTTCAGAGCTCCTACATCCCTTAGTACCTTCAGAGCTCCTACATCCCTTAGTACCTTCAGAGCTCCTACACCCCTTAGTGCCTGAAGAGCTCCTACATCACTTAGTGCCTTCAGAGCTCCTACATCCCTTAGTGCCTTCAGAGCTCCTACACCACTTAGTGCCTTCAGAGCTCCTACATCCCTTAGTGCCTGCAGAGCTCCTACATCCCTTAGTGCCTGCAGAGCTCCTACATCCCTTAGTGCCTCCAGAGCTCCTACATCCTTTAGTACCTTCAGAGCTCCTACATCCTTTAGTGTCTGCAGAGCTCCTACATCCCTTAGTGCCTCCAGAGCTCCTACATTCCTTAGTGCCTCCAGAGCTCCTACATCCCTTAGTGCCTCCAGAGCTCCTACATCCTTTAGTACCTTCAGAGCTCCTACATCCTTTAGTGCCTCCAGAGCTCCTACATCCCTTAGTGCCTCCAGAGCTCCTCCACCCCCTAGTACCTTCAGGCTCTTGGGCTGCTGCCGGACCTCCATGACGTGCTTGCGGCGCAGCTCCCGCTCGCGGCGCTTGTTGTACTCCAGCTGGTTGGTGAGCTCGGTCTGGTGCTGGAGCCGGATCAGCTCGCAGCGCATCTTCTGGATGGTGCTGAGATGGCGGAACTCCAGCTCCTGCATGGACTCGTGCTGACGCAGCAGCATGGCGTGCTCCAGGTCCTTCTGTGTCTGCCTTTTGTTTAGCTCCTAGCAGGAGGACAGAGGGAATTATTAGGTTCTTTGTACTTACTTGGATTTCCTTTGACAAAGTGACATTTCACTTTGTTCACAAGGGCATTTCTCCTTCCAAGGCGTCTGAGGACAGACCACAGGGCTTCTTGGTCTTATCAGCAGCAGACAGCAACGCCGCCGGTAATTTTTCCTTCCTCATTTCACTTTTCTTCTTCCTGTTCTAGATGCTCAACAGGATTCACAGTTAGCATTTTCTGTTAACTGTTGAGTCTGATGACTTCTTGGACCTAACAATCCTCCTGCAATAGGGCATTAACCTGTACATTGGATGCCACAGGGATGACCAGATGATACTGCAAAGCATCCGACCACTGTTCTACCAAAACACTTTGGATGTGGTAACAAACACTTCTGTGTGACTTGAGTTGGACTGCAGGTGCTCCTGTGAGATGCACTTCCCACAGGTGCATCCAGGTCTCCTCTCTGGCTGTTCCCTGGTCCCTTACCTCCCGAACCAGGTCCTGCTCCAGGTTATGGCGGCCCAGGAGCATCCGTCTCTTGAAGCGGCGACACTCCAGCTCCAAGTACTGCCTCTGACGCCTCAGTAAGTTGGCCTCTTCTTCTGCCTGGAAATGCTGGATGTTCTCCTTCTGCTTAGAGAGCCACTCCTGCTTTTCCTTCTTTGGAGTGCTCTGGTTTTCATTCAGCTCCTGATAATCGCAAGGTGATTAATTGTGGAATAGTTATATTAAGTTCTTTAGCCACAAACTGGCATCACATCATGTAAGGAACACTAAAGAAATACCAGGAGACAAATCACAGTCAAACAGATTCAACTACAGTTTTTTTGGTTTTTTTTTTTTTTTTGCACTGGCCAAAATACTGGCTAATGTTCACAGTTTCCAGACTGATGTATCAGCTGAAAATGTCAAAATGAGACATTTTGACACTGAAAACCCTTGGAGGTACTGCCATACTGCCTGGTAAACATTTTTACAGGCTCCCAAAGGACTGAGAGAAGGAAAGTGTTCACGTCCTGTTGTTCAAACAGAACTCCAGCCACATGAAGCACATCTGAAAAATTTTTCTGTCTTGGTTGATTGGAGCACATACCCATTTTACAGTAACTCATCGAGGCAGAGCTGCTCACTGAGATGCCATAACTCACAAAAACAATGTAAAGAAGTTCACAGGTAAAACTTAAAGAGTTTCCACAATTGTACTACATAGCTTAAAGTATCTTTGGCAAAAGACTCTGCTTGCTTGAATTGCATACTAGAGATGCCCATGCAGTAATTAAGACTTGTTGTGATACATTTCAACTGAAGTATGAGACAGAACTCCTCTGTATTTCATCAGTGTTTCTTGGTGCTCTGTGATCTACTGCCCACTTAGAAAGAGATTCTATGTTATTATAGAGAGCCCACGCTACTGTAGTTTTTGTTAGATCTTTCTTGGCTCTGCTGCTCTTTAGCCTTTTTTTTTCTCCTGGGAAATGCCTATGTTTGGGAATATTTCCCTTTGGAGCAAGTTCCAAAGTTGTGTCACACAAGTTGATGGTTGAACATTAAATGGTTCTTTCAAAAAAATTATTTATAGTGCTTACGGTTTCAGTCACTCCACAAAAAGAATCAGGAAGTTTGATGCTACAGTTTCTCTGCATTTCAGAGAGATCTTGATTTTCACTAAAATGCAATAATTTTTAAATAATTACACAGCTTTCTCCATCAAAATTTATAGTGCTTTACAGGTATTTTCCTTACAAAAAATGCAGATCATCTTTACTGCTCTGTTCTCTTGCTCCTGTACAGGAATATCATTAAGTGATAAGAAACTTCACTAACTGCTGCAGGGAATGGCCACTACCTGCAACAATAATGTATGAGAAAAGTCTTCATGACCTTTCATAAACTTTTTTCATTCCTCAGGATTGCCAACTTTGCATGTTTCTGGCTAAAAAGCAGCATTAAACAATGGAGAGGTTTGTACTTTTACAAGATAAACATATAGTTACCAACAACTAACTGAAAAGTAAATTCTCTTAGTCAAAGATCAAAGAGATGAAACAAATATAGTACACACAGGACTCTGCTCATGAAATGCAGAACTCACTGCAATCCTAAGGAAGATCTGTGGTGCAGTGTCACTTTTATTTTCACATGCTCACCACTCTCACACCATATCACACATTTCTCACTGGAGATGAGTTACCTCTTTCAGCTGCTCCTTACGGAGTTTATATTCTCTCTTCTGGGACTCCAGGAAACTGTTCAATTCTTTTTTCTGCTGGGCCTGAATATGCTGTTGGAACTTCTTCTCTTCGTTGGCCATCACTTTAGCCTACAGCAAATCCAGCAGCAAGTCAGTCTGAGTCCCAATGGATTATAGCTCATGTCCAATTTCAGCCGCAAGACCCAGATCTCATGGTAGTTACCACAATATTCACCACGTCTCTGGACAAGTCCAAGTCAGAGGAGCTTGTCCTCACTCTCTCCTCATTCCCCATCCCATCAAGGCACCCAGCAGAGTCCTCCTCCACTGCCACATTCCCTCAGCCCTATTGTTCAGCTAATCTTGACTCAAAAAGTCAAAACCTTATGATAAATTATATTCTCAGCCTTCCACTGAGAGATCAGAGATGAACAAAAAATCTATAATAACTGCTGTAGGCAGCACCACTTGATTATCAATTATTTAAAAGCATAGCCCCCCCATATCCATACACAACTAGACAGTGAACATTTAAGTGTAGCTGGCACATTTCTCCGCAGGCTAATCTGCCTCCACAACACTCAATGGCAGGCAATTATTGACAGCACAGACATGGCAAGAGAGAGGAAAACCCTCAGTGTTTTTTCTGGGGTCAGGATTCTAACATTCAGTACAACCCACTGCCGTAAAGGACATACCTTTTCTCTAGTTACATAACCCCTCAGTGTAAGGAGGTGATGTATTAACCTTTTTCTAATTATCAATTTGCTTGGCTCCTGAGAACAAGACATCTCAGAGTCCACACTGTCATCCCTGCATCAGTGAGGGGAAGTGGACAATTCAATGTAATTAACAAACATGGGTTGGTCTGATAAACCATAACCTCCTACCTCTTTTTCCATGGCTGCTTGGTGCTTTTTAATTAGCTTTTCCATTTCTGCAGCAAAATTGTTACGCTGTGTTTCGAGATCTTTGTCCAACCTGAGGCGGTGCTCGTCCATCTCTGCCTTCAGTTTATTCTCTAATGCCATCAGTTGCTTCTGGTGCTGCCTTCTCATACGTTTGTAGCCAGACATCTGCTCTCGGAGCTCAGAGTCTTGCTCATGTTCCTGCATTTGCCTTGTCACCTAGGAAGATAACCACATCGGGCCAGAGGAAGTTAATGCTGCTTAATCTGCTTTTCAGCAGTCTTCAAACCACAAAAGAAAACGATTCAGTTAAGAAATATGATTTTGTTGTAAAGAAAAGCACACATCCTAATGGCAGCAGAGCAGATTAAAAACTCAATTCTGCTGTAGGAGATAAGCTCATATGGGCTCCAGCAGAAAAACAGTACAATTGTTATAAAGCTGGTACTAAATAACGGCCTTTTAGCCTAATACAATGAGAGTGGATACATACACACACCCACAAATATTCATAATATGCATATGAAAAAAAAACCCAGCTTATTATAAATGGTTTCCTATATTCTACGGGGCACATTGGATTTGAGACTTAAAAATATTTAATAGACACAAATTACATTTGCCCAGGTATCTCACTGAAGCTTTTATTAACTGACGCTAAATTATTTCAGTGCCAGTATCTCAGTCAATGAAGATAGCTCATACTGTGGTTATATTCTGAAAGCTCTGAGAAGTTGCTCATATGGTGGTGATATTCTGAAAGCTCTGAGAAGCTGCACAGAGCTGTGTTCAAAGCATCCCCTCCTGCAGAGCTCTCCCCAAGCCAGCCCTCCACGTACCAGCGACGCTGTGCGTATGGTAGCAAAGTGCTCTCGGTTCCGATAATGAGACTTGTGGCGAGATACTTGGGGAGGAGACTGGGGTTCTGATGCCCTTGTCCGAGGATCCGACTCCTCTCTGTAGTTCTCTTCCTCCTTATCAGCAAATATTAATGTCAGAGAATAAAGAGAAACTGTGTTACTAAAGATTTTTAATTTTGGTCTTTTTATTTGAAAGGAAGAAAAAAGCATTTTACATTTATCAGCCCTGAAAGATCCTCCTGCTGATGAAGGTGTATACTGCAAAAGGAATTCTGATCTACGACCTTCGCTTTCTGAAATTTCATACTGAATTTTTATTACTAAGAGAAAGATTACTAACCAAAGCTGAAAATGAGGAAAAATAATGGAAAAGTGAAAGCAGAGTTAAACAGTTTACTGCAACAAAACATAACAGCTATAAAGAAGATTTTATCAAGCCTGAAAGACAAAAACAACATCTTTGTAGCTCTGAAAGACGGAGGAAGATTTTCATTACACCCACTGCAGAAATACCTCAAAGCAAATTTTAAAATTTGTCATGGTGTATTCCACATTCTTATTTTGAGTTTGTCATTCATCACAGAGCGATTACTAGTTAGATATGATACACTAATTAACTCCCTGAGGAAATACCTGTGTCTTTGTTGCATATCTGGGCAAAGAACAAGACATTCTAGCCACACCTATCATTAGCCATGGAAATGGTAGTGCTTTGAGCAAACGGTGTGATAACCCCTCCATGGCAAGAGCAGCCCAGCTCAGAGGGCACTCCCCAGCCCACCCTTCATCTGGCAGAGGGAAAGCAGGGAAGCGGTTTCTGCTGCATTTTTTTTCCCTGCACTTTATTCATTAACAAAATATTCAACTCAAGTGCTGGGAAGCTGGGTGCTGCAGAACTGATTTTGGCTTCTACTGTAGGTCCTGACTTTAAGAATTATCTAACTAGGAGGTAAAAAGGGGAAGTCACACATCCTGTTGTCTCACAAGGCAGTGCTATGCATGTTAAGGGTAGCCACCAAACAAGCCTATTTACAACCTCCCATTCTAACTCCTCTTGATAAAGCAAACTGCTTTTGAAACAATTCTATTAGTAAAATAATTTTTAGTGAATTAACAAAAATAACCATCCTCACAGACACCTTCCCAAGTCTCCAATGCACACTCATATATATATATATATATATATATATATATATATATATATATATATATATATTTGGGGCACAATAATATAAACTGCAGATAATGACTTGGGAATGGGAACAGCTGACTTTGTGCCAAATAAATTCTCTCCCACTTAACACCTTCGAAGTTCTGCAGTAAGAATCCAGGGCTTACCGGCTTTAGATGAATGACAGAGCTATTTGACATCACGGTGTGGTCCCCCTCCATCATATCCAGCTCGCTCTTATCATCCGAGGCATCTGGAAGACTGTTAACACTACTGCTTTGGCTACTGGCACTGATAGACATACTAGGAATGGACTGATTACTTCCGACACTGTTCACTGTTCCCGTCCTGCCCACACCATGATCTTGTTCCTAGGAGAAAGGAATTAGAAAGAAAATTCAAACCCATCCCAGTGGTACCCACGGACATCACCAAATGGAATATTCATTCAATTTCTCTCTAAAGGCATTCACCTGCCACGTCATGGCACTTTCCACCCTCCAGGCATTGCCATGAAATGGTTTTCTTGTGGGATGCTGGGGAGAGAAAGAGTCAGCCCCGTCAAGATTAACTGGCTGATGTCAGATTCTTTTCAACAGCGAGCCTGTTAACAAGCTGAACTCTATCATGTGTCAGCCACAGCGTGTCACCAGAAACTGCTGTGACACCAGAATCACCTGAGTGCTCAGCTGGGACCCTGCACCTTGCAGGCTCTTTTCTGTACAGGAGAACTGGAATTCAGAGTCTCCTTCTCTGCATGGTGACTGCAGCACTCAACCCAAAAAAGAGAAATCAATTTCCCTGATGACCTGTTTTTCTTTTCTTCCTTTTTTTTTTTTTTTAATGTAAATAAAGTAAAAACCTCAATGCCTTAGATTTAGAACAACATTCTCAGTACATATGGTCAAAACAGAGGTTAACTGCAGTTGCTAAAGAGTCCTCATGAAGCCTCATAAACAGGCAAAGAAAGCGAGGATTTACAGGACTGGAAGCTGACTGTTCAAGCATGAACACATGGCACAGCTTCTTGCCAGCACTAGGCATCTACCCTGTTTGTCCTTGTTTGTGCCTTGAGGTAGCTTTATTCCAAGCACAAAGAGGGAGACAGTGTTTACAGCCAGGTGTGTAAACAGCCTCCCTTCGTTTCAGCAGTATCTGAATTGTGGTTATTTAAAAGACAGTCATATTCTCTGTGGTTCAGTGATGACATCCAGCATTTCTCTCACCTCCTCCTCCTCCTGTGTTTCCACTGCAGGGCCATTGTGGGCCTCCTGGAAGAGGAGCTTCTTCATTTTACGATACTGCAGGTTGTCCAGTTCTCTCACTGCATCCTTTGTTCTCTGAATCAGGTCTATTAACACTGTTTCGGGCCGCTCTCGAAGGACAAACATGTGCTGCAGAACACACAAATAGGTGAGTGGCCTCTCATGCCTCCAATGCACATGCTTTGAGGACACAGTGATGAGCTCTAGTTGGGTTTATTAGCCCTCTTCCCTGCACAGGAGGAGAGCACCTTCACAGCTAACACTGGCATTATTTTCAGACTTTGTGATCCAGATAGATTTCAGAATGATTGTACCAAAAAATAAAGGTGTAAAAACCCAGAAATAGCATTCTACATGCCATGAAAACTTGCTCACTATAAACCTAGACTTCAGAGACATTATCTACTAGTGGTTTAGTGAGGGAAGAGCAATAAATACCAAATAAAAGTTAAAGGTGCTAGACTGGCTAGTATCTTTAACCAAATGTTAATTAACTCATCAGCTAACTCTCAGTAAAAAACCCTTTTCCTTGTTTAGAAAAGCCTGGG
This sequence comes from Haemorhous mexicanus, assembly GCF_027477595.1. Classification (NCBI taxonomy): domain Eukaryota; kingdom Metazoa; phylum Chordata; class Aves; order Passeriformes; family Fringillidae; genus Haemorhous; species Haemorhous mexicanus. The sequence goes on along the minus strand of NC_082362.1, from coordinate 7,576,537 downwards.
AATCAAATATTCATCATACAGCTCTGAGTCATAAAATAGGCTGTGAACCTTAGAGCTTGGTCCTGGAACAGTTCCCTGTGTTCTGCTCTTCTCTTGGAGATATTCACCACATTTCTCTGCAAAGGTGGCTATATTTTACCCATAGGTAAAGCAAGAACTGTCTATGTATGTCAGAAGCAGCTTTTGCAGTCTCCAGATGCAATGTGCTGTGGAAGCATGAGTCATTATTAACACCACCACTACTTTCATTTTGTTCCTTTGGAGAACTGCAATGCTGTTTCCAACATGGCACATTCCCTACCTGTCCCTGTAAAGTGGCATGCAGCTGTTTCAGACTATAGTTATGGAAGGAATATGTTCCCAAACGTTTCATTTCCATCAATGTTCTCTTTAATTGCAGCACATTGCTCAAAATAAAACCAATCTGTAGAATTCTGAAATGGCAGGACTACACACCCACACCAAAACCTTTCCTGGATAATTGCATTTACTTTCTGAATAGACAGTTTTCAAAGAGGCACAAGTCCCCAGAGCCATTTTTAGGTAAAACCATGCAAAAAGGTGCTGATAAAACCTTCATAAATAGCATCCATTTCCCTGCAATGCAAAAAAATTTGGAAAAACACTGTTTAGCAGAAGCAGGGTCAGGATAAAAAGAAACCCAAAATGTCAGAAGCACTGTAAAGAGAATGACAAGTTAGCAAAATTCTGAATGCCACCTGATGCCACAAAGGAAATCCATCAAAGTCACACAAAAAAGCAGCTCCAACACCCAACTTCTCTGAGAGTTCTGTTCACTTGTCAGCCTTTTGCAACAATCAACCCCACTGGCTTTGTCTCCACACTAAAGTGAGCAAAGCCAAGTACCTGCAGCACACAGGAGCACAAATGAAGAATTGAAAAAGAAGCTAAGAAATAAAGCAAGAAAAAGCCTGCAGACTGCTGAGGCTTTTTCTTGCCAAGGAAAAATAGAGGGAGGAAAAACTGGTTTATTTTTCCTCCTTTTCCCCAGCAGAGGATTTCAGGTACTGCATAAAGCACACTGGAGTGTTCTATAGCACAGATCACAGAGGGGAGTAACAAAAGGTATTTGTTAGCTAATGCATGGCAGCTCTGTCAGGATTAATTATAATCACTGGAATGACTGAGTTTACAAACTAAAACTCTCGACAAGTCGATGGTCATCCAGTGTCACTTGCTGGAGTGAACTTTTATGATGAGATCTCCAAGGCTAGCTTGGAAAGTCACGTGGGGAACACTCTGAGACACTGCAGACAGGCAGCAAAGCCAGGGCTGCCAGCTCAGTACACCCCACAGCACTCACAGCTCAAAGGTGTTTGAGCATCATTAACCAGAACATTGTACAGTAGGTGAGACAGACCATCATCACAGGGCACAGCCCCTTTTAATACCACATGGAAAACAGAAAGGACAAGCAAGCCAACCTTCAGAAGCTCCTCTGATGTAGGCCTGTCTTGAGGAATTTTCTGGAGGCAAGAATCTACGAAGTTTCGAAAATAATCAGACCTGTGTCAAGGAGAGGAAAAAAAATCCACCTAAGTTAATGACCCAGTTTAATTCATTAAGGAGTCAAGATCCTCACATCTGGATGCTTGTAGCTCCTAGGCCAAGAACTACGGTTCAGTAAACCATAATTAGGAAGTTTTCAACTTTTGAAATTAGTTTTCTGTATTTGCTGTTTTCAAAAGACAGTTGTTGAGGTTGGGAGGCACAAAATGTTACTACTGTGCTTTATTCTTCTGAAGTTTATGCAACAGACACTTGCCACACACAAGCTTCATCTTGCAAAGCAATACTTCAACAAAACAGGATTTAGAAACTGACAGTGTGGTTTGTGATAAAAAAAACACTAAACCCCACAGTTTTGGGAAGCTTGGGAGCTTCAAAAGTTTACTGACCCATGAACGGAGTTTCTTACAGGATCTTAAGTTCTTCCAACATCCTGTCCTGTTCCTACTACACCGAAGAGTCTCAAACATATATTTAGTAATTGGTCAATTTTGTGTACCAAATGTATAGTGAATCTAATGAGAACCTTCCAGCTCACATCCTCCCAACAGGACTCCAGCCATTTCAAGAACTCAGCATGACAAAGCAGTCCATTTACAGCGACCCCCTACAACATTCCTCCCTCAGCAATACTCACCATTCATTAGACTGTAGTGTAGGGGATTCATTCTGCGCTATGTGATATAAGGCACTCATTGCGTTCATGTTAAACAAAGGAGGCTTCCTTTCCGCTGCACACAAGAGAAAAGAAGTTTTTATATAGGGAGAAAGTCTCATGTTGTTGCTCTTTTTATTTATTTAATCTTTTTTTTACAGTTTACATCTCTTTAAAAAGAAAACCACATCAGCAAAATCCCGAATGCCTGAACATGGAACCCCAAACCAACCCTACCCTGCAATCAGACAGATATGTTGGCATATGTCCTGTGCCATTGCAGAAGATGAAAGCCCTTTGAAGATCAAATGCCTTGTCCTCTCAAGCTTTTAAATTACGTGGTTTATCATAGTTGAGTTCTCTGACTCATTGTAATGTACTAAAATAGGAATAAGTTAACAGTAAGCTCTATACTGGGTGTTTAGCCACTAAGCATTCTTGGCTTCATACACCCCCCCCCTTTGTTTTTTTTAATCTACAGTTGCTAAAAAGCTAAGAAATATTTATTTCTAGCAGGACAGCAGTGATGAAGAAAAAACTGGTTACAAGAACCATCAAATCACACTTAACTGACTAAGCACATGGGCAGGAAGTCAGCAACAGGCCAACTCTTTATACTATTTTGAGAGTCGCCTTCTCTCTTTGGCTCTTCTCTCTTTCAAGCTTGTATTACTCTTATAGACTGACACAGCATGAAAGCCTAATGAGGAAGGAGATGATCTCACTGTAACAACAAAATTGAAGCTTCATCAGAATGTTTATGGGGCAAACTTTATAAAGCTCAGCCTCGCTATAGACATTCCAGAGAAGCTGGTCAGGCCACGAGGATGTTCCTACACTACTGAAAATGCAACAGAAAACTTTCCTTCCTCAAAAAAAAATAAACAAGGAAAAAAATAATGCTACTTTTCTTAGTCTGCTCAGTTCTGAGTTGAATAGTAGCACTGAACTATGGATCAGAGATCATGGTTCACTCATGGCTATGGCAGGATGGTCTAAGCCCCACAAATTCCTCAGAATGGGTAGATTGAGGACTTAAGTCTTTCCTCAAATTCAGCTCTTTACCTTCTCTAATCTGTCAGATAACTAGTTGCTGCTATCAAGGATCAGACAGATTATTCATTAAACTATTTTAACTGACTGTTCTCTCTACCATTTTTTTTTTTTCCTCTTAGCTCACCTGAATAAAATAGAAATTTTCTGGAAACCCTGAAACTGAGCCCTCAATAAGACCATTTCTAAGACTAAGTGATAATTTGAGAAGACTACAAGACATCTCATTTCCCTGCTGCCCTCCCATGCTTACTCAAAGCAACACAAATGAGCCAGGCACACGGATCCAGCCTACACTGCTCTGCTGTCCTGACCTAGTCTCACCTCCCACCACGCCAGCAGCCGTAGACAAAGCCCAACACGCTTCATCCTGCAAGAACGCGGCGTGCAGGACTCCCGGGGGTGTGGTGGCCATGAGCTCACTGCATTCCTGGAGCCCTGCAGCCAGCCAAGTCTCCTTACTCCACTCAGAGCAGGATTCTGTCATGACAGTCACACCCCTTCAACTTGCTTTATATTGGCAACCAAGAAGCAAAAAAAAAAACCCCAACAAACAAAATCTCTGCTCTGAAGAAAGAATCTATTTCATGTCCTGGAAGAAAATGAAGTTGACAGTTTGGAATGCCAGACAGCATTTTTAGCTAAACTGTGCAGTTCACATGGATTAGTGTGTTCCTGAGAGCTCTCACTGCCTGGCTGGGCTGCTCCTCCATGGAGGCTGGGTTGGAGCATGAGCAATCAGATCTGACAAGGATGGGAGGACAGCCTCAGGTGCATGGAGCAGTGGCGTGCATGGTGTGCTTCAGCCAGGGTGTTTTTGTTCCAAGACAACATGATGTGTTAAACAGAATGCCATACTAACACTGTCCCTTTAAACTCACATCCTGCTTTAAAGGGTCTGTTCTAATGGCAACGCCATCATGTCTTTGGGCTTTGAGTTTCAGGTTACCACTTCAAAATTGGATTCTTTCGTATCTTTTCATTTAAGGGGAAAAAAAAAAATTTATTCAGAAGTGACAACACACACTGAACACAGCTCTGAAGTTGTCAACTTCTCCAGAACTTCATCACTGCAGAAGTTGTTAATGTGTGTTAAATTTACACAGAAACAATATCAACTTATAGCACTAAATGTATCTCCACATTGGTACCTTTAATGGTTCACTTCTAAAGCTGTTCAGCAATTGACTGTTCTTCAGTTCAGAAGTTAACTGCCTCTCCCACACAGAATGTGAACACCCTTAGCGACATCACTTGGCCACTCTCTTTGTCTCTATAACTCTTTTTCTTCAGGTAATGAAAACACCAGTTCAATAAACATCAAATTGGAGACTGGTCTGGAATTCTAGAAGTGCTTTCACTCTTTTCTCTAAAACTCAGGGCCCAGAGAAACCAGGGCAAGAAAGGGAGCACAAATCTTCTGCACTGTGATTCAACTGAGTAAGTTCTAGGTATAATAACAACATTTTAATTTTTTTTCAAAGGAAATAACTTACCTAACTCAATACAGGTAATTCCAAGAGACCAAACATCTACTTTGCCATCATACTGCCCTTCATCCATGGCTAAAATCACTTCTGGGGCCATCCTAAGAAAAGAAACTGGTGCTCAAAATAGGCAGTGGAACAAATTATCTTTACCAGTATGAAAAAGGCTGTTTCCCTGATTTCAGCTACCATAAACAAATCATTCGCCAAGCTATCAGGCATGACCATGGGATACTGGGAACAAAGACCAGGCACCCACACTAGAACAGGCCAGCAGAGGCTGTGTGATGTTCTCCTGAGCTTTGCCCAGCTTTTCATTTGTGAGTATCACCACCTTCTCAGCCTCCCACATTTCCAATAGTTTAGCTGGCTGACCAACTGTGGTGAAATAATTATAACATGCAGTTGAGTAAACACCACAGACTAGGTGTAAGAGATCAAAAGCATACAAGGGATCTGCAAAGGGGTTGGTTCAGTGACCCTGGCCTTTCCTATGAAAGAAAAAACACTTCAGTTATTTCAACAACCAGACACGGTGAGAATACATGAATTGTTTAAACCACTGGGGGGAGTGATTAAAATATATTACAGATTATTCAATCCCACCTCTACCACTTTAGGTCAGTCTAAGCAGAAAGCAAAATATTTTTATTACTTTTTGTGAACAACAAACACAGGGATACACAATTTTTTGGAACTCAGAGCCTACTTACTACTGAAACTTTTTTTTCTAACAAAGTACATTTTATCACCACCACAACTGGAAGAATACACAACTAGCTCCAATAAGCCCAAGTATATTAAATAGCCAATACATGATCCTTTCACTTCACAGAGCCAGAAATGAGTAAAACTCTTGGCTTACCAATATGGCGTCCCCACAAATGAGTTGGCAGGAGATGCTATGGAAGCAGACCCAAAGTCAGCAAGTTTCACCTGTCCTGGCTCTGTCAGCAGGATGTTCCCTGCCTTGATATCTCTGATGACAGAAAACAAGTGTCAGTATTACTCTCCTCCTAAGAAGAAAACTCCCTATTGGACAGACTATGAAACACACCAATATTCACACGTTCAAGCTGCAAAATAATCACATTTCCTCCAAACACAAAGTCTTTAACCATTAGGTTAATTGCTTAAAGTGGCCCTTGATTTTGGATACATTTGTCTTACGTGTTAGTCTAGTGTTTTAGACTACTATAAATCATTTGTTTGGGATTATATGGATACTGTGAAAAGAAAATCTCTGCTTACAATGTAGAATTTGGGATGGAGGGGATACACATAATTTGTTTTGTTCATTGTAAGTATGTATGAGACAACAAAAGTGTAACTACTCACCTATGGATCATATTGTGAGAATGCAAGTATGCTAATCCCTGGAGAGCACCATGGGTAATTGCTGCTATTTCCACTTCTTGCAATGGCTTTTTATGAACTTAAGGAAAAAATTTATGTGAAATTCAATATTACAGAAAACAATACAGTTTGCAACATGCAAGCCAGAACTGTTAACAATGTAAACAGAAATACTAAAAGACCATTTTCACTGGGTTCAGTATGAGAAGCAAATGCAAAAATAGTTCACAGAGTACATTCTATAATCAGATGTAATCTTCTAACTGTAAACCAGCAGCTATTTACTACCAAAGAGACCACTCTCCAACCATAAACTACATTCCTGTAACCAGTCTCCCAAGTAACTTCTTGAGACTCAGTATTGAGTTTTCCATTAATGAAGTGAAACTCCAAACCCCAGAAATTTACAACAATTCACACACAAATAAATTGTAGCAACACAGATCAGATTCTGGCAGCTCAGCTTTTGGTCCTGAAATGCTTCTGGCAAGGAAAGGAACAACTTACTGCCACACATATCTCTTCAAAGACAGTCTACTCTTAGAAGCCTGATAGAAAAATGACAATTTAATGAAAGACCTCATCAGCACAACCCTAACACTGCTGTAATGCTATTCTACTCAACAGGCCTACAGTTGTTAGTAAGCACTAGGATCAACAGCAAGGGTTTTCAGCAGTAAATCTTGAACTGCCATGGCAGGAGAACCTAAAACTCAGAAACAAATAGCTGACTGACAACTTTAAAATGATACAAACCAAGGAGAAACTAAGCACCTGGGAAAACTAATATTCTACAGAAAAGCCACTACAACTGTGCAAGAATTTGACAAACTACAGCTATTTATATACACTCTGGCCCCAAACAAAACTATAAACTTAAGAAAAACTCTTGTGATGCTGTAACCCCCTAGTTCAGTACTCTACTTCTGACTTTCCATCAAATAAACATATGTGACTCACTTACCTTCTAGTAAATCTGATGCTGATCCTAAACAATATTCCATAACAAGCTGTTAGAGGAAGAAATCAAAGTAGTTAGAAAATCTGTAATAGTAAATACATGTTTTTTAGACTTGTATGGAGAAACCTAGAACTAATTCCTGGAACACACAGTGCAGGCTGCAATAAAGCAAGTATTGCTTGTACCATGAACTTCATCCCAGCACTGTCACACTGACCCCTCCCACAAGTACAGCTCTAACTGGAAATAAGCATAACCCTCCTGTGTAAGATACCAAGCAACACCACTTGTAAGGAAGGCCAAAGCACATTCATGACCAGTTAGGTATTGTATTACATATCATATTTTATATACACATACTTAACAGGAATGTTAAACTGCACTTAACAAGCTTATCAGAGTATTAAAGGGCTATTTAGGGATTTACTTAAGATTCTGTCCCAGTCAGATTTCAAAAAGAGAAACTAAAACTTTGCCCTACAGATTTATTGAAGCTAACTCACAAAACAGTACTTACAACTTAAACTATTAGTTCAACAATGTAATTTCTTTAGTATATTGCACTACAAAACTTTTATTAGTGATGGGTGCACATTATTTCAAATACTCAGTTTATCAAGCTAAATACACTAGAACAGCAACGCTTAATCCAAGCAAAAGGAAAATTTCCTTAAATCTTGGTTCCAGAAAGTACATTCAGTTTGTTGAGCACCTGTAAGGCCCTTGGCTATGCTCATCTCAGTCTGTACAACACCAGCGCTCAGGTGCCTCCCAAAATCCAGGTGGAGATTTCAAAGCACCTTAAACCAAGGTAAGAGAAGTGCAGAGCAGCATTTGCTTACCCATGCTGTATGCTCCCGCAGATAGCAGCCTTTGTATTCTATACTGTTAGGGTGTTTTATTCTTTGGAGGAACTTGACTTCCTTAATAATATCCTGCCATTTCTGTAGGGAATAAAAGGAACAGAAAGACTTTTTAGAACTGTTACCTTTTTGTTGTTGTTGTTACTATGTAGTTTAATTATTTAAAGAGGCAAAACTATCTCAAGGTTCAAATCAAAGTAAGTTTGTATCAACACTATGATATTCACTGCTTAACTCCTCAGCACACCTACAAAATGAGTTGCTGATCAATTAGGCTGTATGCAAGGCTCTCTCATCAATATAAATGTTTTATATTTCTATGTGTGCATAGGATATACTGGTAAACATTTAATATCTGAACAAGTCCTCAAAAAAGAAGTGATCCTCTACTAAGGGATACCAATTCTGTTGTCAAATCAAACACACACCCCAACCTGAAAGAAATGTAGGTGATAAGTGTCCCTCAGCAGGATCAGCTGCCTCTCTCAACTCTTGTTACTATAAAGACCTATGCCAACTAGTCACTATATTATACTGGATGAGGCTCCCTTTATCAGCTGCCAACAATCTGAGAACATTCTTGATAATGTTTCTCTATTACTAGTTTAATCTTTACAAGGGCCCATTTAAAACGAGTTACCTACTAGATAAAGGAATGGTTCTACTGGAGAAAAAAAATAAACAGATAAAACAAAGCCAGGTTTATAATAATGGGAGCTCTGTTAGCCCAACTTTAAAGCACAGAAGAGGCCAAAGTATCAAGTTCCAATGTGTGCCTAGACACTGACATTGCTTGCCTTGGAGACCTCCAAGTCTCCCCATGTGCTGCACAGCCACATCTCCTCAGGCAGGAAAGGCATGAATCTGAGAGTGCAAGAGTAAAACTACAACTGCAGAAAGTACCTTCAAAACCAAATGCAGTAGCTGAAACCATTTAAGTATGCAGCCATAAATGTAAGAGTGTTGACACTGCAAATGTTTTTGAGCAAGAGTATCAGATCTGAAGTTAACCAGACGGAGAGGAACCAAACTCCAAAAGGCTCAAAAGCTGCTTTCCAGGTTCTGTTAATCTCTCAGCACACTCTTCCTCATGTGTTGGTATGTGGGTAGTATTCACAGAGGGACAGAGGGCCCATCTACCCTAAGGCTTTGGAAAACATGTGCAAAACCTCAATAACAATTTTAGGCTTAGAGAAACACATGAAACCGTGGAACACAGAAGCTCACAACTGAGGCAGCTGATTGACTACATTAAGCATTTCTCAACACCAGAATTGCTGCTCACACAGTGCAGCGATAGCATAAACTCTCTCACTGACACTGGAGTGACTTAGTTGCCTTTTACCTTTAGCCTCAAAGGCCCTGAGGTACTAAGCAATAAAAGCCAAACCAAGAAAGCATCATGTTAAACTTCTACATTGGGAAGAGAGAAGTGATATATTAGTCAAGAAGTATTCATGATTTCCTGCATAAAAAAAAAGCTCCAAGACCACATTAAGAGCACAGTACTACATTTTCCAAAGGTTTTAAACCTATTCTTAGTATAAAATATGACCTTATTTGAGAGAATAATTTTTCCCACCAATGGTAATATCTTATTATGAAACCAAATGATACCAAAATGCCCTTAATCAATTTTCCTTACATAGGCTCGATCATAACTCCAGTGAACTTCTGAACAAAACAAATAAATATGGATGTAAAATAGAAAGTGCTTTAATCCTGGTCTTATTGCTTTCTTCAAAATAAAGAAACATACGCATTGAAGACAAACAAAAGCTATTTCTGAAGCATGCACAGTTTGTTTCATTCATGTGAATAGAGTATTTATAGCTCACAGTAATTAAAACAGTAGGACAAGTAGCAAGTACAAATTATTCTTTCATCAGTACACAGTTAAACAAGTCACCGCAGCGACAAAACAGAAACAGGCATAGCAAATTTAACTCTGAAGCTAGAATTCAGGACTGCTGGAGAGACACTGCCACCTCTACCTCCTACACAGACACACACACACAGAGGAAGGAATAGTTCAGCTCCCTGGAGTGCAGATGATCAATACACAAAAGGCAGGCACAGAAAGCAAAGAGCTGTTAGTCGAACTCATCGGAGCAAGACTGCTGCTAAGATTGGAATATAGAGAATGGAGGGAGGGAACCATAAATGCTTTGGACAACATGCTTATGAGAAATACTTCTGCTGAAAAATAATGCCATGATTTGATAGATGTTATTTACCAGAAATAATATCAAATTAGTTGCTCGTGTCATCTTGGGCTTTTCAAGAATCGGTATTAGCACTTAAACGTCTCAAGTATAAAATCAACTCTCTCTGCTAAGCATCCCAGGGAAGAGGAGACACATCTGGGGTGGCCATGAAAACACTTAACGACTAAATCTCAGAGGCCCACTTCTACAGACCCTTCTGCAAAGACTGCCTTAATCCCTGGCTCTGGCAATTCTTCGGGAATTATGTTGCTGTTCAGATTTTCACACTCATTCATTCACCACTCTTTTGCCTTTGTTTCAGCTGCTCACAAGCACAATCATTCCTGGGAGGGATGCATTCTGCCTCACTACTTGATACAAACAAGGCTCCCTTGGAAGCTCTCACTACTGCATCCATTTCTACCATTTCTTTGTCCTGATTTTTTTGAAAGGTATTTAAAAAGGAACATTTACGGGCAGTAAGACACCAACATACAAACCCATCATTTTAATTTTTTTTTCTGTCTACACATTTCTGTGGTCCCAAAAAGAACCCTTTGTATCTGAAAGAAGAGAGTTCCACCTCTCTTTTTTGAGGAGCAGATTACACAGAAATACACTGAACAGTAAACTGATTTATTTTGTTTATACAGCACTCTCATTCACCTTTACAGTTCTAGAAAATATTTCTCCTGCAAGAACCCAACCTAACTAAAATCATCCCAATATAGTAATTATTTGCAATGATCGAGGTTTAATATACAACATGTTCTACATACCTCATTGGACTGCTTCCCACTATATGACATTTTCTTGATGGCCACCACTTCATTGGTGCGCACATCACGTGCCTGTAACAGGAGAACACAATCCATCAGTTCCTTCAGGCCCCAGCTTTCCAGAAGATGCAAACCACACACAGTCATCAAATAATCTCTATTCTAAGTTAGCTTTTGCAGAGCATTAAACTAAAGTATCTTCCAAGAGGTGTGACTGCTGCAAGAATTAGAAATTTCCAAAGCGAAAGGGAGACAAGGTGTGACATTTTTCCATGTTCAGCATCCACCAAGTCTCTGCAGGAGTCAAGCATTGTGACTTAAACTAAAAATCAGCTCTGATTCAAGTAGAAGGGATTTTCCCTAAATCAACTTCTCTCCCTGCCCAGGTCCATTCCACATGAAACAGAAGCAAGGCTCAGCCACCCAGTTCCATTCAATCCATATGGGAAGATGTCACATGATGCATTGGAGATAGCCACCAGTGTCTGGAGCAGGTTTGTCCCCAGTGCTCCCAAAAATTAGCTTTTGTGTCTTAAAGGAAGGCAGATGATACAGAGAGACATGGCAGCAATCCAAGTGACCCATCTTCAGATGAGACTTCCAGTTTCATAGTATTGTTATTTACACTGCACCATAAATGTACATAGTTTTTCACACTTCAAAGGCAAACTTCCTGACTTCAGACAGCAACAATGCAAGGCAAGGACTAGACAGGAACCTTTGTTTAATTCAGCACCAAAGCAAGGGCTCATTCTCCATAGCAGGAGAAGAGGCAGCACCTTGCAGGAAGGATGGCTCCAAGTAAGACCCCAGATTTCCTCAGAGATTTCAGCAGCACAGGAGAGTGGTGGAGGAAAAGACCTCTGAGTCTCTCTGATAATAATAATCAACTTGGACATGAAGCCAAATGATACCAATCAGAATAATGTGCACCACAGCATTCACAGATGACTGATGAAAATGTTGATTTTTAATATATTTGTACTATCAGGCACAGCCTACCAGATCATGGATTAATGAAGTACAAGGGCTCTGCCTTTTGTAAAAAGCTTTTTCAGTCATGTTTTAATTCTGCTGTTCATTAAAGAGATTCCCAGAATTCCCTGTCAGTCTTTATTTCAACTGGCTATGATAAGCTTGAACCAATACTATTTTTACTTTTCTTTCTGTTTGAGAGGATCCTCTCACTGATAGTACCTGTAAAGTTGGGTGTGGGGGTGATTATTTTTGTTGTTAGAGACAAAAAGAATAAAATTCTGACTGCTAGATCTTTACTGACTAAAGACAATCTCTGAAACATTCAACTGTGTGAAGAACTGCCAATAAAGCAGGGAAGCAAAATACTACAGTAAAGCAGAAGGAGCCCAGCTCTAACAAAAGAGAGTGGGTTATTCTTCTGCTCCATCTGCAGTGTTCCAGTGTAGTAGGTTTCCTGTGTCAAGCAAAAGCTATTATTACACTGCAGAGCAGGGAGTAGGGTAAGGATAATACCAAAAATGATTCAGAGGTGCCAGACTTGCAGTTTCTAAGAAACTAAAACCATGAGGTGAACCAGCAAGATTTATATCAATTATAAAAGGAAAAAAAAAAAAAAAAAAAAAAGGAACTTTCTGTTATGAAGGATGCAACAGAAACAAAGAGACAGGAGCAAGATTAACATATATCACCCATAGGTGGGATCACTGCTAAAAGGGAAGGAAGATGGGTACAACTATCAGTGAAACACTAAACTCTATTTTAAATAAGGTAGGGGAGATTCTGGCATTATATGGATTTTCTATTGGGTAACTACAACCACATCTATTTATCAACCATATTTTTTGGTGCAGGCTGTATGCCATGAAAGCTGCCTGGAGAGAAGATGCTTTGCATTAGAAAACCCAAGCAAACAACACCTGACAGAGTTTGCTGAATACCTACAGTCCTAGAGAGGGAGAACTGTCCTGGCTGACACCCCAGAATTAAAATCACAGAGTTGCATTTGCTTTTTTTAGTTTCCCTGTGATCTTGGATAATTGAAAAACAGTTCCTAGACAAAAGCCAGGAGGATGTGCAAGGCCAGCTCCCTTTAACCATTCAAATGAGCAAGGCTTGTTTAATGGCAGACATGTATGCACATATATCCTGATTTCTTCCAAAAACTCCACACAAAGGATCAACATCTGGTGACCAGAATAGCTTCATCATTGATACAGGCAAAGTATGCACAGAGAAGAAGTGGAGTATGTCACTGGGTTCAGTAATATCATTTAAAGCAGTTATTAACTATAATCCAATATTATATTAATTAGAGAAAGTTTAATTGTTTGCAGTAGCAGAATCAAAATTTTGTCAAGAAACTTAGAAGTTTCATTTCTAGCTTTACAGAGGAATAAAGTACCCAAGAGAGACTCCCTTGTGTTGTAGTTCTTCATGCTTATTTAATTCACATTAAATTTCCCTCTCCATGTTGTCTCTCTGATCTTTTGGGCTTCTGTTTGAAGGATGGGGCACATTGCATGGAACAGTTTCAGATTCAACATCTCAGAACCATTAGTAATAAAAAGACACAACACAAAACTTACAGGTTTAAACTTCCTAACACAGAAACAGCAATAGAGTGTCTTTATCAGAAACCTTCTCTTGACAAAAATGAAGCACCTCCTTGGGCTGGGGTTGTGATGCACTGCTTAGACTTGTCTTTATGCAAGTGCCAAATCAGAGGTACTTTCTACAAAAAAGCACAATCCAAATGCCAGCAAGTAATTGCACTCTATAGTGAGTAAATGCCGATCTATAATGATCTGGTGATTTAAAGTGGTGGGGGAAAAGGAGAAAGAATGGCTAGAAATTAATGGCCTCTGAGTTGCAATTGCTTTGGAGATGGAGCTGGTAATGGGCCATCAGCCCTTACCACAAGGACAAAGTTCAGGCAGGCTACAAAAACCCCATGGCAGCTTCCTGCTGGTGTTTGGGAATGCTGTTGGCTTCCAGCTCACAGCCTATCTGCAGCTGCATTATGGGTTTCCATATCTGTGTGGTCCATGCATGCCTCTGAAAGATACAGTGTTCCAAAAAACTTCCATAATATTTCTTCAATAATATTTCCACACAGCAGAAAGACAGATTTGTCAGTTCCCTCCCTTGAAATTCACTCTTTAACCAAAGTGAGGTGAATTTAAGGCCACAGGTGAGTATTGTTTCGTTAGAAAACACTTCCTCCCCCAGATTTGTTCCCAGACAGTGGTGGCTCATAGTTTTAAGCAGGGAACAAAATTAAGAAGCTTTTCCTAATTAGTTCATCTGTGCTGCATTAAATTTGTGCTGGAAGGTTCCCAACATGGTCTGCTGCAATTATTAACACTGAATAGGCATCTCATAAAATAGTGACACAAATGGCTTTCTGAAGGAAAATTGGCAGGTTTGGCCACACCTCCTATAATTACAAACGTGAAAAGGTTTTCTGAGGAAAGTGTTTTTTAATGAAGGCCCCACAATATTTGGTTAGCACACAGAAAGCTGCACTGAGGTTGCCATGAGGATCCTGCTCATGTCAGGTAAGCATTATGCAGATGGATACTGGGATTCTTGCCTGCAGTAGGAATGGATGTGACAGGACAAATGACAACAAAAGCACCAACACTCAGGTGTCAAACATAAAGAATGGCTTTAAGGGAGCCTCGGGGTATGCACAAAGGGGAAGAGAACTCAATTTCTCTCAAGGAACAAGAGGTGATAAGGAGATGATCAGACCAAGAGAAGTGCACTGCCAGTCAGAATTGATGGAGCAGAAGTCCACGTTTTAATTTGCACATAAATCCCTGCTTGCAACATAATGATGCACCTAAAGGGCAAGGACAAAGTTTCCAGGGTTTTTTTTTTTTTTGTATGCAAACACCTCGCAGAGACTGCATGATTGTGAAAGGATTGAGACTATACAGACACACAAGATAACATCTCTGCCCCAAACACCACACAAAAAAAGTCATAGTAGCTAGTTTCTTTTCCTAATTATGTTCAAAAAAGTCTACACCCACAATCTAAAAAGAAACACAGCTAAAATTCACAAGTCATGGTGCTACTTACAAAATAAACTGCTCCGAAGCTTCCATGGCCAATCTCTCGGAGATCTGTGAAAAGCTTTTCTGGATCTTCTTTGAAGAAGAGCTCTGCAATTTCGGGGTCCTTCAGGCTGCCCGCTCGGCTGGTTGATGGCATCCTGCTGGGCAGTCAGCCGACCGACTATCTGGGTTTAAAGTGCTGCTTCAACCCTTGGCTCATCTGTATGAATGGAGCCTCTTCAGCATGGATTACTGCAAGAAAAAGATTGCAATCCTTCAATGCTTATCCTCTGCTCAAAGAGCCCAAAACAAGCCACAGCAAAGCAGCTTCCACTTCCTCCAGAGCAAGCAGTCCTGGTGCGTGAAGCAACACACCCTGTGTGCTGGGATAATGTCACAGCCCCACTGTGACACCAGTCAAGCACTTCCTCTAGGACAGAAACCAAAATCAAAACACAAAATGAGGTGCATTCCATGCTCCAGCATCTGTTCGATCACCTGCAGAGCAGGCAGAGAATCTCTGACCTACAGCAACAACCAGCTCATCACCAGTGAGTCCACATTACTGTGACACCCACCCTCTGAAGAGTTACACCCACTGTGTCCTAATAAATTGTCTGGATTTTGTGATGTCTATCACAAAGTGCCTGTTCTTCAGAGGTTTACTTGCAAGCCCTTTCTTCAGAGAAACAGCATCCAGAACAGGAGATACCCAATTCCACACTGCTGCTCCTCCTTCTGCTCTGCTTCAGCAGAGGCACACACACACTGAAATTGTGATTGGCATATGAGACAATGGACAACAGGCCATTGGCAAACACTTTCTTCAGAGGAACTTGCAACTTCAGACACAACTGGGAATGTATAAAATGCTTTCTGTCTGCATCATGAGTTCACTTCCATTTACTACAAGCTTTGTGTCTTGGAATCTATCCAAAATAAAAGTATACTGTTAAGTTGTGCTAAAATCTTACTATATCTTTACAACAAGTGATGCCAAAAAACCACTACAAATAAAAAGCTTTTTTCTTTTCCTCTTAAAGGGAGGTAATAGGATTTCCTATCAAATCCCTGTAAATTATCACTAATTAAAAAAATTCTGTCACTGGCAAACAGTTAATCACACATCTCTCTTCTTTCCAAAAAAATCTGTCTGGCTAAGACTTGTGCTTTTTTAATTTCTATTTCGTATCCCAAATTCGTTTTTTAAAAAAGTTGGAGGTTTATTTCCATTATGAAGACGTGAAAGACAACAAGCCTGAGTTTAAACAACACATCAGAAGGCTCTGTCCATTTCTCCTCCCTTTCTGGACACTACAAACTCCACCTTCTTCCAAGCCTCTAGACCATCAATGAATCATTTGTTTTCCAGTCCCTGCAGAGCAATTCCTGCAAGGATGGAAAAAGACATATTCCTGCATGTTTGTGCTCAGTGGTTCTCTTCTCTGGAGAGTTGCAGCATGTGCAAGTGCCACAGCCTGCCTGCTCCTTGTTAGAGACCTCCCAGCATTGCTGCAGAGCCTGGCTGTAAACTCCACAGGAGTCTCCAGTTTTTCTGAGGAAGACATGCATGGGAGAGAGAAAGCACAGAAGGGAAGCAAAATCCAGCACTTTCCTCCAAGCAGTCAGCATTCAAAGAGATTATAATGCGACCCAGAATGCATTTCCGTGGTAGCCCACTCTCAGGGGAGAAGGAAAAGCTGACACTGAAACCCCAGTGGTGGACCAAAGGGAAGAACATATACACACATACAGAAAATATGCAGCTGCTCACAACTCTGCCACACTGCACTGCTGAGCACTCACACATTTCCTATGATGCAGGATCACTGCAGGAGCCTTGGAACAACCAGCATCTGCACACAGCTGCCGGGGAGGCCGAGTGGGATGCACAGGAATGGGACTGTAATATCCCCACCTTCCCTTGCATAACACCATAACTAATACCGTGTGGGAAGGGAAATAATTAGCTCTAGCTCAGCCTATACCTGAAGCACACTACATTTATGAAAGCTGGAGGAAAAGTGGGGTTTTTGTTATTTTTCCTTCTTTTTCATATATCAACAATATTCCACTTGATTCCAGCTCTAGCAAGCACATAACACTGAAAGACAACTGTTTCACATTTACAGCCCCCAACAAAACAATAGACAAAAAGCATGTCAGAAAGGCAAGAGAAAGGAGCTGGGGGAAGGGAGCTGATAACCAGAGCACACTCAGTATTATTGAAGGAATGTTTCTTGGATCGACGGTAATGATGTCATGTTCCATCTTTTAAGAAGCATCAGATTCTTACAAAAAGGACATTGTTGTTCAAAAGCAACTGCTGCAATCCCAGAATGCCCTTTTCCCTACATCTGTTAGTCAGAGGGGCTAGGCTTGGATAAACCTGCTAATATGGCCAAAAGTCACATGTCCCCGTGAGCGAGCGTGCGTGTGAGAGCCAGCGCGAGGGGAAGAAGCCCGCGCTCGCAGCTGAGATGGATTACAGCCTTCTCCCCCTCCCCAGCGACCCCCCATGCCAAACCAGCCACCAAACTCCTTCTTGGCGTCCTTTCTGAGCATGCCTCTGAAATGTCATCAACAGGAACACTTCTTCCTGCAGCTGAAACTCCTACCAGGCCCACTGACAACACACACAGGCGTGGGATGGGACAGAGGAGAACTCCTCACCTACGGTGATACACCTTAAAATACACTTTATTCTTGAGAACATCAAGAAAAAAATCATTATCTTTAGCCTTGGAAATAATTGCTGCTTTGAAATGCATGAGAAAAAAAACTATTATGCATTAAAATCTATTTAACAGAATAGTCACAAACATGTACATGACACTGTGCTTATCATTTGATCTCCTCAGATGGAGCAGTAAAATGCATTAATGTAAATTCCATCCATAAGAAAGCTTTACACAGTTTCCCTTAATGAAGTGCTCCCATTTTTATGGATGCTACAATATTAAATTCCCCTCTTCTTTTTACCCAGACAACAGGCACTGCCTGCCAAAGCCCAGCAGTGCCAGCAGCAGAGCTCTGCCTCCTGCCTTGCAGTAATGACACCTGAATGCTGTGGGGAAATGGAAAACAGGAGAAGTGGCACACAAAGCAGCCATTGCATTATTTTAAGTGTATTAAAAATACAGGAGAGACTTAGGATTAAAACAAAAAAATCAACCCTACAACTAAACTGCCCTGAAAATTAAATCACATACCAGCAGGCAGCTGGTTTTCTGAAGTACAGTCAAGTTGCACTTGGGTATTTTACATTCTTCCACCAGTGCAGTCTATTCACTACAGGGTTTTCAGATTGGTGCAGCTATACTGTTAAATACAATTGTTCCCAGTGGATGGGACTGATCACCTCACTTCAGATCAGATCAGGTGGCTGGATGCTGGCTCTGGCCAAGGGACAGGCACTGCAAACAGGATACAACACCCTCCGACTTTGTGTGACTACCTTCTGGCCACCTTGCAGGCTGCTAAAATTAGAAAACATAAACCCACATTTTTTCCTAGGTGTCACTCATACAAAAAGAGAATATTGCACTGTATAAACACAACTACCAGGACTTCACTCTTAACCAATAAGGTGGTGTAGGAATGTGAGAAAGATTCAAAGCAAACCAGGGAATGACCAAGGCACAGGACTGGCCCAGCTCTATTTCCACATAGTAGTCTGAACTCACTACACTTAGTGGCTACCATTACTGGTGTAAATGACACTGACTACAGGCCAAAATGTTTTATCAAATTACTTTCATCTGAACAACTATCAGTTAGCAGAAACCACATGCACACATCCACAAAAGTCTATGAATCGATAAGATGTTACATCCCTGTAATTATGGCTACATTAAAGGTACACACACACCCCTTGAACCTCTGACACAAGAAGGCTGAAGATGAGGACGGGATAAGATCTGTTCTCTTTGGAGTTTTCTGCCTCCTGTCATGTCATCTCAAGCTGAAGTCAAGACCCACCCCTGTGACTAACATCCCCTGGGATGCTGCAGAATAGAACAAGCAAAGCTCAGAATGGTCAGTTGCCATAATTAAAGTGCATATTTCAGTCTAATGCTACGGAGACCTCAGAGAAATTAAAATCTGCCCACACTACACTAAACTCTCTGACAGCTGTCAGTGTCACAGATAACCATTTTCAGGTAATATACACCAATGTACTAAGAGAATGTGCTTGGCCTTCCCTGCAGAAGAGAAGGGAATCACACACTGAGATTATCACCTGTCCATATTATTTCTCAAGTTCCCATTCAGACCAACTCAGTGAGTGACAGTGACTAGAAGGTACTTGGTTACACTAACCATGAGATACAGTATAGCATTTTCAGCTCCTTAAGACGGTTCAAAAGTTTGCAGAAACCAGATTACACCACACACTTGCCTGTAGATGATTAGCACTGCAGAGCAGTGAGCTCTGTCCCTACAAATGACATCTCAAGGAACTAACACATCCAACAAGAATATGAGAACCAGAGCTAAACAAATACCACGTGAGCACAAAATGGAAACAACAAACAGATTTCTGCATCCATCATCTCTTGTCTCCCCATTTCACTGGGAAGAAGAGCCACACAGACTTCCACAATGGCTATGGAGGCCAACAGGAAAGCTGTCCTCTATTACTGAACTATAAACAAAGTTATTTACAATTCGAGACATAAATCTTGTTTTATGTTATAGTCATCTGGTATCCCATACACTTAGCACAGTAACATCTATAAAAACTTCTCTTTGCTGTCAAACATAGCTACACTGTGTTTTTCCCTCATTGAATATATATGACACTTTAAAAACAAACAAACCAAGCAGGAGACCAGTTATAGCCCCTATGATCTTCACAGCTGACACTAACAGCAAAGACTAAAAAGTGAATATTCAACACAAAAAGCTACTGGTTCTTTGCAGATCTTATTCCAAGTAATAAAACAACCAACAAAAACACCCTTCACACCACTAAAGAACAACTACCCATCATTTAGAAACTGATATTTAGATTTTTTTAAGAATCTGCACTGCTGGTAGTGTAAACAGTTGCTAAATCTTAGTGTAATTTTTTCTGGCATGATCTAATGCAAAAGCATCAAATAAGATGGGGAATGAGTGTCATCATACAACTATCAAACATGGGAAAAGGGATTTTCTGTTACTTGCATATGGGTCAGATCCAGGGACTGTATGAAGCTGAGATTAAATTATCCTCTCAACACACTATTAAAAATTTCCTGAATGATTTCCAGCTGACACTGAAAATTTTCACAACTATCCTAAATATGATAAACTGAAACTACTGGAAGAACTGACTTTCAATTTTTTTTCTTTTACTTGCAATTACACCTGAAGTAAGAGCTAGTAAGATGATAAGAATGCCTAAAGAACAATTAGATTTTAAGAACGCTTAAAATAATTAATTTTAAAAGTTTCTCTGTAGTATTGACTACTTGACCTGAAAGCACAAATTCTTTTGGAAGCAGCAGACAAATCACTCCTCGTTTCCATAAAATCAGAATAAAAGCTCGCAATATAAAAAAGATGAAAGCACTCTAAGAAAAGTAAGAATTTAACCTGGAATGGGAAGTGGAAGGGCTGTACAGTTCATGGGAACACAGCAGAAAAGCTGATGAAGGTCTAGTATCAGAAGACATGAACAACCATCAGGCAGTGCTGATATATGTGACTTTAGAAATGATGATTTAATTTTATGATCTGCCCTTAAATCAGCCTTTAAAATTTTAGCCTGACAAATTCTATGCATGGAGTTACCTTTCCCAGAAAGATAAAGGGCAGGAATTACCCACTACAGGTCCCATCACTTTATTTACTGTTCCCAAAGCCAGGTGCCAGCCAGTGGTGGGGCCTTTCCACAAGGGCACAGTCAGAAGGAGTTCTGTTGGCTCCTCTGAAATTTAGGGAACCTGCAGCCAGTGTGATACTGTCAGATTCAAGATTGTACCCATCGTTCTGCACAGCTCAGCAAACACAGAGGGACTCAGGTTCATCAGGTCCTCCATGGCTCCTGGGAAAGCACACTCCTGATCACTGCACCACACTCCTCCTTCCAGCAAGCTTGTCAAAACTATATACACTAGCTTTTATTGCTTTGCATTTCTACAAACCTCTTTTAACCCAGGCTCTGCTCCACCCAGTCAGCCCTTTATTTTCCTGTTCAGACAAAAGCAGAGTAATTCTCAAGGGCCTTAACATGCTCTGAACACATGGAAGAAGAGTTACTCTGCTCACAGCAGAATGTGGCTGTTTCCTTGAATAGCTCAAAATCAGCTTCCTGTCCACCCTCAGTGACCCCAGGCAGATGGCATCAAGACAGTTGTGTTCCAGTGACTGTCACAATGGAAGGTCCATCAGCACCTCAAACCTCCCAGAACAGACAGGAATTGTAGTCCCTTGACTCATGCAAAACCCCATATCACAGACTCCTTGTGCACTTGGCTAAGCCTCTCCCACCAAGCTAACAACATGTTATTTTTTTCTCCTCCTAGTTCTGCAATTTGGACTTTTTCCTAGAGTGGCAATTAAGGGGAAAAACAAAAACAAAACAAAACAAAAAAAAAACAGAAATGAAACAAGAAAAGGCTGGAGATGCAGCAAGGGGCATTTAATTTCTCCCATGCCCTGCAAAGGGGACAAAGGGCACTCAGGAACATCTCCCTTGGGATCCTGCTAACTTACTTTTACCACTTAGTCGTGAGCTGCAGCTCAGACAAAAAAATGCTGACAAAGTAATGAACTTGCCTTTCTCTTAATGATCTTAAAATCATCCTTTTCAGTACACTTGTTCTCCACACTGGATCCACCAGGGCTGTCAGTCACAAAGGAAAAGGGAAATGCAGATGAATGACATTCTACACGAAACTGTGAGAAAAATGTTAAATACTCAGAAAAATATCCAAAAAGCTGTCACCAAACTGATCATCCTAAAATAATGCCAACTACAAGCAGAATAAAACCACCTGGAATGGGATGAGCAAACTGGATTGTGGAAGGTACCTCTGGAACATGGGAAGCCCCACTGAGATTCTTTTCCACACTGCTTTTCACTCCAAGCTCATGTACATGAGATTCTCCTGTGCTTTCTGCCAGGCTCCAGGGGAAGGGGAAAGAGAGAATAATTTTATCTCCAGGTAAGGAGACCCTTCTGCTGGAAAAGCCTGAAGGAGGTGAGATCTTAGAGCCATGCTGGACACTTCCATCACATGCCTTATAGCAGCAAGGGCATTTGAGATGGTCCCTAACCCCATCTACACCTCTGTAACAAAGTTCTGCTTCCTGCACAGGAACAGAGAACCTTCTCTGCAGGAGTTCAGCAAAGAACAGGCATGAAATGCTGTCCCCTTTATTTTTCACATTCCCTCACCTAGGTATTTCTAGAAGGAATAGATTAGAAGGATAAGATGAATCTGCACCTGGATATTACAGTGAATTCTTGCAATTTTTTGTCTGTGTGAGCATCTATGTTCAAACAGGCTTTTCTTCCCTGCTCAGTCCTTCTTTCCTCATCTGACAAGGAACAAGCCTACCATTCCTATAAGATCCCCTTTTCAATTTATTTTTAAAAGATTTTTGAGGAATGGTTCTATCCTGAAAAAACCTCTTTGCAAGTTTTTTTCTTTCTCTCTCTGCTTTTCTACCCCTGTTTTTTTCTTTCATTATACTTTTTCACAGAATAGCCTCAGGAAGACACTTTTATGTTTGAGCACTGCTTGCATTTCTCTCATACGTGTACTTGTAGACTCTGTGCCTTACTTTGATTTCCTCTCAAGATTCTGACACTAAAATGTCCATCATCAACTCCTTGAATTACTTACCCCAGCACACTTTATGATCCAGCTGAGCTGTTCTGCTTGGGTGTTTACTTTCCAGGAATGTCACTAACGAAAGGGTCAGAAAGTTGTATTTCCCAAACCTTCTCTGACAAGCCCAGGATCTGTGTTTCTGGGCTAGGTGTAAATATTTATTTTTAATTAATTCCACAATCTTTCAAGTTTTTTAAGAATTTAAAAGATAACTAACTGGGTAAGTGTATCCTTGTGTTAAAGACAAGACATTCTGAACAAACCAAATCTCTTTTGACAGCTTTCATATGTCACTTATAAGCAAACACAAACATTCCTAACACTACCTGTACTACTGAAAATACTGGTTTTCTTAACTGGCAATGTTTACAATGTCACTCACACCAAATCTACTACTGACCCTACCACTTAAACAACATATATAAAAGACAATACTGATGCAGCTGAGAAAAATTAATGCAAAACAAAATCTTGCTTTTTCCCCCCTACCATTTAAAGCAGAATGCTCCACAAGATCAAAACTTAGACCTACAGAACAGCTGAAGAATAGCCAACATTCATTTCTCAAAGACCAATGCTATGAAAGTTCAAGAAGTGTTCACCATTCCTTGACATATTCAACACTAATATCTCCTGGATGTCTTTGCTTGTGATAGTTCTGGTACATTTATTAAGAAGGTCAGCTCTAAATTTAGTGATTCCTTAGGCTAGCAAAGCTATGAGGAAGGCAACTGGAAAAAATGAAATCTTCTGTCCCCCTTCTTTTGCAATTCAGTAAGTTCACAGTCATTGCCAACTCTTTTCCTTTATTAATGTAAAGCATCACATTAATAAACATTCTGTGAGTGCATCACCTACAGCCAGCTCTCCATGGCCACATCTCTCCAACCAAGGAGCACATGTTACAAGGGACCCAGTGTGGGAGATGCTGTGCTGGCAGCACACTGGCCAGGAAGAGGTTAGCAAGAGGCCAGTTGATGAGAGTCAATTAAGTCTAGAGGCAAAAAATACTGGGAAACTCCAGCTGCCCATAAAAAAAATTAGTCAGATATCCTAATGGGACTTGAGTTTAAAGAAACCTTTTCTTGACCCCTAAGCAATTCTGTCCCAGAACAATAAATAGAGTAAACGTAAGCAAATTAGCTATTTTGGATTCAGCATAAATAACTCAGAAATAAGCTTCTGAAGCTCACAACATAGATAATTACCCTTGAGAAAAGAAGTAATTAAAAAGTGGCAGTATCACCATAGTTTTTGAAAAGAGGCCTGAAAGAAAGCAATTCAAAGTCTTTCTGGTCAATCAGTAAAAAAAAAGAAAAAATGTTTAAATTGAGCTTGCAAATGAATTCCCTGGAGTGCAGAAGAACACTCCCACTCCTGCAAGAAGCTGTGTCCAACCCTCCAGTCCACAGGTCAGATTCTTATTTGAGCAAGTATAAACCTGGCAAAACTGATGCCAGCCGGAAGAACTTGAGGCAGAAAATAAAGCCAAACACAAAGAGAAAAATCCAGGAGAACTCTGTGAGATTCTGTAGGAACAATCTCACAAACCAACAGCGAGAAGCCTCAGATAGTCACCCAGCCTGACAAAAAGCCACACAGGAGAACAAGGAAACAGGAGAGAAAGTAAATAACCTGCACAAAGAAGATAACTGGGTATAAGGTAAGGTGCTGTCACAGACCAAGACAGCTGGTCCTTCCATAAACATTTAAATTAAACATTACTGACCTATGGGGACGAGCAAGCAGCTGCCCTAAAGTCTGACGTAGCTCCAGAGTGACGTTCAGCTTTTGTCACAGCTGCTGTCCCCTTCCAGCAGCTGCTGCTGCTCCAGAAGCTCCCAACAACGGCTGCAACCAAACTGAACAGAAGAATTAACTGAACTATTAATTAGTGGGAGCAACATGCTAATCACTTGGTGACTGTGCTACACTAAGAAGCAGAAAACGAACCATTTATGCACTAGACTATATGTCATTAAAAGAACAGAACAACTCAAAAGAATATTCAAAAAGAAGTGGAAAAAGTACAGAAAATTACTGTGAGAATTAGTCATAGGTGGAGAACAGAATCATCACCTCTGAATTGATACAAAACTAAAAAAAGCAAGAGGTCAGATAATAATTACATTACATTTTGAACAAGAGAAAAGGTTCTTGCAACCAGAGTGACCACAGATAATGAGTGAATCCAGCATAAGAATGGAATGGAATGGAATCCATCCATTAAGATCTGGATGGGAGGGAAAGGTAGATGACATATTTTATTTAGGGCAGCTGACAGCATCAAAAAGTACTCAAGAACCTTAAAAAAGAGTATGAATGAGCAACAAGACAGAAGATGAAAGGTCAAAAAAGTAAAGAACCATAAAGCAAACATCTACTCTTAAACTAAAATCTACTCTTAAAGTAAACATAACTCAGGAGCTGAGCCTGCTGCAGAAAACTCAGAAGAAATTATGGCACAATTATGCCAAAGACAATGTCAGACTTGAAGAAGTCTCTGCCATGGCTAGAGATTATTCTTCATTCACATATAGCAGTAAAATGGAAGTACAGTAAAAAAAGCCTTAGAAATGGGAAGTTGCAAATGCCTAAAAAGACAAACTAAGCTTGAGCAGAAAAGGTGTAAGAGTAGTTAAAAATCATAAATAAGATTGTCATGATAAGTGCTCAGACTTCAAAAACAAAGGGAGAAGCCATAAACTATAAGAGCAACATGTTTATAACACAGCAAAGGAATTCAACCAATCAAAGTATAAACAGCAAAATTAACCTGCAGAAATGACCGTGAGGCATTGAGCCCAAGAGACAGAAACACTGCTTTTTAAACCAGAAACTGCTTTTTAAACATTTACATGAGTAAGAACATCCTCAGCCAGGTCAGGTAAGGTATTCCTGGATGCTCCTGGCACTGCCTCCAAAGCACCCAGGTTGTCACCACTGCCAGGGACAGCAGATAGGACCAGACAGGCGAGGTATCAGAACCTGGATGACAATTTTTATGCTGCTATTCTTCTAGGATCAAACAAGCACCATCAAAACACACCTTGCTATGAAAAAGGTCAGATTCTTTTACATAGGATTTTATAAAATACAGGATTACTATCATAAATAGAGAAAAGGTTTATTGAAAGGCTGCAGGGAAATAAGGAGAGGTTCTAGGGAGGTGCATGTGTGCAATGGCCCTTCAGCACTGGGCACAGGCAGAGAAGCCCTGTCAGAAGAGATGACCAGTGAAAGATTATTCTGTTCTTTAGGAGTGACCAACCCATTGCAGCACACAAGACACTGCCAGTGCAGCAAGGATTTATAGCTGCTCACCTATGTTTGTAACTTAAAGCACATTCCAAAAGGGGTTCAAACATATTTCAGCTTCAAAAGAGTTTAAAACCTTTTATAGCTGTTAAATCTGTGCTACCAGATTATCTGTACCCATAAATGGGATAGCTTTAATGAGCAATTATGTCACACGTTTCTAGAGCCCGTGAGCACCTCCTTTCCTGCTGGAATTCCCCAAAGTCATGGCAATTTGCTTTACTCAAGCTCAGGTTATTTTTTTTCCAGTCTTCACACGACCAAGCAGAACCATTTCCTACACAGCATACAACAAGGGGAAGAGGCAAACAACCAAAACCAAACAAAAACAAAATTTAAAAATCCCCTTTTTTACTATTCTACCTACTAGAAGAAATGGCTCTCCACCAGTTTCTGCAGGTCTGAATTCCTTCTCTTTAGGCTTTTCACTTAAAATAAAAAACAGTTCTCAGTATGTATTAAGATTACAAGCATAACCTTTTAATTTGATGAGTTTTATCTGCTTTTATGGGGAAAATGCTCATTTAAACTAATACACAAAACAATTTGTGGTTCAGATATACAGAGTATGTCTCAATTGAATTGTTAAGATCACAGGACTGAAGTCCAATTAAGTCCTGCTCCTGCTATTTTAAGCAACTTTATAATAGAATCCAATCATCAAATAATAACCAACTCCTGAGAACTTCTCAAAACCACTACTCTGATTACAAGGCTGCTTCAGAACCCCACTCATATTTTGATTAGGAACCAATTTAAGATTAAAAACTGATTAAGACTGATTTACAGATTTATTACTCTAAGTTTACACTGCCTTACTCTTTTTCCCACACCAGCATTAGTGTTTAAAGAGTTTGCTTCCTTTTTCAATACTGAGAGATAAGCACAAGGAGAGACAGAACACTGTCCCCCTAAGCCTGTTAGCTGAAAAAAGCCAGTTTTGTCTCCCTTTATGACACAGGAGAGAGAACTGACTTCCCAGACCATCCTAACAGCCCTTCCTCACAGCTGTCCCAAATGAAGCTTTTTTTTTTAATCCTCCACCACCACTTCCCACATCTGCTTATTTCCTAGATATATAGCACTAAAGTTTAAAAACCACCATGGTATCAAGGGATATAGTCAAGTCTTTTGCATCTTTCCATTTATAACTGATAAACCATATTTTTCTATTTCATATCTTTATATATAATAATTCTAAAACCCTGGAAGATTTGTTGTAGAAGCTCTGATGTTACTTTCACACAGGAACACACATCCTGGCAGTGAGAAATGAGACTGAAGCAGAAGAAGTTTGTAAGGGCCTGCTTCCCAAATTCTGGTAGTCACAGGTTTGTGTGCTACATTACAGCTGTTCTGACTACTGACATCTCTTCTCTTATGTACTTATATACCCATTACCATAGTAACCACATTTCTCAGAACATATAATGCAATTTTTGTATCTGGTGTATTAGAACAAAATTATTAAGGTTACAAAGGCAAGCATTCCAAAATTAGAAAGTGTCAGAATTCAGACTGCCATCTCCCTTGCCAACCCATCTTCTTTCGCTGCCTCCCTCCCCATCTCCCAGGCTCCCAAGTCACCTCTCCTGCAAACCTCCAGCTCCAGTTCTCCATCAGCTCCAGCTCCTTTCTCTCCGACCCCTCTGCAGTCCCAGTTTCACTGCACTCTGTCCTGACATATTCTTATCTCTCCCCTCTCATCTGACTTTTATACCTCCTTCATTCACACCAGGCATTTTCCTCCTCCACACTGCCTGAGTGCTCTCCAGGAATGATTCACTGAACACAGGACAGATTCCTGACAGTCTAGGAACTGGAAACAAGAGGAGCCTCTCTTGCAGGAAAAAGTCCTTCTGATCTCTCACAGTCCAGGACTGGAGCATCTTCTGCTGCTCTCCAGGGACAACTGCCTGCTCCAGCACTAGGAGCTGCAAAATGCCTCAGCAACACTCAGTGCTGGGTCACCCTCTTATTGCCACTGCACTGCAAGGATGGGTCCCACTGGGGAATACACCCCCATTTAAGGAAGTGCTTGGCAAATACAGAGTCTCCATCTTGATGGAACTTAACATAAACAAATTAACCTTTATACTTTACCTGCTGGTAGCATTATTTTATACACATAAATATATTGCTAGGAGGAAACGTGCACAGAAATGCTTAAGAGCTGTGTTTTCCCTGAACACCAGCACCTGCAAGCACTGTGGAGTCAGGAGTTGAATCCACTGTGGTGGAACACACAGAACATTCAGCACATCTCTCCTCACAAGTTTCCTAAAAAGTCCATCAAACAATGGACTTAAGACATCCTTGTGCATGACTGCCTCTCCACTACAGAAAAAGGCTCAGTTGATACATCATTCTGCACACACAGAAGGTAAATGACTACACCTTTTCTCCAAGAACTTGCTTTAAAGAATTATCTGTATCTTTTCTGGTTTGGCAGTATTACTAATTGTCCTGAACACAAGGGATGAAAGAGGTAGGTCAACATCTGCACCTGAAGCAAATACTTGGAACAGCAATTCATAAACACAGCCCACAAAGCAGGTTTAATGCCAAAGATTCATTCTACCTGGGTTAACTCTTAGTATTTTTTTAAAATTTTCTCTGGTACAGCAACTCTTCAGCTCTCAAGTAAGAAATGCAGCACTTTTTTCTGGTCTGAAGAGGAGGAAAGACCTTAAGCCACTTGTATGTATCTACCAAGTGCTACAGCATTTTAAGGCTGGAATGGCAATTTCAGCTTATGTAGAAACACATCCATCCTAAATGTGACAGAAAGCTGTAATCAGAAATTGCTCTATTTCAACAGCACAAATCCTAACACCTCTATATTTCAGGTTCTTTGTGTGCTCACATATAAAGCCACTTAATCCAGCTGTTCTCAGCAATCATTCACAAAAGCAAATGAATGAAAAAGAAATAATTAGTAACCATTTCCACTCCTACCCTTTAACTGAGGGGAACAATAATTTGACTGCTTCAGTCAATGGACAAAACTATTTTCTGTGCATTTAAACAGAAGGTTAATTGAGATATGGTGGAACCAGCTCTCACACTTGGACTTCCTGAAAACAAGGTTGTCCTGCCTGTTTCAAGGACTTTGGCCTCAGCTTTTTCAGGAAGTGAGGCAGGAAGCTTCCAACAGGTGACTTTTTCAAGACTGAACTGATCTTCAGGACACATAAAGGAATAGTGCTGCAAACCAAAAGCCAATTAAATTAATCTTATTTTTTTCCTTAAGCATTCCTGCTGGCAGGGAGTGGGCTGGAAGGCTGTGTCCTGGCCTGGGTTGTGCTGGCTGCCTCCAGGAGCTGCTGATCTGAAGGCAATCAGTGATTTGGTGCAAGCTAAGCCACACTGCTCAGAGCCACACAATCATGCCATCTAATGAAGGATGGGAGCTGCAGATGATTAAAGCTACTATCCAGAGCAATAACCACACAGCACAGCTGGAGCAGGACTGAGCTCAATGGTTTGAAGGGCCTCCTTAAAATGGTCTGCAAATATGTGACAGGAGGGGCCTGGCTCTAGCAAGACATGAAGAAGCAAAGCATCAGGGAATGAAGCAAAGCATCAGGGAACAAGGACGGTCACAAGAACAGTTCCAAGAGAGCAGTGGCACAAGGGATCCTGCCAGAGAGGTGTTAGAAACTTTCAAAAATCTGTCACCTGCTGCTTTGTTTTGGTGTTGGGTTTGTGACATCTCCTAGAGAACCTCCCATTCCCCTGGAGAATTTATCAAACATTTTTAGACAAAGCAGAAGAAGTTGGCTGCATTAGAGTTTCAATACTAGAGTGGTAAATCTTTGCAGAAGAACAGCTAAGTTGCTGAATAACAGAATCATGACCACTAACATCTTCTGCCTCGAGACTCTCAGCCTGCCTCCAGTCAGAGAACATGGGGGCCAAAGGCTGTCTCTGCTCCAGTGGCTGTTTCGAGGTAGATGCTATCAAATTCCTTCCACATCTCTTTAGATTTCAGGAGACAAGCACCCACATCACACACAAAAAAACCATCCTCACATTCTTTTGTCAGCCAGCTCCCTGAAGGGGCACAGAGAAAGGAGGAGCTCCTCACCCCAAGAGGCTCCTGTGAAGGGCACAGGTAGGGTGTAACAGCAGAATAACACAGGAAATTTTTGCACTACTGCAGTCTGCACTGCACCTTCTCCAGGGATAAATAAAATTCCGATCTCCACAATCTCCATGGCTGTCAATCTGACACCTTTTGTGAATACTAAATTCACACATACAAAGAACTTTCTCCTTTGTAGGTTTTGAAACATCTCACATGCCGTTTCCTACTGGTAACGGAACAAGCAGCATAATTTCATACCTGGCAATTTGAAGCCTCTTTCAGCAGTTTGGAACAATGGATTATGCCTTTTGTTTGTCAGTAGGAACAGACAAATAAGAGGAAAAAAAACAACTGCAAACTTTCAAGCAACAATTGCTGTATTAGAAGAAGTGCTATTTTCTGACTGTTCATGTTGGCTAATAAACAAAGGGAACATCAGGTGTCCATTTTATAAATTCCAAGGATCTTGGATTTTTGAACTGGGAAAGTAGGACAACCTCCTGATACCTTGGGCAGATACATCCCTAACAACCAAGCAGCAAAAAGCAAGAACTGCTCCCTCATCATGCATGCAGCTCACCCGAGCAGCCCAGCTGGACAGGGAGCTACTGAGAGCTCAACAGGCCATGCCAGAAAACACTATTTACTTTTTGGACACAAGCTATAAAGAGCAACCAAGAAGTAATTAAGGTTCTTGAACATAACAGGGCAAAAAATATCAGCTCCAGTGTTGCTCACTGCTCAGAAGTTCTTAATACATCTGGACAGCTTCTCAGAGACCACCAGCCCATCCTCTCACTATCAATACTGAGTTTAGAGCTTCCAAAAGCCTCAAAATGCCTCTCTGCAGATTATTTTGCAAAGTCATTCTGAATGAGGGAACATCTAAAGCTCTAGCCTGAAAAAGAATAAACCTATCCATGTTTACAGGAACTGTATTGCTCAGTATAGCTAACAAGCTGCATGAGAGCCAACTGCTGCCAGGCCACAAAAGGGCTCCCAGAATGAAGGAAAAATTCCAATACATTCTTATATTAATATAATTCCAAAGGCTTGAATAAAAATCATCCTGGTTATATCAGCCCAGCAGTTGGTTTTGGCTGCTCCCCTGACTCTGGCCAGGGCCCAAAAGTAATCTTGGTGGAAGGCTGCTGCTAATACTACCTTGATATCTGTACAAACACCTCCTGCCCCACCTGTATGGGACAGTTAGCTGGTAGAAATTCACAAAAGCACGGAAAGAAGACACTGTGCAGTGTACATTTAACTATCTCCAAAATAATTAAAAACAGAGAAAGATTATATTAAAAGATAAAAGATCTCTGAAAGGAATATTTGGATATTCATGAAGTGCCCCTATATTTGCTTCTGGCACAAAACATTCATCCCATCCTCCAGCAAGGCAGGAAGAAGTTATTTTTGAGAACTTGATAGTAAGAACTGAAAAGAAAGAATTCTGCTTCTCTTGCTCTCTTTTTCTATTAAGCTAATTCCTGTTGTATAAAGTCAGCTTGAAAGCTCCTTTCAAAGAAAAAGGGGGAGGGAAGATAGGAAGAATCAGATCTGCTTGTTTTTTGCATTTGACATTCAGGTCTCGTCTCCCTGTTTTGTTTTCCTGGAGGACGCGGCGGCGCAGACCTCGCAGAATGATGACATCACACCTACCAAAAAAGCAAAACCCAAACAGGAGGGAAGCAGCTCTCCCTCAAACAGCTCAGAACACCAGCTCTGCTTCTGGCTGGTGCCTTCTGGATAATTCAAACTCAGTGGGTCTGAAGGTAACCAAATATTCCCTTCAGACCCCTGGCCCATGTGAGCAGCCCATGAAAATGGGGAAGGGGACAGTCCTCCTGCTCCTTTCCAGGCCAGGGAAAAATCAAGTTAAAAAGTGTTTAGCTACTGTTCCCCTCTAGAGATACCTTGAACACTGCATTGTTTTCTGCCTGTTTATACCTGTTTTATTGTTGGTTAGGAGTTACACAGGCAAGTGGCTTTTACCATGATGAAATAAAGCAAAGTACAGCATGTTTAAGTCACTCAGCAAATTGGAAACTGCTCTTTCTGAAATGCTTTATAAAGTTATTTTTTCTGTATGAGGCAGGCATTCTGAGCAGCATCCTTCCTGCAGAGCAAGGAGCCATTCTGCACCAGGAGCAGAGGAACTGCTAGGTGTGCATGCATGCAGAGTGCAGCACCTGCACAGGATAAAAACACACCTCTTGTGGTGAAAAGGTGTTCACACCTTGTCTGTATTTATTAAATCTCAGGAAAGGCCCTTGACAGAACATGTGCACTCACTGCTCCATGTCACAAGGAGATTTACCCTTCATGTAATACCTGAACCCAACACATTGACATGATTGGCAAGCTCAGAAATAAGAGGTTTTAAGTGAGAAATACCTGCCAGATCTTGGAACAAAATCTCCATTTAAGACACCAAACTAGACAGCACACAACCACTCTCCTTGCTTCACACAATTTATGACTTAATTTTCAAAACAACAACAAAAATCAGGAAGTAGACAAAGAGAATTACAGAAGTGGAAGTCACTAAATATTCAGTGGTCACATGGTTCCACTTATACCTACTGAACAGCACAATGGTGACAAAGCACTTGATTGCTTTTGCTGTGATTTTTTGGTAATTGAACATGAAACTAAGAAGACTGCCATCTCTACCTCATGTACAAGCTGAATTCAAACAGAACACTAATAATTCCTCAAAGCAGCAAAACAAACCCAGACTTGCTATTAACTTAAGGACAATGTTCCACCAGGAACATCAGCTAACCAGGGATTAACTCTCAGATTTTGTTCCCAAAAATATTTTTTAAATATGCCCTCACAGAGGATATCACATTCCTCTCCAGAACTCAAATGTCTTGTTATTACTCTATATTAAATACTAAGAAAAGGTTCTTCATCCAAAGGGTGTTGGGCACTGGAACAAGCTTTCCAGGGAAGCAGTCACAGGCAGAGAGTTCAAGAAGTGTTTAGACAAAGATCTCAGGCACATGGTGGGATTCTTGGGGCACAGGAGTTGGACTTTGATGATCCTTGTGGATCCTTGAGATCCCTTTCAACTCAGAATATTCTGCGATCAACTACCCTGAGAAATCCTCTCATAACAATGGCTGATTTCAGATCAAATGCAATTACAGATTTCTGTAAAGCAGCTGATGTTTTCTATAGAATTTGACTTTCAGCAGTGAAACAGTAAGTGCATTCCAGTGTCTATCTGAAGATCTCAATCTCCTGCCTCAGCGATTAAAAGGAAGGAAAATGAAACAAGCAATTGCCTTTAAGGAAGCATCAAAAACAGGTGGTAACTCCAGCCCAAGATGGAATTCTGCTTCTAAGTTGGAAGTCTGAGCTCTGTTGTCTTGGATGGGCCCAATGGAGCATGCTGAGTCCTGTTGGGTTGACTTTGGAGACCAGTCAGGACAGTTGGACAATGACCATCTCTGTAATTTTCTGTTTACATATTTACAGAATGTATTTAAGTGGTGAGACCGTATGTGTCATGTCCTTAGAAATGCTAATCACAGGCATGAAATCACATACAGAAAACCCCTAAATCAGCAGGTGCTCACTGCCTCCAAACCAGAAAATAAGCAGACAAGTAGAATCACAACTCACACCATCCTCTCCTTCCACTCATGCTGCTCCATATCATCCTTGCTTCCCCAACACCTATGTAAATAGGTAGGCAGATTTTGCAACCAGCATAATAAACAAGTATGAACTACTTCAAACCAGCACAGGTAACATTAGTTTCAAAGCTGAAAGCAGCTTTTGGAGAAAGCTTGCTAAATTTCACACTCCTAGTCTGTGGCAACATGGAACAAAAATCCCTCAGAAAAACAAGGTCCCAAAATACTGAGCACTTTCACACAGGTACTCAGACTTCAAGGTTTTAATGCTTTTTGGGGGTTATTCTAGTTTAAAAGCATGACTGAAGCAACAAAATTCTTAATTTTATTATTTCCAGGTAAGTCTCAGCTATTTTACTGTATAGATATGCCTTAAATGAATCCCCACACTGCAAAGACAGGTACAGCAGAATCTAGAACAGATGAAAGTTACTGGTGATGAGCTGAGCAATGGCTCACTCTGCAATGCTTATGGATTCCCAACAGGCACAGGGGCTGGAAGCTTCTGTCCCTTCCCAGGGCACCAGGTGAGAACCCTTTCAGCTTTTTACAGCAGTGTACATTTCCATTACACAATAACTAGACCCTGAAGAAAAGGTGAGATTTAGCTGTGGCAGAGACTGCACAAACAGGGTGAAAAGATACACTCTGCCTCCACACATCTCCATAAAAATGTCCAGACAATACCCAAGTCTTTCAATTTTATATGCACAGGAATATTTTTTACTTAGATGGGCAGTCCCCAGTTATCCCTGTGTATGACTGACTTCAAAAATGAAAAAAATTAAGTTTGTTGTTCATCAAGTTCAGGGACTGATTTACAATGCATTAAAAGCCCTTTTCAGACTTATGTAAAGATAAAAATCAGCAAAAAGTCACATCATAATAACAAAGAATATTAAAAATTTCAAGATTTATTCAGCTTATTCATGACCATCATTAAATTGCCATTATGGTAAGAAGAATCTACACAGTGCTCCTATGATGAAACAAGAAACCCCATCCCCTGCACTTTCAGCACATCAGGCAGACTTTCAGAGGGAGATCTGGGACAGTGCTGCTGCTGAACTTTGAGGTCTGTGCTGCTCCACCACACCCCACAGGCAAAGCAGCATCTCCTACACTTCTGCTTCCACCTTACAACCTGGGAGGTGCTGATGCAAACTGGGAAACAAAGAAGACAAATTCTTCTACCCCAACACCACCAGCCATGCTGGGCAAATTGCTCATTTCTCCACCTCTTCAGTACTTCAGTATCCCCACCTCATAAATGTAGAAAATAAATATGCCTTTATCATCCATTTGAAATACCTTGAGATTTGTGGATGAAATTCAGAGCTCAGAATTACTATTACTATCCTGCTAACTCAGAGAAAAGTATAATACCATCACATATGTAAGATAATATTTCTTTGCTAAAGCTTAAATTTCTATTTGTGTATTAATATTTCATTTCTCATATTAATATTAATTAGAACTATTTCTGTTTAAACATAAAATATTTGTAATACCTACAGAAAAACATTGTGATTATACCAATTTATAGTCACTAGAGTAATTACTTTTCAGTACCAGAGATTCCCACAGCAATGGGAAGACTATTCAAATGAGGATCACACACCCTGGTGCTGGACCAGCCACTGTGGAGAAACTCCAGAGCCCAATGTGATGGCCCACCTGCACAGTGGTCCACAATTACCAATTCCAACAACAGAGGAAAACATAAGAGACTTAAAATAATGTGCTAATTAGTATTTTCAAGATATAAGAGCCATTCAAGAAGAAGCACTAAAATATTTGGGAAAAATTAAGGGCTTTTCCAAAACATTTTTTAAAACTGGGCATCAAAAATTCCATGTCAAATTTTTATTCAATAAACTAGCAAATCATTCTTTAAATGTTCTTTATGGTTTTGTGACTAATTATGAGCTAGTGAAGGTAAATCATGTACTTTATAAGTAAACTATTTTCACGTTAGTCTAGTATTCAAAGCACTCTGCATGTTATTGTCAAATCAGGAAAGAATCTTTTGCCCAGTCTTGTTTTTGCAAATAAATTTGCATCATCAGTATTGTAATGAAATCAAAGCAAAGGTGAGGATGAAGACTTCCTTCTTCCATAACATTTTATTTTTGGATAAAAAACCATATATTCAGATGTCTTCTTAAGTACAGATTATCTTAGTGTTTGGCTCCCTGTGCTCTGTCCCTCCAGTCAGCAACAGAAATGTTGAATTCTCTGGTCAGTTCAGGACATATGTGTAGGCTGATCTGCTAAGAATGTGGTCAACTACTGAGCTAGCAGCTGACAGCAACATCTTCTGAGAGCAGGAGAAGGAAATATCTCCAGTGATTGTCATGCAACCACCTAAATTCAGCCCCAGCATCCTCACTAAGCCCTCTTCTCCACCTCCATGAGCACTCCAATTTGTACAGATCTGGCCACTCAAGGTAGCTTCTGGAATGGAGATGCTCTAGGATTTCCTTGCTCATGTACTGTGTCAAATGAAGGGAAAAATAACCTTCCATCACTTACAAAGGACAGATGATCAGCATTCAGATGGGTTTGCCTGCATTCTTGCTGCAAAACGGGCAGGTCCCAGCAAGAATTAAAAGGAGGTTCTACCACACACCTCCAGCCAGAGACTAACCTAGTTTTAAACACTTCAAAGCATGTGTTAGAGGGGGGTTTGTGTGGAAAGGGAAGAAGGAAAATTAAGCCAAAAACACAGGTAAGAGTTCAGGGTTTGCCTATATGGCAATTAAACCATAATAAAAATGGAGCTTGGCATTCTTTGCAAGGCACTGCCTCTGAAATGTACCATTATTTCCTTCCCAACTCTGACATGCACTTCTAGGACACAGCAGGAATTTTTGTCAAGGCCAAGGTTACCCTCTTTTTTAACTGAAGTTGCAAGCCTTCATAAAAACCCCAATCTAAGAGCCTGGCTGCATACCCGGACACACCAAGCAAGTACAAAGGGGGGGTTTTACCAGCTCAGCTGATGCCAGCAAAAATCAGATCACTGCACCTTGGTCTTTATGGGTGGCAAAACCACATTACTGCAGTCAGTCCAGCACATAATTCTCAAGGCAAGACTTCGATATGCAAAGACTAATTTAAAAAGCCCGAGGAGACACAAGAAAGTGATGGAATAAAGGCAGAAGATCGTGTGCTGTGCACAGACCCTGTGTTCTGTTTGACCCTCAAAGAGGGACACAGCTTACCTAGGGGTACAGGGCGAAATCATACCAAAATAGATTCCAAACCCAGGGTTTAACTAGTTTGCTATCTAGGCCAGGAAACAGTTCTGGAACACATTTAACACAGTTTAATCGCATCAAATCACAGCTGGCCCAGAACTGATTTTAACAACTGTCAACTGCTCCTTGAAACAGGCGAAGCCAAAAAGAAGATCACAGCACAGTTTACAAAGAGCACAGAGACAACCCAAACATCCAGAGCAGCAACAGCAAAGCAAGGCACATTCAAATCCCATGATCTTTATTCAGATTGGGTTACAAGGAAGTGGGAACTGGGAGGAGTTAATGTTAGTGACAACTGCAAGCCAGAACTAAAGGAGAAACATGTTGCACTACCACCAGGACACAGCTTGAGAAATCCTAATAACTGATGGAGAAAGTTACTGCACTACTTACTGGATACCCGTGGCCTATTTGAGAAACAGCACTAGCAAAAATAACCTCTCCTCTCATCTCGGCTGAGGGAGGGACAGCCACCAATTAAAAGGGGACTGAGGTGGGAAATGAGAATTGCATATTAAGAATGGTGAAGGAGGCAAAAATAACAAATACGTGCAATAGCACATGAGATTCCTTCCAAGAAATCTCAGTACAACATTTCCCTGGGCATGGGCTCATGGGTCTGTTACTGCCCTTGAGCAGTGGAATGTCAGGGAAGAGGAAGGATTGCTGGGTGCTCGAAAACAGACTGAACACATGGATGGGGAACAAGCCAAAAATGTTAAAAGAAATGGTCCCTACCCTTTCAACATACTTGTACTTGCATATTCCTCTTTCCCATGCTCCTGGACCTCAAAGCTTTCCAGACATTAGAAATCAGCCAGAGCAGAATGAATTGAAGCTGAACCAGCAACGCAAAGGGAAGGACTGATCCTGAGGTCCATACCCCTCAAAATCCGTGTTCAGCAGTGCTCAACTAATGGCAGAAGGCTAAAGGGAAGTAAAAGAAGTTTTAAAATTTAGGTGAACTAAGTGAAAGGCTGAAAGCAACTTTATTCACATTTTAAAAAATCAAGTGTAATACATACTGGCTTTCAGTCTAAAAATCTCTGAGATTAACAGTAAACATCAAAAATATTCCTTTCAAATATCAGTTGATAAGCTGACATGCAATAAAAGTTTCCAATGAAACTCACAGGCACTGTTCCCCCACATTCTGATAGGAGGCTGCCCTGTAAACATGCTGAACTCAATGAGCATAGGGGAAAATTGTTTTTATAAAATTACATCTCACTCTTAAGAAAATATTTGTATGGCTGTAGCCAGGAGTGTAATAAGGGTCATTGGAAGATCACAGGCACAAAAAACTGAAGAGCCTGCCAGCTTTCGAGCTTTGTGACTTTTACTTTTTTCCCCTCAAGATTTAACTTTTCCCCCAAACAAAACATTTCAAGCCTTTTCCATCCTAAGTACAATACTCAATATGTAAATCTCATGCTGTCACTCCATTCTGACCCCTAAAGAAAAATCAAAACTGTTTCCAGCCAAGCAATACAGCAGGCAAAACTACAAGCTACTGTCCAGTTGTATTAAGAAGCCATCAGCACTCTAACTCATGTTGAACTGTCCTCACCAACCCCTAAGAGAAAGGAAACCTCACCTCCAAGCTATAGGTGTGTAACTAATGCTGTAGATCTGTCCTCAGCAAGCTCTGATTAAACTGGAGAAACTTCTTTATCTAGACAAAACTTATTGCTGCTTTGGCAATTTCATGTTTTGTTTACAGTGGCTACCTTGTCTTTTCTTCTGGCAAAGAAACAAAGATTTATCAGAATGTGGAAAAAAAAAAATCAAGGGTAATAATGCACTGACTTCTCATCAAGTATTACAAGTTCCTAATGGCTTCCCTTTCACAATTAAAAAAATACTGTCATTCCAGTGATCATCAAGTATTTGTTCAAAAATTGCTTTAAAAACCACGTTTGGAGCCCCCACTGTGCTGGCGAATGTCCATTGTGTTTCTAAGGGCCTTCAGAAAGTATTCCCTCCTCCATGTTCTGTACTGTAAATGAGCACTTAGGCAAAGAGGAAGGAATAGTGTGTAAAAGCCAACTCTGCTTTTCAACAGCTCTCTATCTTTTCCTACTATTTTCTGCACACTTCTTTCCCTCAGACACTTTGCATTTAACCTCTGATTTCATGTTTTTATATTTTAATTTTTTTCACAGGAGGGACTCTCCCTCTGGAACTTCACATGAGGGGTTTAGTGATTTTTTGACCCTTTGTCCATTGAGTTTTTTTCAGTCTCTTCTGCACAGAGAAATCAATGTATAATCAGCAAAGCCTCAGCAAGTTAAAGGACAATAAAAACAAAGAATCCTGAAACCTAACCACTACAAGTTTAGCAAGAAGTGCCACCAGCCACCTCTGTCTTTAGACCCCCATTGGTGGCTCTGGTGGTGCAGCCCAGTCCCTGGGGTTGTCTCTAACCTCACCTCACTGTGCACTGAGCCATTTCAGATCACCAAGCTGACACAAAACTGTACTTTTCCTTAGGTTAGCTTTCTGCTGGTGCAAGATCAAAGACCAGAGCTAATGGAATGACACATGGAGAAGCAGGTGGGGGACAGGACTGCACACCTCAGTAAGGGGAACCTGCCAGAGAGCACCAGGCTGCACAAACCAGGCCTTCATCCTGCACTGTGTCCATCCAGAATGAGCACTTGGTGGAGAAGGCAGGACACACTCAATATTATACAAGAAAAGACAGATGTGTGTCTCAGAAAGTATTAAATCATCCTGCCCTGTGCTGTTACAGGCAAGCTTGTCCCAAGCATGGTTAATCAGGAGAGGACAGAACTGAAAACTTGCTGTCAGACCCAGGAAACTTTCCAGTTCAGACATTACCCCAGTCCAGGGTGAAGCTCAACTCTTCGCTTTGTCCAGGATCACAGAAAGAAATAAAAGTAAAATCCTTGACACTACTCAGCATACTTCAACAGGAAAAAGGTAATGGCCACCCACCACCACTGCCATTCAGGAGACAAGAGCGTGGCTCACCCCTGGTAACACCAAAGATTTTTATAATTTCTAGTGTGCACTTCAATCTAACAGAATGTTGTTTACATGATTTTAATATGAACAGGAACACAACAGAAAATGCTTCTAAGATAGGATCTTAGTGATTATGGGAGTGTTCTTCAAAACACACTGAGAATGGAATAAGGCAAGTGGTATTTACCATAGCTTCCTCACCACTTCTGGATCACAGAGTGAGCCAGATCAACCCTAATTATCTTCTTACTTGACAAAATACCTATACTATCAAAAAAACTTCTGGAGGCATATTTTGGAAATGACCTCACTCCCTACTAAGTTAGATCAGAAGTATATCCTTGCAGAAGTGACAGACATGAGAGACAACAGCAGCAGTATATCCAGTCTGTCTTTGCTAGAAAGAAAATTACATCTGAAAACCAAGTACCTGTAAATCACCTGATGTTGAGTATGCAAGGGCTGTGTCAAAGTGGAACTCACTACTGCAGAGTCAGCTACCTACAACATCTTTAAAACAAATCTCTGAAATTGCTGCCATATCTATTGTTCTCTACAAAACATCCTCATTACAGGAAATCCACTACTAGGATACATCTGAAGATGTAATTATTAGTGTGATATTTGTTTCTCTTCTAATGAATCTCACCAAGCATAAAACCTGAGACTGTCCTACTACTCATTAAAAACATGTTATTCTGGAGACAAAAACTGGTGAATAGAGCTAGAGATGAAAACTGCACAACTGGAGATGTTATTTAGCTGTAAGTAAACATTTAAAGTTCTTCAGTTTAGCTTACACTGGTATTTAACAGCAGGACATAGATAACTTTTTCAAATAGTCTAACTTGAGGCCTAAGCCACCTTATCTGTGCATAATTTTAATGCCAACATCTGGCCCTGTACAGCCAACACTTAATTCATTCAACTTAAAAAGAAAAATAATATCCAACTATCCAAAGAGTTTTTACTTCAGGCAGCTGTATTTCAGCAGGATTAAACTTAAAATTAGGCTGTTCTATCAGAACCACCTTCTCTTCACTGAGATATTGTTAACAGAGGAGAAAAACCTTCCCGTCAAGTTCAAAGGACAGACTGAGGTTCAAGTTTATCAATGTATTTCAGCAAATGGATAAAAGGAAGAGGAGTCCTAAAAATGGCAAACATACCAGTCAGAACTAGGCCAATGTTGTGGAGAATCTAATATGAAGGCTCAAGCCAATCGGTTTGCCCTTGGACATAAGTAGCAGAAACTATGGCACACGAACTATGAGGAGGCACAAAGGCAAGGAAAATATAGGCTCAAGAAAAGCATACCAAAAACTGTATTTATTGCAACAGAAGTTGTTATTCTGTAATCCTGAAATATGAAAACAAACCTTCCCTAGTGTCAAAATGTATCAGTTTTCCACGGTTTTCACTACTATGTGCTATCTGCCAAAGCTGTTTTTCAGACATTGAGGATCTGAACTATATTGTTCAATTTTTTAATATTTATAGATATATATATATTGGGAGTGGTATTTTTGAAACGTTTCATGTGAAGCATTCCAAGCTGATAACCTTTATCCAAATACATAAAACAAGAGCCATGTCAAACGCACTATAAATAGCATTCATAGTAAGGAATCAATAATATCCAAACCTTTAGGTAACATCTTATTAATCCGCCCTTGGCATGCATGGGCACACTGCTGTAACGGCTCTCAAAATGCAATAGTCAAAGGTGAAGGACACAATTTGTTCAACTAGTTAATGCAACTGCTATTTAACCAACAGAGCCACTAAAATGCCACCTAATGAAATACTCCGTACCATGACAAGCACGATAAACATGAAACGTTTTTCTAAGAAAATATATTAGAAGTCCTCAGGGCTGTTACCGATCTGTCATATTTTTTTCCGAAGGCACGTAAAGATCTACATTTGACAACAACCATTTTAATCTCTGGTTCTTTCCCCCCCCCCACCCATTTCTTGTACCGCGCCCAACACAATGGTACAACTGCATCTCCCAGGTATCGCCTTGGTATTTATTTCTGCTTTCACAGTGACAAAGGTCAACTCTGATGCTCCAAAGATGCTTGCAGCAAAGCTGGGTGAGAGATATTTCTAACGACATACCCATACGCGGGTTACAGAAATCCAGCCTCCATGAGATGTTTTAATCTGACAAATTAAAATGGTTGGGAAACGCTATTTGGGTAACGGAATCGGCCGCCACATGCATTGCTGAGAGGGGAGCAATAAAAGGTCTTTAAAATAGGTCACTTTCAGCCAAATCCCACACCAGCACCGAACAAAATGGTATATACACTGAAAACTCACCGCTTGGGGAGGAGCGAGGGGCATAGAGGAAAAAAAAAAAAAAAAAAAGAAAAAAAGAAAAGGGTGAAAAAAATAAAAGGGCATAAATCCGCGCAGGTCTCCGAGGGACCCCAAAGCCCCTCTGGGGGTCGGGCTCGGCCGCCGGAGCCCCCGGGGGAGCCGCAGACAAAAAGGGCCGCGGCGCTGGGCACGCCTGGCCGCGGGGCCGGCCCCGGCCCCAGCCCTGGGCCTCCGGCGGCCCCTGACAGCGGGGAACACCCCTCCGCCCGCGGCCGCCCCTCCGCGGGAAGCGCCATTTCGCCGCCCGTTCCCCCGCCGGTGCTCGGCGGCGCCGGCCCCGACCCTGCGGCACTGCCGCAGAGCGCGGCGGGGGAGGCGCCGGCCCCACCGGGCCACCCCCCCCACCCACCGCCTCCCGCACCCTCCCGGGGCCGCCCCGGCCGAGCCCCCCGCCGCGCCGCCTGCCTTACCCTCCGCCGCAGCCGGGCTGGGAGCGCCGGTCGGCCCCCCGCGGAGGAGGAGGAGGAGGAGAAGGAGGAGGAGCGGGGCAAGGGGCGGCGGCCCCGCGGGGGGAGGCGCCCCCGGAGGGGCGTCGGGCCCGGCCCCCGCGGGTGCCCGGGCGCGGCGGGCACAAAGGCGGCGGGGCACGGCACCTAAGATGGCAGGGCGGGCGCGGCGGAGCGCTCAGCCGCCGCCACCGCCGCCACTACCACCACCGCCGCCGCCTGGGCCCCGCTCGCCGAGCCGCGGCCAGGCCGCGCCGCGGAGGCGCGGCGTGCGGGAGGGCGGGCGGCGCCGGCCGTGCCGCCGCGGCGGAGCGGGTCCGTGTGCCGGGCCGCGATCGCTGCCGCCGCCCCGCCGCCACCTCCCTTCAGCGCCGCCCGGGCTCCGGCTGCGCCGCCGCCGCCGCTCCGCGCTGCCCGCAGCCAGCGGCCCCCGCCCGCCCCTCTCGCGAGACTTCGCCGCCCTCTCCCTCCCCCCCCCACCACCGCGGCCGGCGGGAGGGGCTGGGGGCGGCGGGGGGAGCAGGGGCGGGGCCGCGAGGGGGCGACGGAGGGGCAGTTGTGGCGCGGGGGCGGGCGGGGCTGCGTGAGGAGCGGGCGGCGGGCTGAGGGGTCCTGGGGGTGAGGGGCGGGTGGTTCTCGGTGTGACCGTCTCTCCGAGGCGGGAGTATCGGTGTGAGGGTCTCTTTGGGGAGAGGGCGTTGGTCTCGTGGGCTCTTATGAGGAGGGGCAGGCGGCTGTGAGGAGTTGTGTGAGGAGGAGCCCTTGGTGAGGGGTCATTGGTGTGAGGAGAGAGTAACCAGCTGTGAGGGGTTGTGTGAGGAGGGGTTTTGGCGTGAGGGGCAGTTTTAGGGGACAGGTGAGGGGGCTGCTGAGGGATAGGAGAACAGGAGAGAGCTGGCCTGTGGGGGTGCTGAGGGGAGGTTGGGAAAGAGGGTTTGTGGAAGCCCCATGTGGGGACACTGAGGGGTGAGAGGGGCCTGAGGGAGAAGATGGTGTGGGGGCTGATGCTGAGGCCATTTGAGTTCAGCCAGGGTTTTGGGGAGCAGCAGGCCTGAGGGAGAATGAGGAAAGGTGTGGGGAGGGCAGAGAGATGAGGTGGTACATGGGGCCTGGCATGTGTGGGGAGAAGAGGTGTAGGGGAGAGGCCTGGTACAGGTGGGAACTTTCTGGGGGCAGTGTGGCAGAGGATAGTGGGTTTGGGTCAGGCTGAGGACATGGAGCCAAGTGGAGCTGCCTCTCTAGCCAGGAGCAGCTCATCTCCAGGTGGTGACAATCCCAGGAGGTGGTAGGTGACTGCTCTAGTGCAGCTGCCCTCACCAAATGGGTATATTTCAGCCTGCCCTTGGCTGAGCTGTATCTGGGTTGTGGCCAGAAGAGGAGAAAAAAAATCTCAGGGGTTGAGCACATGGTCTCCTAAACTGTACTCTTGGCTCTCAGTGGTGGGTGTTGAACTTGGTAGGTTGTTGAGCCTTTGTGTGCTTTGGTATCTCCATCTACGAAGCAGAGATAACAGTTGGCTTCATGCAGGGATTAATTATCGCATCTTGTAGTCACGTATTTGTTTATTTGTTTTTACTATAGATTACAGCTGGAGGAATTCTAAACAGTCCACTTCTCCTTGTCATGGTGTTTGAGCGCATTGTGCTCCTGTCTGAACAGAGGAAATCACTGAGGTCAGTCTCCCTTGTGTTTATCGTTGCTTTCCCTTTCAGAAGTATGGGGACAAGAAATCATCAAAATAACAATTTGTACTGACATCCTGATAATAAATTAATAGAAACAGTTACATAAGACACAAAGTTTGTTAAAGGTGTGTTTGTAGGGATGGCTTCCGTTTTTGGCTTCAGAATTACACTGCAGGCACAGCGTGCTGTTATAAAGTACCCTGCAAATTCTCAATTTTGAGATGTGCCCAGTATGAAATT
This sequence comes from Haemorhous mexicanus, assembly GCF_027477595.1. Lineage (NCBI taxonomy): Eukaryota > Metazoa > Chordata > Aves > Passeriformes > Fringillidae > Haemorhous > Haemorhous mexicanus. The sequence continues at coordinate 7,531,700 of NC_082362.1, read as the reverse complement.
ATCCAACTCTGTAAATTCAGTATTACTGCTACCGCTGAAATAAAATGGATGAAACAAACTTCCTTCCAATTTCCACATAATCTAACAGAAAGTTTTTTATCCAGCAGGTGTTGAGGTGATCCTGGATACGGTTTAGGTGAATTTTGTATTTACCTTTAGATGGGCAGAGCTTCTGGGGACTTTAATCTGGGAATGGGGGGGACACCTGAGGAATGTTGTTGGCCATAACCATTGTGGACTGTATCTAGAGTTTTGTAAACTTGTCCCAAAGTGGTCTGATACTTTGCCTTTTCCTATCCCAATAGGAAAAGTGAGACAAACGTGGATCACTCCAAACATATGTTGTTGTGGGTATTGGGAGAGGCAAACTAGAGGTTTATCTGATGATCTCAACCTTGAAGTTGGCAGCTTTGACAGGAAACTTGGTTTCATTCATCTGCCAAAGATATTTGTAGTGTATCATTTGACAAGTTAAAAGGCATTTTTGTAATGACACAAAAAAATAAAACCATCCGCTTTCTGAAACTACAGTTTCTGTCTTCTGAAATAATATGGGAGGCACTCTTCTGGGGAAATTAAGGGCATGTTTGAAAGGTAAACATTTGTGTTTTCAAATGTTGGAAGAATGGTGTTTAATGTGAATCTGCTGAGCATGGCCTATTGATACTAATTTGGTTTTGTACTTGTTTTGTTGAATTAGTGGGTATAATTTGCTTTTGGAGATGGGGAAACAAAATGGAGCAGTGAGAGAGTGATCCGCCCACGGGGTCAAAAGGTGGAATTAAGAATCAGATTCTTCTGAATCTTGATCTTGTACTTCTTCCTGCAGACAAATTGCCTGTAAAGCTCATGAATTATGAGAGCTAGCGAGGTCCATGGAGCTAACCCAGCAAATGCCAGCAGAGAGTCTGGGCCACAGCTCTTAGTGTTACACATGTGAAAGATAATGAGAGGTCTAGGTAAAAATCCTTGGAGTCTCTTAACAGTGGCTGCAGAAAAATGTGAATAATGCTTTGCCCTTAACTATCAGGTATTTTACTTGAAATGCTAGATCTGCATTTGATATGTATTCAGTGACTGCTTCAAAAAATATACAGTATAGTGAACAGACTGTTTGGAAAAAGTTCACTGAAATTCTGAAGGAACAGTGTGAAAATTATGTTTATTGTTGCCAGCTGAACTAAACAGCACATTTAGCTTTCCTAGTCCATTGCATTAGGCATGTTCTTGCTGCCTTCTCAAAAGACCATAGTAAGCATCTAGAAAGTTAGTTCAGCTTCATTTGCTAATTTCCTGATACAAATTTAGTACACTTAGGAAAAGAACTAAGCAGGTATATGTATGTCTGCATCTGGGATTTGCACCAGTCTATCTGTCAGATAGCTATACCCAAAGTTAATTCCGTCTGAAGGAGGTGCCAGAACATCAATAAATAAATATTACAAATTGCCTAGCGGTTCAGCTGACAGGCAGAACTGGTTTCAACACATTGCTCCCAATGTGCTGCTGCAGAGCTGGCCCTGGAGTAGACCCATATGATCTTCCAGCATGGACAGGACCTTTAAGAGCATGCACCAGCTCTCCATGATATTGTAGGAGAGGAAGCAGAGAACAATACTAAGCCCAACGGAAACTGTGGCAAGAATTTATTCAAGGCACATTGTAATTACTCGGGCAGGGAGTTTGGCCAGGACATTGGGGTTAACACCCCTGCTCCTGTAGAGGTGTCATAGTTTATTTTTTTTAATGACTTGAAGTGATGAGAAGCTTGGCTTTCTGTCTCAGCAGAGTGACACCAGTTCAAGCAGTGTAAACTTCTTACGGCAATATGAAGGTGCTGGCTCAGAACTAACTCAGAGCAGTGATGGGGCCTAGAACAGTAATCATTGCTTTATAAATACTTGCAGTAGATAAGAAAGATAAGAATGTGATTAGGGCACAGTTTCAGGTGCTGTAATTACAGCCATGCCTTCCTCAGCCTTTAGTCCAAATGCTGCTTGAATCTGGCCATTTTTAAGTAAACAATTGTAAATTTTAGAAGAAATCGTAGAACTTGAAGCAGAGGAATTTGGTTATTAATTATATAGCAGCTGTGGACAGCAGTTATCAATGCTTTTTCTTAGAAACTTGTTATCATACAGGCAGAACGTTACTTAGCCAATTTAATTCTTTCATGCCATTGAGATTTTTAGAAAGTGTTCTTTGTAAGTATGATGCACTAATTTAGAAACTAACTTTCAGCTTGTTTTCTGCTTGCAGAGAAGATAAGCACTTGCATGTTTTAGTGAGTGACTAGTTGTGCAATGCACAAGTGAGGAATTGTTTTGATTTTACTAGCTCATGAAACCTGCCATCATTCCTATAGTGCAGTTTGGGCCATTATTATGGGTTATGAGGTTATACAGGAAAAACATGTTCTAGAGAAAGGCTGGTCAAAATAAACGAGGTAGAGTCTTCCAGATTACAGCAATCTGGTTTTGTATCAATGATGTAAATGCTTGGGTACTTCCACTGGGATGAAGATACTGTGTCAGGCAGTGTCCCTCTGACAGTTTGTGTTGTAAGGACAAAAATGAAGCAATACTGACATTATTACGTAACTACCTTTGTATTCTATGACAACAACTATAATACCTGACTCTTCTCTTACCTTTTATTAGATGCTTCTTGCTGTGCACTTATGATTGTTCCATGAGTTGAGTGGTTTTAGCTATTAGGAAATGGGGAAATGGTGGCACAAGAAGTAGTACTTGCCAAGGTCATATGGGAAATGAGTGTCAGAGACATAAACAGAATCTCAGCCTTCTGACTCTGCCCTCTGGGAAACCAGACAAAAGTGGAAAAGTGGCTTGCAGTGTGACTCAACAGCTTTTCCTTCCCCAACCACTACCATGCTGGGCAATTACAAATAAATGCCAGTTGGTCATTTCCACCTAAGTCAAACAGGTTTCCAAGGGACTCTAGGTAGCATGTCTTCTGCTAGTGATGGCTCTTTGATGGGTCTTTGCAATAAATTTCCTTTGAAATCTTCTCAGAATTTTGGAACTGTTTTTTAGGCCATGACAGATGACTACAAGGAGAGTCTGTTCAGGTATCTCAGATTTTTCCCCAACAGCAGGGCTGAAGGGGGTTTTACTCTGGCATTGGTTCAGAATACCTGCAATGGGTACAAGGACCAGTATTATGGAGTCCTTGATCTTGAAGAGTGACCTATGGAAAGAAGCAGCACAGGAAAGGCCTTGGCTCTGGTCCTTGGATGGATGGGTAAGAAGAGACCTTTGGCAGAGAAGGGAGAAAGGTGACTAATAATGTGAAACTGGGAGGAAACTCATTTCAGTTATGCAATCTGCTGGCTTGCTTTCTCTGAGGGAAGACACCTTTTGTTAGTTGTTCCACTGGCACTTGCTGCTCATGCTGTCTTCTGAATAGAAATTTAAACCAATTATTTCTCTGCTTGACTTAGGAAGCTTAATTTAGCTTCACAGCAATGAAAATACAACAGCATTTAATTTCTTTGTTTTCTATCTGCAGGATTTCTTTTAGATTTATTTTGTCTCTTCCCTTTATTATTGGTTCTTTTTCCTGGCTGCCCAGTAGTTTAGCCAAGATGAAGAAACTTTTTTCTGCTATCATGCACTTATTCCCTGTATCTCACTTGTTCCATGGCTTTCTGTCTCCTTTTTGCTACATTTCCAAAGCTTCCATGGAGAATTTTGCTGTGGTGGTTCAAGAAGTTGCTGTTGTCTGATCTAATCTTTCATAGCTGAGTCAGCAGAAGATAGTATTCTGTGCCTAACCCTGCTGGGTTAGTGCTGGCTATCTCAGCTCAGACCCCAGCCTGAGAGTGCTGTGACACCCTGGCCTTTGTCCTAGACTGGCTGGTGTAGGGATGTGTATTTACACCAGCTGACCATGGTACAGGGAGGTACCCTCTGGAAGAGTTTGTTGGAGAGGATGACTGGAACTGCTGGACAAGAGTAGGTGGAACTCTTCTGAGAACTCCTAGATTTCATATTAGCATTCTGGTTTTTCCAGTGATCTGCCATGAACAGCTCTGCTGTTGACCCTGTCTGGATCTTGATCTCCTGTGTTATAGATTTTATATGTAAAACAACATTTTACATTGTTGTAAACTTGCTTCCAGGCACTGATTCTTACAATCCATAAAACAGTTGTGAAACTGTGGCCTTGCTCTTCAGCAATTCTGCAGTCACCTATCTCTGAGATATTGTATTTCACCCTTGAATAAGATTCTAGACCAAAAAAAGAGTTAGACTGCATACAGATTAACAAATGTGTTGCTAGTATCTCTGGCTACTGCAGCATGACTCACCCATCAGTGCTTGTCAGAATCTGGCGTGACCTCATTGAAAGCTTCAAGATCTCTTATGTGAAGGCAGGTTGTAATCCAGTGTGGGAATCCTAAATAGGTGGGAAATGAAGTTCTGAGATTGTGATAATGCATACATCATAAACATCTCCCTGGAAATCAAGTATGCCCTCTCCAGGAATATTCTTGCAGATTTCTGAGGATCTCTTGGTGCTAAGCCTGCCTTTCCCTGCTTTCATTAAAAAAAAAACACCTGTATTATTCAAGACAGCAGCGAAATCAACGCTGGTGGGAAACTTTAAGAGTAAATGGGACATGTCAGGGAGGAGATGCTCTGTTATTTGCAAGGACAAGAAAGAGCTGATGGTTCCTTTTTATTTAGCACAGCGTCTACAGACTTTATTTTTTTCTTATGTCAGTAATGGGGCTTCTGTTACACAGACATCTGCTGCTACTCAAACCGAAAGTGAAATCCCTGGCTGTTGGTCTGGTTGCTGTCCTAAGGACATGTGAATGTTTGCTCCTGTTTTGCTGTAGGTAATTTCTGTATGTGGAAAAATTGTCTGTGCCAGCCTGGAAGCTTTGTCCATAAGCAGCAACAGTTACTGTGTCTTGGTTTCTTAAAGCTGCAGCTCCTCACTGGTTCCACAGACCTGCTTTGTCACAGAGTGTCAGTAACTTTGTAGAAGTCTCTGCATCCTCTGTTGTGCTTGGGATCAGCTCTGGCATCTGTCTGAATGTATGTACGTCCCTCCTGCACAGACTCTTACCTGGTGAGTTTCTTCTCTTAACCTTTGCCTTGGGTAGATGGTATTATGACTTCTGTATTTCTTAACAGTTTTTTATCTTGAATCTGGGAACATGGATTGTTATTATTTTGGGATAGGGGAAGAGGGCAAAAATCCTGAGTAGATATATTTTACATTCTGGTCCTTCTTTAAGGAAGGTGTAGCAGGTGACAGAGTCAATGCATGCATATAATTTGTAAGGGAAAAATAGGGGACCTTAGGCCTTTTTATCCATGATTCTTTGCCACAGAGATCAGACAGGTGCTATATCTCCTTAGCTGTTTTGTGAATCCATGGGGAAATAAGTTGATGGGTCTGCCCAGTTTCTAGTACTAAGCACTGTGCGCCATGCACACAAAATAGATCTAGTTCTAAAAAATAATGTCTGATGTTCTTTGTTCAGAGACCAAGGCCAGGATGATGTTTGGAGACTAGATATACCTTTGCTGGATGATCTGATGGATTCACATCGTGATGTACTAGGCCATAAGAGATGGAATCCCCATAAAAGTGTTATCCATGCTGCATTCAGCTGTGGGAATGTTGGCTTAAATGATTGATCTAGTATTTGAAGTCCTATTGCTTGATTTACATCTTGATTTTTAGTATCTTGACAGACCTCTCTCTCACACAGTAAAGCATAGCTGGGGTTCTAGTAGAATTCTGCTCTTAGGTGAATCTCAAACCTCATTGCTCCTCCCTGCCTTCAGCTGGAAATGGACAGACACCATTTGTGACTGAATATCCTGAGTCACCGATTCCCAGCTGGCATGTGCACTGCAGTTCCGTCTCTTCCTTTCCGACTGCACTCCCTAGAGGAGATTGGAAACAACTGCAGTCGTCAGCTCCAGCGTGGTGTGTGCTCTTGCCGGGATCCACACAATTGGTGGACAACCCCTGTCTACGTCTATGGGGTGAGCTGCATGTGATTTGTTACTGTATGCCTGGTGTTTTCACACCGCAAAATAGAACAAGTGTAGGAATATTTAAGAAAAAAAATTCAGTTTCTTGATATTTACTAGAAAAATGTCTACATTGTGGAGATGGTGATAGGATATCTCCATTAAATTATCAGTTGAGACAAGTGATGATGCCAGTAATGCTCTCACAGGAGGATTGTGATAATGGATGAAAACTAAGAATCTAGAGAGATGATGAAAGGTGAAGTAGTTACTCCCTACACTAGCAAAATTCTGCTACCAGGAGCATGGGTCCACCGTGCAGGAGCTGAAAGATTATCTGTTCTGTCAGACACTCTTGTGCTGTGTTTGTTACCCTGCTTGTGCAGTGTCCCAAAGAAAAGCTGCTTAAGCTCAGCAGGGGAATTATGCAACATGTTGCTGTGTTATTTCATCTGACCAAAACATTTTCACTGTGTAGTGCTTGCTGCTAGTCTTGTGCATAGCACTGGGGGAAGCTGAAACACAAAACACTTCATTGAGCTTTTTGATCCAACAGGTCTTGACATATTGCTGCTGGACACATCTCTGTGTCTGATGTGAACTGTGACAGTTCCATTCTGTCCTGCTAAAATAACAGCATATTAAACAATACTATTCTGTCCATGTCATTTCCACCTATTGACTAAAAAGTTAAATTCTAATTAAGCTAGTTTTAATTTACATGTCATAAGATATTAGTTAATGGTCAGCTGATTTTCCTGGCATGAAGATTGCAAAGTGTATAACACAGATTAGTGCTTGTGTGGGACCAAATGAGTTAAACCAGCTCTTTCTGCTGAAATACCCAGTGAAATACAGCGATGGTCTGCATATCAAATCTGTTTGCAATAGGTCACCAGTGTTTGCCTGGTCACCAGTTCATCCTGTTAGCAGGCACTGATCCGGCTGTGGAGGAGATATGTGGCTTGTGCTGACTCATGAAAGCAGGTGCAAGTTGCATCAGTGAAGTAAGGAGTGGCTCACCTTAGAAGCAGGATGTAGGTTTTAGTGTAAGAACTGTTAACAAATCACCTTTAAAAGAACATTGTGGGGAAAAATACAGGGGAGACACTTTGAAATCTGACTTGGTAAATTCTTATTCTTCTTGCTGCATCAGGGGCTTGTTCCAAATGGGGAAGGTGTGGAATTGTTAACACCACTGAGGTGTCTTGGGAAAATGTGCACTGTAGCTGCAGACAGCAGTATCCTAAGGCACGTTTTCTGGGAGGGTTGGATGACAGCTGTTCATAAACTGTCATATAGTTACTCTCTTGTTCCTTCTTTATAGATCTGACTCATTTCTCCCTGTCCTAAACACACCAATTTGTTTGGTTTTTTTCTCTCCTCTCATTTACCTCATATCTTATATCCTTAAAGATTCCTTTTGTATCTCTGGGCTTAATTCTTTTAAATCCAGTTCCTTTGACTTTTACTTTGCCTGTGCTTTGCACTTGCTACAGAGCCGTAGCAAACTTGGCAGCCAACCCTTGGGCACTCCAGAGAAAACAACTGTCTAGACCAGGCACCTTCTGCCTGATGCCCTGGATGTACCCCAGAGCTCCCAAGAATTACTCTGTATTCAGAACAACATGTTGCTATGCAAATGATTCCTTTCTGGGGTTCCTCTTACCTACACAGAGTTACATGCCCCTGACTTCTCAGCAGGCACTAGTCTAATGTTTATTGATCTTTTACAGAGGTCTGATTCAAAGGAAGATTGATAAAATCTTGTCCGGTGTTTTTGTGGACTCATAATTGCACCTGCCTCCTCCTAGGGAATGAGGCAAGTGGGACTGAGGGAGCCCACAGAATAAATAGTGCCTTCTGCAGAACTGGAAATAGTGCAAGCTGGAGGCCATTACTGCAAAGGCCTTGCAGAGCCTCTGGTATCCAGCAGAATTCAGGAAGGTGTGTTACCCTTTTCTAAAAGGAAGGGAAATCAAATCTCGGTCTAAAGACTCCTATGGCATGGGAAGGGCACAGAAGCTTTAATGCAAAGTTGCAAGCTGTGCCTGTTCCCAGTTAAAGCCCCTGTTGCCCTAGGCAATCATTGAGCCTGTCAGCATCCTGCAGCTTTCATACAGAGTTGTGACCAAAATAGATCCACAACTTTACAATGTGGCTAAAAATAGCTTGCAGGTCAGCTTTTTTCTCAAAGGTGGTGGTGACATCAGGGGGAGAGCACTCTTGCTCCTGTTCAGTGCAGGTAGAACTGGATAAACAAAGTGGGGACAGCAGCAGTTTAGCTGAAAAGCCTTGAGGAAAGAGAGGTGATAAGGGATGGGAAGGGACTAGGGAGAGATGGGCTAAAGTGTCAAAGGCGTGGGCGGACTCACTGCTGCTGGCCAAGTTAGTGTGCTCATACCCAGACAACTTCTCCCTGGGGTTTTGTTTCCATGATGTTTGAGAGTTATCAGTCTGTTCCTGTCTCCTTGTGGCCCATGTCAGGATGTGTCACTGGATGGGCTGGCCAGCCAATGCAGCATTTCTTGCTCCTCATTTCCAGACAGTGAACACAGCCCATGACATCACCTCTGGCCAGCGGCAGATCAGAGGCTAGGCCATGGCAATGTCAAGTGTGTTTTGCTGTGGCCATTCAACCAGAGCTGATCTTTTACAGTGCAATTTGCATGTGGAGAAATCTGGATGGCCCTCAGTTCTAGGGGGATTTCGGTATTTGTTCTTAGGCCAAAAATAGGCTGTTTTTATGGGGTCGAACTGTCTGTTTTTGTAGAGCATTACATTTTACCAAAGGAGCAAAGCTGCACACCATGATCCTCAGAGTTTTAGTCTCTGTTGTGTATACTAAGTCTGGCCATGGAGATGAGTCTCAGCCAAGTCTGGAAGTTAAGTGCCTGATTTGGAACGTTATGGGAATCTAATGTAGGTTATGTGAGGTTTGCCATGCCTGCAGCTCCTGTGCTGCTGAGGTAAGTGTACTGCAGCAGGCTGTGCTAGCGAGAATTTCCTTTGTGCTGCAGGTTTCATGCCTGGTGCTTTCATAGTGCTGAAAGAGGGGAAGGAGACAACAAAAATGTGAAAAATCGAGGCCAGGTCATTACTGTCAGATGAGGACAGAGTCCTGTAGCCAGTCAGATGTGACAGAATGCACTTGCTGATGCTGCTACCAGGAAGCTTGAGAGAAATGTGACTGAGTGATAGCATTGCGCATGTGCCTTTGGAGGAAGGAGGCTATGTGTGTGCTCTTGCAATGCTTTTCTCTGCCCAGCAACATCATTGCTTCTTTTCCTGGTGTTCTGCTTAAGCAGCTGTTCTGCATTTATGATACAATCTATTCTTCATACAGGGCCATCTTCACACTGAGCCACCTTCACTGTCACTATCAGACGGACTGATAAGGTTTGCTTTGAGTAAGCACTATAAATAGGGCAAAAGCACGATAGTTACTCTTCTCTTAAAGTACTGTGAGTCTTGTAGGACCAGCCTCTGTCCCCACCTATTTAAAATGGCTCCTGTTGCCTCACAAGGGGGAGACTTCAGCCAAATACATCTCCATATTGACAAGTATAGAGAGAATTATGCGCATGATCAGCTTGCTGAGAATTTCATTTGATGTGCAGCTGGAAGTCAGCTGCCAATAGAAAAGGGAGCTCTGCATCCCTACTTGTGTGCTTCTAGTGCATTTAGATGCTACAGGCCACATTAATTGCAGACTGCAGTTAGAACAGGTTATAGGTGAAATCAACTCAGTACCATCATCATGACCAGTTAGTACAGTCATTTCTGAGCACTGCAGTTTCTCACCACAGCCTGCTTCTTCCCTTCAGTGAGAGGTGTTCCTTGGTCTGCCCTGCCCAGCTTGTAAATGTAGCTCATCAGTCTCTGCTTCTTTGCAAATGAGCTGCGTAGGTAATGGGAGGAGGAGGAGGAGGCAGCAGCACTGCAACCTGCCTATCCCCAGCCGGTCATAAAGGCTCCATGCTCCTTAGGCTTTCTGAAGTTATTTGCCCCATGAATTGTGTGGGTATAAAACTTAGTTGTTTCCTTAAATGCTCTACCTTTTGCACCAGGTCACTTCCCAGTGGGGAAAACAAGCTGTTGATGTAGTAGGCACTCAGCTTGTCGTTTGGATAAGATCCAGAGGCGATTAGTTTGGGTGCAGCAGTATGCTAACACAGGCAGAATGGACCCAGACTGGCCCCTGTCGAGACTGGGGCTATCTCCTCACTCTCCCCACCTCTGTCCACGGCCCCTGGCTCAGTGTGAGCACCGGTCCCTGTCCCTCTCCCTGCCTGCACTGGCACACCCATAGGGAAACAGAATTTGCACCCCATGCTGCTTGCCCGTGTCCTGATCGGTACCAACCCTCCCAAAGCAAACAGTGATTTGCATGTCTGCTCTGACTCAGCTGTGCTGAAGGCAGGAATCAGTAATAAATCCGGTTCAGTAAAGTCCATAGGTAAGGAACAGCCTTCTATAGCAGATACTGAGGCATTTTAAAGGAACTTGACTCTGTCCCAGGAAGTGCAGTGAAGTGAGCAATGCTGCATTGGGCAAGAAAACCTACCCAGGAACCATTAATCTCTCAACATCTGTAGCCCTGTGGTTGTAAGCACTGGGGGTTGTCTTCCCCTGCCTGCAATTACTAGCTAGCAACTGGGAATTTAAAGGAATCTGGGCTATCTTTAGGAAGCAAGTACCTACTCTTTGCCTCCTCTCAGGAAGCAAGGTCCTTCATTACAGCCTGTCATGGCAAGGGGCTTGCAGATAAGGAGGAAGGGCAGGAAACCTGCTGGGCTTTGCTTCTTTAGTAGCTCTAAATATTTTCCATAGTCTTAGCACTGTGAGTCAGCATTTCTAGAGCCTTGACTTGTTTGCAGCAGCAATCAGTGAGATGGTATAAGGTAAGTGGGGTGTGGAGGTATGTTTGTGTCTAAAATGAGAAAACCTTTGCCCAGGCACAAGTGGAGAAGTTACCAACTGTATTTTCCATTTGTGACTAACAGGAAGCAAAGGAATGGATACCCTTAAAGAGTAACTGCTGTGGAGCCATTTCCAGGGTAAGGAATTTCCTAGTGTGAGTAAGGGAATTGAACTTCACAAAACTGTAAACATCATGTTTCATAGTTCACTTGATACATATATATATATATATATATCTACATATTTAAAAAAAAAGACTGCAAATACTTAGGATTATCAGTATAGTGGGATAAAGGTAACGCTTCCCATCTGAAGTGGTATGGATTCATTTTGCATTGGCCTGGCCAGACAGGCTGTGGGGCAGAAAGACCCCCAGAAGTGTAGAGGTAACAAATCAGTCACTGAAGTTTTCATTCAGAGCCCATACCTACCCCGGAATAAAGAACATCAGCCGTGGGGTATCTTCTGTCACCACATGCAAGCTTTTTCCCTATGCCTGACTGGTCAGCCTGGCTGGATCTAATGGCAAAGGGAGGTGACATCAAAACCAAGATATTTTAGATCTGCAACCTCAGTTCTGCAAAAGTGTTTATTTTGAAAATTCTAGTTTCCATAGCAATGTAGTGCTGTTCTCTCTCATCTTTCTCCCATTAACCCAGTCTTAGCAGCCATTAGAAAATTATCAGTGAGGCAAACCTTAGCATTTTTTAAGATTAAGTGATTTTATATGTGTTGGTTCCTTAGTGAATCAGAGGCATTTAGTCAAGGATTGACTCACATCCTTTCCTGGGGCTCACATGAGGTCTATTGCAGTGAAAAGATGATAATGAAGAGTGAATATTATTAATTGAACTTGATGAATGAATTAGTAGTGAGGGGGTCTTATGTCTGGAATTCTGGTTCAGTTATATGTCTTTAGATTTTACTTGGGTTCCACTATAGCTTCATTAGGACATCATATTTTTGTTTCATACATGTAGTAAATAAACCCTTTTGTAAGGGTTGCTGTGTACTGCTGTTCCACTGCTTTTCTCCACCCCAGAGGTGACTTTTGGACACAGTTCCCCTTCCCATTGTCAACAGAGCCAGTGCTTGTGGCTCATTCCTTCATTCTTCTTTTCAATACCTACAAAAAATTCAGTTAAGAAAACAAGGCAATATCTTTTTTTATTTTGTTTTGTTTGTTTGCTGGTTGTTGTTGTGTTTTTTTTTTTCCTGGTGCATCTGGCCTTTCCTGGCCAAGGAACTATTAGTTTTGCCAGAACAGTTATGCAGGTTGGAATGTAAAAATCCCAGACTTAACCCTGCAGCAGTAATGGCATGCAAAAAACCAAGATGTGGAGATGATTTATTCTGATGGTGTACCTTGCCTTTTAAGGAGATGATTTAGTGAGTTCTTTTGCCTATATGAACTGTATCTCCACCTGGGGAGCTATGCCAGAATAGCTGTTCCATAAACCCTTTGCTGTGAACAACAGCCTTTGTCCTGGAATTCAGTCCTCATGAGTAGGTAGGTACAGAAACTGTGGGAGAACGAGAGTGGCACTGTGGACCAGATTCCAAGATAAGGAAGTAGGGCTAAATACAGGCAAGGGTTAGCCTTTGACTCCTGCAGTCCTCACTTAGTAACAAAAATACCTGAACTGTATAAAATAGAACGCAGATCTAGTAAGTTGAGGATGCAGGAGCTCTTCTGTGGAATCTGGATGTTAACAGGCATCTGCTGCACAGTGCCCATTGCTTGCACTCCCTGTCAGTCTGACTTCCTCCCCAAATAGAGCCATCATCTGTCTTGTTTGTATTCAGTCCATGAGTTCTTCAGAGGAGATGGGTTTTCAAAAGTAAGTTCTTCACTCTGCTTCTATTTGGGCTCCCCCAGGCCCTACATATCTGGCAGAAATAGCCTCTTTAATCCCAAGAGGTATAAGCTCACTTGTGCTCCAAAGAATAGTAATCCTAACAAAACCTCTATTTTAGATGTCAAATATTTACTTTTAGCTGAATTATGCCCATTCATTGAGAAAACTAATAATACTTTGCTCTTCACAGCTCTTCACAATGTAGCTTATCAGTGAATCCTGATATATACTTCATGCAAAACATTAAAAGGTGGTTGCTTATCTTTTCATTTACCTTTTTTCCCCCCCTTCATGTTCCTGCATTCCTATGTTTTGAGATAAGGTGAACAAAAGTTCTCCCAACTGCTATCTCTAAGCTATGCATTCTGCAATACCTTCACTGTGTTCCTTCTGATTCACTCCCTCCAAGGTGAATGGTTCCAGTCTTTTTAAATTTCCTTCAGACAAGGGCTCTTCCCAATCCCTGATCTTG